>NC_073722.1:31039318-31639772 GCF_023634155.1 Falco peregrinus
TCTTTTTGAACTTCATGAGGTTCATATGGGATCAAGCCTGTCCATGCCCCTCTAGATGGCATCCCTTCCATCTAGAGTATTAACTGCACCCCTCAGCTGAGTGTCATCCTCAAACTTGCTGAAAGCACACTCAGTCCCACTGTCTGTGTCATTGATGAAGATATAAAATACTATTTGTCCCAGTACAGGCCCCTGAGGGACACTACTCAGTAGTGGTTTCCACTTGGACATTAAGCCATTGAGTATAACTCTTTGGAGGCAGCTATCCACCCAATTCCTTATCCTTCTAAACTTCTATCCATCATATCCATGTCTCTCCAAATTAGCAGCAACAATGTAGTGTGGTACTGTACCAAAAGCCCTACAGAAATCTAAGTAGATGAAAACAGTATCTCTTCTGTTGTTCACAGATGCGGTCCCTCCATCACAGAAGACCGCTAAATTAGCCAAGCCTGATTTGCCCTTGGTGAAGCCATGTTGGCTGTCTCTAATCACCTATCTTCCATCTGTTTCTATACAATTTCCAGGAGGATCTGTTCCATGTTCTTCCCAGTCACTGAGGTGATGTTAACTGGTAGGTAGTTCTCTTATAACCCTCTTTAAAAATGGGTGCAATATTCCTTTTTTCCAGTCACTGGGACTACACCTGACTAAGAATATAAAACACATTAACACATGTTTATGGGATGTTGAACTCAAGGCAGGTAGTTATAACTTAAGGAAGAGACTCTGGAATGAACACTGCCACATCTTTGTAATCATGACCTCAGTGTGTAGAGGAGTCAAAATATGCAAAAAAGCCCAACAAAGCAAACATTTGGGCAACATCAGAAAAACAGAAGGTGTAATTTTGTTGTTACATAAAACCACATCATGCCCACATTGGGAGTGCTAACTGGGGTTCTAGTCTTCAGTTCTCAAGAAAGGCAGAGAGGCATATTAGAGAAGGTAAAGAGCAGGCAACCAAAGTCAGGGAGGTATGGAACAAGTGTCTTGTGAGGGGAGGCTAATGAGGCTGGGATTCCTCTTTTTTGGTAAGAGGGATGGGGATCTGACTAAGCCTTACGAAATCATGATAGGGTGAATACAAGTTTGTTATTCATGAAGTCCTTCAGCTCTTTAATTGGGGGGTGCTTATTAAACTAGTAAGAGTTTCAGTGATCAAACAGAAAAGAAAGGTTTCCTGTTTCAGATTGATTTAAACAGCAAATTATACACCTCTGGAATTTTTTGCCATGAGAGGCTTCAGAAGCAGACAAAACCAACATGTCAAAATAGAATTTAAACAAATTCATAAGCAAGAGAGCAAAGCAGATACTAAAGCATGTAGGTGAGGCTGTATTTTCTACCATCACTAATCCAGTGTTTAGCAGAGAAGAAAAGGAAGTTAAAGAGTTGCAGAAAGTGGCAGGGCTAGCGTATTATCTCACAGTAGCTTTTCCTGTGCTGGCTGTCAGTTGCAGACTACAGGTTGTATGGAAGACTCTTGGTCTGACCCCATTAAGCATTTCCCATGTACTTTTGTGTTAAGATTATGTGATTTTAAGATTGTTTCAAATCAGCTGACTTAGCACTAGAATATATAAGAAGTCCTACATAAATAGTCCTAGTAAGAGTTACAGATATTACAGAAGATGAAAAATTATTCTTGCACTACAAAGTTATTTATAGGTGTTACACATATACTCACTTCGACTTGAACTTTTCTTGAGGCAATATCCTCAAAAGTTGAGTTTTACATATGCAAATATTTGAAAGGCCCAGCACACCAGAAGTATTAAGTACAATTTTCATTTGCTTGATATTGATTAACAAATGGGGACCTGTATTTCTCCATGCTTTCCCTTGAACCCTATTTGTTGCTTCTTAATTTTATGTTTAATGTGCACTAAATATAAAAGTGAAAAGTAATTTTGTGAAGGAAAAAGCATCTAAAGCATAAACAATTTTCTATGTTTTATAAGCAGGTATAATTGCAGATGTGATCTAATGTTGCACCGAAGATAAATTCAGAAAAGTGAGATTTCAGGAACAGTATCTCATCTGTTTTGTTGTTTCCCCTTTTTTCTTGGAACCCAATGATTTATAATTGCTTTTGCCTGACTGTTTGAAGTCTCCTTTACTGTACCATTTTAGATAAGTTTTCCCAATATTTTCCTATAATATGAAGCTTGACTGAAATCTCTAATATTAGAATAGAAAGCATTTCACAGTAAATCTTGCAGTTTGGGGCTTACTCAGAAAACAGTCTGGCTGAGTGAGTCAGAAAACTAACTTTAAGAACACTATTATAGTAGATTTTTGTTAGCTAAAGCCAATCATAGCTGTGTCTATGAATCTCATGGTTCCCTATAAAGTAGAACTACAGTGGAAACCAGAGGCAAATACATCACAGCTTTTAGAGTTTTTCATTGTTCAATGCAAATTTGTAAGAAATTGCCCCTTCCTAATAAGATGAGGGAAAAGAAGATAATTTCTAAAATATCTGTAAATGTGACCGTAAATATCTTCTTTGTCCTGAATACTTCAGTGCCACAGATAGCCATGTCAACCTTCCATCTTTTCTTAGTGGTGCCATTAAAATATCAACTCTGGAATAATGAATAAATTGATAGAAGGGGTAGAAGGCGGGGGGGGGGGGGGAGGGGGCGGGGGGAGGTAAGAACAAAAGAATAGACTCAGGGTAGAAAATCTTATACTACTTGTGTTATCCATGGGTCACCAAAATTTTTGATTAGCTGACTGTTCACAATTAATGGTTTAGATGCTTGGAGTAATTATTAATTAAAGATTAGTTCTTTTGCGTCAAAATTCAAAGGGTAGATATGAAAATATGGAAAAAAAATCAGTTTAATCAGTTATAATTGACATTGATGTTATTATTAATACATTTCAACCAGAACAAGAAAAAGCTGCAACTACATCTCAGCAGTCTATAAATCCACATGCAAAATTTCTTTTTTCACTAGGCTTAGCAAAATACCTGTTAGGAAGTGGCAGTTTTTATTACTACTCCAAGGGTTGCTCAGGCATTAAAATATATGAGGTTTGGCACTGCTGATTCATCAGGTAAGAAATCTGTTTCCTGAATTATAATAGAGACACAGGAACAAAGGATTGTAATATATGGAGAGAAGCTCAAATGCAAAAATGTCTGAGAATTCAATTTCTGTGACATAACATGCATGAATGTATTTCTATGCTATCATCTATTGATAGTACTGTCTATTATGAGGTGAAAAAGCATTGAGTCAATTTACTTAAAATATATATAGGCCACATAAACAAAGGAAAGAAACCCCAAAGATGAAAGCCAGTATTTTCTGATCAAACAGGCCTTTTGCTAGGACTAAAATAGTTAGATCATTTTGACTTTCAGCATATGCTTCAGCTAGAATCAATAATGATTAACTACATTTGTACTGACAAGAACATACTCATAATTATCAGTTTCACTGTATGAAATTAAAAGAGAATGTCCTTATTCATTTTTCCCATTATGAAAAGTAATTACTCTATTTTACCAATTTCTGTGCTTAGCGGTGCACATATTAGACCAAACACCATCAATAATCACCTGCCATACTGTATTCATTTCTTTAATGCAATCCTTTTTTTTTTTTTTCTGTAATTAAAGATTAATGTACTTGTGTAGTTAGTAGTGGAACTGTGTAATAGCAGTATTTTATTCCTGCAGTATGCTATTTGTCTTTACTCTGGAGGAACAAGTCTGGACCAATAGTTATACAACTGAAAAACTGGTGAATTTTAGGACATTTCAGCAACATTCATTGGCAGATTTTTCAGTCAACAATTCAACATTCATCCTAATCTAATTGTAAGGCATATCTCTGTCTTTTATTACTAATAATAAGATTTAAATTTCTTTTATTTCTATTAGAAGTGTAGAAGTAATAACATTTTAAGAAAATGAAAGTAGATTATCTTCTTTCTCGTAATCAATCAATAAAGTGATTTAATTAAAATGTCTTAACACAAAATCCTGTTCTCAGCCTATTCAGAGATGAACAGCTTCACACCTATTACACACAGCAAGACCAGTTATACTGGTGATGGTAATTCAGCTGGGTACAATGGAATTTGTTCCTCAGATTCAAAGAGATAAGAAGTATTTTGACTTATGAGAAGGATTAACTTAGATCAAAAATTAATCAAGTTTCTTCAGTTTTGCTAATGCATATATACAGTTTGGGTCAAGACCAAGGTTTTACATATTAGAGCTGGATTGTGGAATATTGGCCTTATTCCAAAAAATATTTAGGTAATAAAAAGAAATTATGAACACATTGTTAAACCTACTTTTTTCGAGTATGTCTTGATTTTAAAATGGAAGTGAAACAATTTCTAGGAATCCAAATGCCTGGTCTGTAACAGATTCCCATATTCCTACAGTTCTGATAGTAATCTACCAATTCAAAGATCTCAGATCTCTGATTGACTCTAAGCCAGAGACATAAAGATAACAGATTAATTTTACTTTTCTTCAGGAGGAATATTCAGTGGAAGCTGGCATTTCTGTATCTCCTCCATATCTTTTCTACACTTGACAGACTTTCTTCAGATTATAACACTAATCATTCCATAAAATCATTATGTCTATTATCAGCTGAGTTTTCTGAATAACTGAAGAAAAGCAGACTGAGCTTAACATATATTCTTAAAGAAAAGAAACTACTATTTCTGAAACAAATTTTATGTTCTTTATACAATTCAGTGCACTGTGAAGAAATTCATTTAAGTACTTTCTGTTTTTAAAAGCAGTACTGGAAAGAGGTGGCTTCTTTTTAATATTTTTGTGAAATGCAATTTTAGGGTTTTTTAAGCACATCCAGTTGCATGTTTGTTAGTATTTCAATATTTGGGGTTTCCCATGTAATTTAGCCATAAACTTTATGTATTTGGTAATGAAACTACTTGGAATGCATTTGAAATCCAGGGGAATTGACTTATACTTAGCAATGTATTGGTTGGCACTGCTCTAAGCCCTGCTCTGTCTGACAAAGCACCACCCTGGCAACAGAGATGGCTAAGCAGAATATGTATTCATGCTTGGGCCATCACAGTTTTCAGACAGAATATTAAAGTAACATTGGTCCTCCTTAGTCCACCAGCAGATTTATGTCAGCTTTCTAAATTTCTTTAAGCAGCTTATATTAATATTCTAGCCTGTAAACATGTCAGGAATTAACAGGTATCCCATTTAGTATATAAATATCCCATTAAGGATAGATTAAGTATATTCATATGTTTGGAAAAATAAATTTTGTCAGATGGTCAAGATAAAGTTCTAGGACTGCTTACCATTTCAGCCATCCCAGATACATCTGGCCATGAACTAGCACCTCTGAAATTCTCCATCTGTCTCTTTTCACACAGGACAAGTCACCATCATATTCTATATTGCATATTCAAAGGAACTTTGTAACAAATACTCTCTTAATCTCAAAACCGAAGAATATTAGATGTACAAGTTAGCTTTTAGGAATCTAAGTATATGTCATACAGTCTAAATCTGCACTTAGACCAAACTGAACAATAAGTCCCAAGGGAATGAAAGACATGCATCTTACAAGCAGACTCAAACCAGCAAGCATCAAGAAGTCAGCGAGGAGAGGAGCACTTGCAGATGAGACTGATCACACTCTCAAACTATTTTTCAGCCTCTGTGCTTCAAGATTGTTTGTGAAACTTTGGAAGCAACACAATAAGAACTTTTTACCTCAAGAAAAACACTTGTTTGCTCTTTTGTTTGTGGAGGGGGAGCTAGAGGAGTGGAAGAGGCAGACAAAAAGAAAATCTGATAAGAGTGGAAGTGTCTTCTTTGAGCTTGTGTGCACACACTGTAGACAAACTCAAAGGATCTTACCTACTTGAGAAGAGACTCAAGAAATCCTAGGGAGAAAGAAAAAAACAGTCTAGGTCAAAGTTGCTTGGTTGATGACTTGATTTTCAGAAGTACTGAGCCTTAATTTACCTTCTGAAATCTTTGGGAGCTACAGGTGATTCTCTTGTGAGCAATCCATTGGTACATATATAAGAAAAAAAGTCTTTAGTGCATAAAGATATTGTTTGCACCTGAAGTTCCTATTGAAATTAACAAATGGGTCTATTAAGATTTGTGAGCCTACTGTAGGTAATCAGATAAGAAACATATGGCTTAAACACTGCTAGCTTCACTCACATCTTTTTTAGCAAAGGATTGCCCTCTTAGTTGAAGAACATATTAGGTTGTTATCTTTATTTTAGGAATATCTATTTCTGTGGACTATTACTAGAGTTCCTGAGAGTTTAAGTATTCATTTTTTTGAACACCATCTGTTTAGGTACCTAAAAATACAGGATTTTACCTTTACCTGCTGATACTTTATAATTTGTTGCTTCATACTGTTGGCAGAAATCGTTCTAATAGTATTTGTGCCTAGCTTCTTATTGACTCCCTCTCTAGTTTAGCATATTTTAAACAAGTCTCTGAAAATTTGTACTAATAGGAAAGATGTATATTTCTGCTGGGCTGCTAAAGAATAACACCTGTAATGTGCCTCATTTTGTAAAGTACCTAGTTTCTTAACAGGGTACTAAGTTAGTCATCTAAAAATGGATATGCCAATACTCATTAATCCTTTAAGAAATCATGAAGGGTAATGTTAATGAGCTTCTCTTAAAATTTTCCCTATAGGTAAGATATAACTGGTTTTATAGCAAAATGGTACTGGTCCCATGCAAAGCCATTTTATTCTGTACTTAAAGCCAAGGATGTCAAGTCACATAAGTGGCACTGGGATGCCAGGGGAAGATACATAACCAAAGGCTGCCTTTTTACTCCATAACATCTCATCTTCAAGTGACATCATAAATCATTGTCAATGTCAGAAGGCTACAGTGAACAGTAGTATTATTTCCCCAGCTACTGTAAAATACCACCTGGTATTTTGCATAAAGTGCATGGTAAATCATGTTAAAGCTGCAGTGTTATTTCACAATAACATTGTAAATAACCTGTGTCTTGACCATAAATCTGTATCACCAGCAAAAGCCTTACCAACAGGTCTAAGACTAAAAAAATCTTTACCTGTGAAAACATTCTTGGTATTCCGGTTTTACCTAGTGTATAATAACTATATCCTACCTGCTCTATGAAAATGAGCTCTGAATAAATACTTGAGAAGGGTAGTTTAGATACTTGTCAGCATTTATACTTAAGATTATATTTTCTGATTCAAAAACGAATGCATCCAGGGACATCTTCCTAAACTGCTCTTCCATTATTATTAAGATGACTTCCAACAACACAAAAGCAACCAACTACTGAGTTTTGATACAAAAACAAAATAGGTATGTATTTCTCAGGTCTGGGCCACAATTTAATCATGGAGTTGCTCAGAGAATTTGTGGAATAAAAAGAAGAGACAGGAAACAAATGGATGGTCCTAGATAGAGCACTTATTTCCTTCTCATTCATGATGTCCTACTAGGGCATTAGGAATATTGTATTGAGTATCTTTATATTCCTGTCCAGACAGCCAGTACTGGAAAAATCATTAACTTCACACCAGATACAGTAACCAGGGTATATAATTTTTTCATGTGTGGGATTCTGCTGTGTTTATTAAAACCAGTATATAAAATAACCCCTCATTTTTCAGCAGAAGGAATTTTAACTGTCTTGTTCAAAATTTAATGTGTTTTTCAATGTGCTTTTCAGAAAGCTGTTAAAAGAGTTATTAGAGCAATACCTGCCATTTTCTTACTGTCATTCTATTCACTGTCCCTTAAATACTATAAAAAGTGTCTACTAAAAATTCAAAACAGTCCTAAGATTAGCATATCACCTTCTGCTTTACTCATTCTGCCACTGTGTATTTCTGTCATGGTTAGCTTTTGCTTCATCCCTAGCCATTCCAGAAAGAGTTAAAAAAAAAAATTCAAAAAGTACAGAGCTTTCAATTACTTCATGTTTCAATTTGCACATAAGGAGATTTTTTTTTTCTTGTACTGACTTTAAAGATTCATGCATGCTTTTACTGAGTGGTAAGATTTATTTATCCCCCCACCCCACACACCCCCAGATTTAGCAAAGCCCTGCCAGAAGACATTTAATGCTGTCATCGATATTCGCTCTTCTGTCAGGGATATTAAACTGAGAAGAAAGACCTGGCACACTGACTTTCTCTTGAAGCTTTGATAGTATGTTGGCTGCAGTTTAGCAGTGTGAAAATAGTGTTGCACTGCAAGCAAAAACAGGGAATTTTCTTCTTGTCAATTTAAAAAAGTCGTGAGGAAAAAAGTCAGCTTCAGACCACATAAGCTTTACAAATTAAAAAGATGGTAATTTATGTCTCATATTTTAAGTAAGAATCTACCTCCGATCTTTTGCCAAAATCAACTATACTGTTCTAGAGCAGAGGTCATTAAGAGGTTATTTTAGTTTTCAAAATCACAAGACCTTTCATACAATTTCATTCCTTCATCTATTCAGTAGCATTAACCCATTAAAGAGAAAATGTGCAAAACATCTAATTTTAACAGTTTCAGTAGACAGCAGTGAATCTCAATGAAAGTGTCCTGGTTTCAGCTGGGATAGAGTTAATTTTCTTCTTAGTAGCTGGTGCAGTGCTGTGTTTTGGATTTGGTGTGAGAACCATGTTGATAGCACACTGATGTTTTCAGTTGTTGCTGGTTAATGTTTATACTAAATCAAGGACTTTTTGGTTTCTTGGGCCCTACCAGCAAACTGGTTTATAAGGTGTGTATGTATGTGTGAGAGATCTAAGTACCAGCAACTGGAAAGACTTGGCTCTGCTCCTATTTCCAGTGTCTGTACATGTGTGTACGTATATGTGCACGTGTAATTCACCTGCAAACTTCAAGCTAAACTAGCAGGTGTGTCAGAGGAGACACGCATCTGGAAAGATTGCATGCATGAGCCAACGGCTGAGTAAAAAGCCCAGGGTCTGAGAATGGTGTATGGATATAGAGGCCCTGCTGATATTCAGAGGAGCTGTGAATATGTCTGTGCTTGCATATTGAAAGAGTGAAGGCATTTCTGTTTCCACTAGTGAGCTTCAGTTCTTGTCAAAAAGAAAGAATGAACAGGGCTTGATTGTCTACATTTTTTATGTGGGCTTTGGTACCGTTACATTTGGGTGCTGCTAAAAGCAGAGGCCTGTGCTTGGCAATCTGTGTGGCTAGCCATCTGTTAGTGGTGTGTGCACGTGCATGTGTGTATGCTTCCCTGGGATACACACTCAGTCTCTTTACTGGCCAGACTGCAAATAGGCTAAGCAGCCATGCCCATCAGACAGTGATGAAGAGACCTCCAGGCTTTCAGGCTGGGATTCAGGTAGAAGGAAGGGGGAAGCAGGAGTCCTAGAACACCTGGATTTGGTGGTTCACTTAATATCCTTGACAGGTTCAGGGCCCTGGTAGCTGAAGGTGCTGAGAGCTCCAGCCAGTGAAGCACCTGAGCTGGCTAAGCCTCAGCCATGCGCAGTTCCAGGAGCAAGCATCAGAACTGCTGTGGAGAACGGAGGTTGACCTCTTTGGGATCATAGGCATATGGTGGGATAGCCTACTTGACTGCAGTATTGCAGGGCTACACAAGCCCTTTGTGAAAGATAGTCCAGGAAAGAAAGAAAAGTGAGTCACTTGATGTGAAAGAGCAGCTGGAATACATGGAACTCAGCTTAGGGATGGATGGTGAACCAGCTGAGAACTTATGAGTCAGGATCAGTGGGCAGTAGAACATGGGTGATCTTTCATTCAGTATCTGCTATAGACCACCTGATCAGGCAGAAGTAGATGAGGTTCTTCTTCAAACAACTGGAAGAATCCCCAAGTTTGCAGGCCCTGGTCCTCATGACAGACTTTAACCACCCCATCACCTGTTACAGGTATTGCATGACATATCCAGGAATGTATTGATGATGACATCCTGACATCAATGATCAAGGAGACAATGACAGGAGATGCTCTGCTGGACCTGACACTTAAAACCAAGGCAGAACTAGTTAGGAATGTGAAAGTCAGGAGCAACCTCATCTTCAGTGACCATGAAAGTTGAAATTCAGGATCCTGAGATCATAGGACCATAGCCCTAGGCTTCAGTAGAGCAAACTGGGGCTGTTCAAGGATCTGCTTGGAAAAATCTGATGGGATACAATCCTGAAAAAGAAATATATCCAGGAGAGCTCGATAATTGTTAAAGATCCCCTATTCCAGGCTCAGGAATTGTCTATTTCAACGTTCAGAAAATCAAAGGTGACAGGAGGCCTCCATGGAAGAACAGGGAGCTCCACAAACATGCAAAAGAAGCATACCTGAAGCAGAACAAGGCAAGGTGACTGTCTAAGTGTGCAGGGATAGGCCTGGGCAAGCTAGAACCCACCTGTAGTTGAATCTGGTGAGAGAAATAAAGAGCAAGAAGAAGATCTTCTACAAGTGTGTTGGCAGCAAATGGTAGACCAGAGAAAGTGGACCCACTGCTGAATGGGGCAGCAGACCAGATGACAACACAGAAAAAGCTGAGATACTCAAAGCCTTCTCCTAGGTCTTCAATAGTGACATTTCCCTTCAGAAATCTCTGCATCCTAAAACCTGTAAGGGAATGTCCAGGAGCCAAAAAACTTGCCCTCAGTAGAGAAGGGTTTGTATCTTTGAGTGCTGAGGGAGCTGGCTAAAGTAATTGCAAGGCCACTCTTGAAAAATCTTAAAAGCATTATGATGCTTGGGGGAAGTTTCTGGGTTTTAAAAGAGAGCAAATGTCACTTATCTCCAAGAAAAGCTAAAAGGAGTGATCAGGGAAACTATAGACTTGTCAGCATTAACTCAATCCCTGGAAAGGCGATGGAGCAAAAACTCTGGAAGCCATTTGCAAGCATATGAAGGAGAAGCTGACTGGAAGCAGTCAGCATGGATTTACAAAGTGAAAGTTATGCCTGAACAACTTGATTAGTTTCTATGCTAAAATGATGAACTCAGTGGAGGAGGGAAAAGCAGAAGATTTTGTTTACCTTGACTTCAGCATGGCTTTCAACACTGTACTTTGTAACATCCTCATAGAGTAACATGAATTATAGACATGAATTATCGGTGAGTGAACAGTGAGGTGGATTGAAAACTGGCTGAACTATCAGACTCAAATTATTATGGTCAGTGGCACAAAGTCCAGCTAGTTACTAGTAGTGTACTCCAGGTGTCAACACTGGGTCCAGTATTATTCTGCCTCTTCATTAAAGACATGACCAATGGGACAGAGGACACTCACAGCAAATTTGCAGATGATATAAAACTGAGGGGAGAGACTGATACACCAGGTGACTGTGCAGACTTTGATGAGTTGAAGAATTGAGCTGAAAGGAATCTAATGATGTTCAGCAAAGCAAAGTGCAAAGTCCTTTACCTGTGCAGGAATAACCCCAGATGCCAGTGCATATTGGGGGCTGACCATCTGGAAAGCAGCTTTCCTGACAAGTACCTACAAGTCCTGATGGACACTTGGTCGGACATCAGCCACTGATACAGCCTTGTGGCAATGAAGGTCAACAGCATCCCAGGCTGCAGCAGGAAGAGCATTGACAGCAGACTGAGAGCTGATTCTTCCCCTCCATTCATCACTGGTGATCCCCCATCTGGAGTCCAGTTTTGGGCTCTCCAGTGCAAGGGAGACTTGAACTTACTGGAGTGAGTCCAGTGTATGACTGGAAAGATGATTAAGACTCTGGAGCATGTGTCACATGAGGAGAGGCTGAGAGAGCAAGGACAGCTCAGCCAAGAGAAGAAAATATACAAGAAAAGAGCTTGTTAGTGGATGTAAATACCTAATGAGACAGGGCAAAGAAGACAGAGCCAGATTCTGCTCGGTGCTGCCCAGTGAAGGAATAAGAGGTAACGGGCACAAACTGAAATACAGGATTTCTGTTTAAATATATGGGGGGGGGGGGGGGGGGGGAATAAAATTACTGTGAAGGTGATTCATCACTGGGACAGGTTGCCTAGAGAGGCTGGGAGTCTCCACCCCCAGAGATATACAAAACCTGACAGGACATGGTTCTAATCAGTCTGCTCTAGCAGACACTCCTTTGTGCAGGGGGGGTCAGGAAGATGATGTAGGTCCCTTTCCACATCTGCCTTTCTGTGATTCTACGTTTCTTTGAAGGGAGATGCTTGGGACTTTCTGTGTGGCAGTTCTAACACATTATTAATGTGGATTTTCTATACATAGGAATGAGTAAGTTTAAATACTGCACGTCAGCAGAAAGAAGTGTACCTTGATTTAAAGTCTAGGGGGCAGAAATATTTCCTTGAACAATCTGACATATTTCCTTGACAATTTGAAAGATAAGATTCTAACTTTCTAGCTATATTGAGATGAAAAATATGCTAACTGTATCACCTATCTAACCTCCCAAAAATAGTTGAGAGTCACATTTAACAAGAAGTTGAAAGTCATATAGACCATAATAACCAACCAAAGACAAGTAACCTTCACTAGTCATCTTTCCTTAACCTACTAACAAGCCTCAAATAAATTTGGGGGATTTACACACACTGTTCCCCACTGCCTCTCCTAACTTCATATCTATCAGACACTGGTAATTCTCTCCCTGAAAATAACACTTGGGGCATCAGTCAGTTTTGTCAACACAATGGCCACGTTTTCTATCCCTGCTTGGAATACATGAGGGAAGTCTTTAGGATGCATTAGTTGTGTTGACCAGTAACCAGGAAGATACTTTCTGTGGTGCACTGGGGAAAGGAGGTTGTCTTAATTCTCATCTGCTTTATTCCTACCTGTTGACTCATTTATACTGTTTAATACACTTACATCAAATTAATTTTGTGAATTTAAAATAATATAAAATATTTTAGTTCCTCCTTTGACTCTTTTCACTCTCAGAGGCCAGATTGTTGGCTGATGTAAACTGCCATGGCTCCACACTGTGTCTTGGTTAGCACTCATAAAAATTGGGCTCTGAACTTTACTGCTTTGAAGCAGAAGAAATTTTACAAGCATTATATTTTATTTAAATAAGAACTGTGAACTGCAACTGGTAAACCTGTAAGTCTCCCTGGCTCTCTAATGCTGAGTTTTAACTGAAAACTCATAGAAATGTGTTGCTGCTTCTAAGGTTTTACGTCATTGTGTTCTATGGTGATATATGGCTTAGCAATAGTATCTTAACATTAATAGCATCCACTGTGGAAGACTTCATAAACTGAGAATAAATGTGGGCCCTTAGCAACGAATCATATAGTTGAAAATCTATGTAATTAAAGTTAATTTAAATTAAAATAATTAGCTGATTTAGTTAATTTTAAAATGGAAACTATTAAAATGTTCAGAAAGAACAACAGGGTTGTATTATCACAGTAATACCAAACTACAAAGTGTTTCCACTATTTTTAATTTTACCAGAAATAGATTAATGATATTACATTTCAGTTTTCATTTTTATTATCCAGAAAAAGACAACAATATTTACTGCCTACCATTTCTTATGGTTCCCTATCTAATTTAGTTGATGTTGTTTTTCTTGTTAGTATTATTATGCTTCCTTCAAATGACCTTTCCATTTCTGTGATTTTCAAATAACTGAAACTTAAAAAAAAAAAACAATAACCACAGTCAAGGAAATGAGACAGTAAAATAATGGTCTATGTTACAACAATGTGTTAGTAAAACTCATAAAGTATATTAAGCATAAACATTTTAATATATTATATTGGTGACATAGATAAAGGAGACCAATTTAATAAAACAGATCTAGTCTTCTGACAAACATTAAGAATTTAATCTGTATCTGAAGAGCACCTACTGCTATTCTGGGGTTGTTATTATAAACTGCATTTTCTTTATGGTAATTCATAATAAATTATCAAACAAAATATATTAAATACTTTCAGTATTTTTGCATTCATTGAACTTTAATATTACTGCTATTTTTGAAACTGGCCTGATACAGTGCACTTATTTTTTTTCTAGAAATTTTGTCACTGTGGACAAAATTAGACAGTTTGCCTAATTCAAGGGATAAATTAAAAAACAGCAACAATGATAATAATAATATCTTGAGTTGGGTTTTGTTTGTTTTTTTTTACAGTGGGAAAAATGCTAAAAGTCTCTATAAATCCAGAGTTAGAGAAGTTTGTTAGGGTTCCTCTTTCCTCCTTGTGGAGCAGAAAACAGTACAGCAATTTTGGATGAGTTCAGAAGAAGAAAGGAGTACAAAATTTCCTGTGTTCCCCCTTCTCTGTTTTTTGTAGGCCACTGAAGTGAACAAGGCTTTAGGGCCACTTGTTGCTAATGAGTGATTTCTCCCTTCCTGGGAGCCAAATGAACCAATTCAGTGACAAAGTCTCGCTTCCTGTCCCAAGACCCGACTGCCAAGCTACAGCAGTAGGAACGACTGGTTGACAGAGGCGGCCACAGGGAAGGGTCTCACATCCCCCTGGGCAAAGTAGCGCAAAGGCAATTTCCCAGGAGCACAGAGGACCTGTCTCTGGTCCACAGGCTGACATCCCTAACTGGCCTTGTTCCATCCCTGTGGCCCTGCCCAGCTATCCCAGGGCTGTGTCCAACCCCAGTTCCCCTCGCTAGGCCTGAACCTGATCCCCACCCATGGGCTGATGTCCGAGCCTGGCCTTGGCCCACATCCATCCCCAGGGAGATGGACAATGCCCAGGGCTGGGGCTGCCTCTGCCTTCCCCCTACCTGCCCTGCTTCCTGGCTGGGTCAGCGGTGTGGGCAGCTCACTACTGCCTCACCTCTCTGCACAGACCTGTGCAGCATAGGGGCGACGAGGAAGAAGGGGAAGTCCACAGAGATCTGCAGAGGTATGGCAACATTGGGGTTGTGGAGGCCTGGCGGGGCAGCACATCTGGCAACCTATTTCTCCAGTGTGCTGAGAGCAATTTTTTGACACAGGTTCTGGTGGGTGTACTGGTAGTTTGACAGCTAATGACAGCCTTGACTGCAGTGATCATGAGAAAGAATAATTTAAGATCCCAAGGGAAGAGGTATATAAATAAACCCCTTGGACCTCAGGAGAATGTATTTAGGCTTTTTCTGATCGGCTGGATCCTGAGGGGGTGGTCCTGAAGGGCAAAAGAGCACAAATTAGGAAATTTTCTTTAAAGACAACCTCTAAAAAGCACGAGACTCTAGCCCAATGTACAAGAAAATGAGTGGGTAAGGCATTAGCCTCCTTGGATGAACATAGTACACTAATCTGAGTCTGAACATTAAAAAAGGAGTTGGAGGGACGTGCTACCAAGAAGGAAAGAGAAGCAGTGCTCAGGCATACAGGGATAGAATTAGAAAAGCCAATCCCTTTCTGAATAACCCCATACAATTGCAAAATGCTGGTGGACAGCTGGGGCTACCGTTGGATGAAGCAAAAAATAAATTGGCTTGTGCTCTTGTGGTGCTGAAGGCTAACTGTGTATTGGGCTGCAACAGCAAGACCGTCGCTTACAGGTTGACAGAGGCAATTATTCATTGTACTTAGCATTTACTGAGACACATCTGGAGTATTGTATCTGGCTTTCAGGTTGTCAATGCTAGACCTGAAGAAAATAGAGCAAGTCCAGCAGAGAAACATTAAGAATGTTGGGGGCTAGAGCACATGTTTCATCAGAAGAGGCTGAAAGATCTTGGTTGTTTAGTCTGAAGAACAGAAAGATAACAGGAGATTTAGCTGAAAATTTAAACTGTGTGAGGGAAGGTTACAAAGAAGGTGGACCCAGACTCTTCACAGCGATACGCATGAGATGATACACACAAGCTGCATCAAGGGAAATTTTTACCAGGCATCAGGGGGGAAAAAAGTCCCAAGGAAGGTGATTAAAGACCAGAACAGATTTTCCAGAGAGGTTTTGAAATTATCAGTTGTTGGAGGTATTTTGACTGCTCAAGGTCCTAAACAAACTTAGTTACATTTTGGGATTTGATCAGATTTCTAGAGGTCCCTTCCAGCATCATTATTTATTCTGATTACTTGACAGTTACTCTAGTTTGGGTTAGTACTGAACACAAAGGATGACTGAGCAAAGAATTGACAAGCCAGGCAACACTACTTGCAGACACTTTTTATATAGTTGGTTGTGGGAGTTAATGAGTTAACAACATTCAAAAATAGATCTGGTTTTTGCAATGTATTTTTCATATCTATTTCAAATAAGTGACAAACTCTTACAGGGTGGGGCTCAGTGGAGCCAGGTTCAGTGTGGTAGAATTATTTTGGGAGATATTTGCATTCTAAAGGGACTGTTTACTGGAGAACAGTATTAGGGGTTCATGCGTATGCAACAGAAGCTGAAGGCTCAAAACAGAGGTAGAAGGAAAATTGATTTCCTTCTAGCTAGACAGACTGAGCCACTATCTAATCAGGCAATTTTAAGTTGCAGCTAAAGAAGTTATTGGGAGAATAGTAGAATTTTCTTAGGTCTTATTCTACTGTACTGAGCTGAAATAGTAGCAATTTGAAATTATTTTGGCTTTCTAAGAGCCTGCATTTTATAGTTAATATTTGCAGAAGGAAATGCATGCCATTTCTTAAACCTCTTGAAAAATTAACTTCATTTTTGTTGGACAACAGAAAAATAGTAGGCAGCTTTATTACTAGAAAAATCTCTTCTCTATATTTATGGAATCATTTCAGTTACATACATGCACCACCACGACTAAGACCACTAACTGACATCTACAGACTGGAAAACAGCAAGAATTATGCCGAAAAACTAACTATCTACCAGGTCTCAGAAAGTAGTAGAGAAACTGAAATTATGGAAGCCTAGGATCTTGCCAAACAGGGTTCATTCAAATGCATACTGCAAAGGTTTAAAAGTTTCCTTAGTTGATACCCATCTATCAGTTAATATCCATCCAGCTGATATCTGCTCAGCTGTAGATACCCAACCATCCTGACACAGGCGCCTATACAAGCTGGTGTTAGGTTATACAGTGAAATGACAGAGTTGATTTCTAGCTAATTTGTTGAGGCACAGGATTTCTTTCCCTTGTAGATGGTCAGAGACAGCAATATAGAAAGAATGAGGAAGCCAGCATTCCCTATGAAGAAGGTTAACCTATGGGAAAAAGATATTAAGAAATGGAAAATGCAGGACATTTCTTCAGAAAGCATTGTGCATGCTAAGAATCAGTAAGAGATAATCCCCAATGTTCAGACAGAACTCTGTTTCTGCTGTCAGTTTAGAAAGATGTCAAACAGTGAACTATAGAAGAAGAGGGAAAGCAAGGGGAATAGAATTTATAATCTAAATTACACAGGCAGGGTTATGCCAGCCCAAGCCATGTTCAGTTATTGAACTTGTATAAGGTACTCATCAGCACATGAACAAACTGTGGATGGTACTACAAGTTTCCTGGCATACAAAATTCATGCCCATGCCAACACAATTCAATATTTGTGCATGGGCAAATACTCCTTCTGGTTTGCAACCTTGTAGTTCGTTTGCATTATGCAAACTCGATGCATAAGGCAGGAGTACACTGAATGGGAGCACTGATCACACAGAACTCATTGGGCACTGAATGAGAACAATCTTACTCGCAGATCACAGATCTAGAAAAAGGGCCAGCTCTTTACATATGTACTTGAATTTTCCTTGCATACAGTGAAGCTGAAAGTACTTTGTTACCCACCACTTCAAGTCCCACAATGTTTCAGCGATGCATACTAACTATTCTCATCCAGAACTAGTCCTAGACAGAGAATCTGTTCTTATGGCATACTATGCTGAGCATTTAGTGATCCATAGCTGCCAGTGACTGAAGGCCACTGAAAACAAAATGACTATAGAGTGTGTGCACAGAATACTCGAGAGATGGTTACTGTAGGCCATACCAGGACATGCATGAACTATATAATTCCAGCACAATCATATTTAAATGCAGAGGGAACAGTTACTTGTTCTGCAACCACATTGGCCTTTAGTAATGGTGAGCATTAATTTCTCCAAGCATATCTGAACAGATATTTTACTAGATGGCAGTAATACCATCTATTTTTAAGGTAGTCTAATTAATTTCATTATAAGATCCTGATTTCATTTGCTCAGAATATTGATAAACTGCATCTATTTGGGTATATGTTTTCCATTGCAAATGATTGTTTCAGATCGATGTTCTTTGTGGTTTTCTCTGCTGCTTTTCGGGGTTTTTTTTTGGGGTGTGTGTATTTTTTTACTTTAATGTCATATAAAACAGGTCATTTATTTCTGAGAACGAAAGCAGAAAATAATATATTGTTTGCCAGTATTAAATAACTGCCAGCCTTTTCAAAAAACTTATAATAGCATTGTACTTTGGAGCAATTTAGAAATTGGTTGGGAGTGGCCTTTGAAAGATATTTCTTTAGGATTCCATTGAAAATCTAATCTGTTAGAAGCTTTTCAAAAGCTAAACTTTTATAGATAAGGTCTTTTATATGACATAAAGATGATTAGCAACTGTTGTCTCATACATCTTGTATAGAACATTCTCTGTTCTAGTGTAGAGGACTTTCTTCTCAATTTGCAGCTCCAGGTCATAGTTAAACAGCAATTGTAGTTTGTTGATGGTTACTTTTAGAAATCCTAATACTGGGCTGTGGCAGAAAGAAATTCTCCAGTTCAAGGTAAACCCACTCCAGATCAGAAAGGGTAAATGGGAGAATAGAATGGAAATAAAAGTGTGGATTTAGCATTGAAACAGGCAGAATAAGAAGAAAAATAAACCTGAGCTTTGACTTTCAACAGTTAATTGGTTATGGAGACTAAGGATAGAGGTGGAAAAACTGTAAAAAGCCACTGAGATTATTTTTTCATGTATAGCTTTCCATCTCATATAAAACATACTGAACAGCAGAAATGCCCCGTGTCCTGCAAATAAAGCTATGCTAAATTGCACATCCCCGTTTTATCCCTAGGCTATGAAGCAAAAGTGCCATGGTGAAGTCTCTTTTAAAGTATAAATCAAGGCAGACCAAAATAAGATTAAATCTGCAACTCTCTATACTCACCTGGATGTTAAAGCAAAAGATGGGGCATGATAGAAAACACAAAGTCTTACTTAAGGTATCTAAGATGTAAAACATCTGGACATTAAGACAGGAGGAAAGTAACTCTGTTCCCCAAGACAGTAGACTAATGCTAAGAGCCACAGTCCCTGTCACTGGTAGAGTTTAACAGTACTGTTTCTATGTATGGTTGGAGGAAACTGTGGGGAGAGATAAGGATTAAGTAAGAGTCAATCAGAAAGTTAAAAGCTTAATACACCTAGCATTCATAATTACTTTTATCAGCAGCATAGATTAATAGGATAATTAAGTCTGGAAGGAACCCGATGAGGTTTCTAGTTCAACCTCCTGCTCAAACCGGGATCAACTTACAGATCAGACCAGGTTGCCCAGGTCTGTATCCAGCTGGGTCTTGAATACTCCAAGGCTGGAGATTTCACAACCTTTCTGGGCAGCCTACTCCAAATGCTTGACTCTCCTAATAGTGAAAAAAATTTCCCCTTATATTCAGTCAGAACCTGACTTCAAATTACACCTTTCTTTGTCATACTTTTAGACAGTAAGTGATTAAACAACCGAAACATTTTACAGAGATAAGCTACAGCTTGAAAACAGGAAAATTTCAAATAACTCAGAAAAACATCATAAGTTTAAAAGCAGAAATCTAAGACCTTGGTCTCATGTTGCATGTAGGTTATCTATCTAGATGACAGTTATGCTATTTATATTCATTCCTTAGTACCTTATTTGCTATAGTAACTAGCATTTTGAAATAACATGGGACTATTTGCATGGTAAGGTGGGAGGTGGGGTGGGGAGGCAGAGAAAGCACTATAGTTTCTGTAACCCTTTAAAACCAGGAAAACATTTCATTATGTACTAATAAAGGTGATAAAGTACTTGGACACATTCTAATTCCTTTCTATGCGGTATAGCACTCTACCCCAAGACAAAACCATCTTGCACAAGTGAGGGAAACCCATTTGACCTCAAGGAGATGTGGAGCTCTTATGAGAAGACCTGGATCATCAGCTTTAGTGGTGTAAGACTCAATTCTTCATGGACCAGGACATCTGCATTTAGCCCTGAACATACCCTGAACATTCTTTTCATTGCAGAGTGGTGTGTTTAATAGATCTTGGTTAAATCAACACTGACGTACAGACTTTATGCTTTTCTTTTTCTTCCTATTAGAAATTTCTTGAAAGAAATGTATGCCTTGCCCTCTTTAACATTTATTCGTCAACTGCAATGAACTTCATGCTTTATCATTATTAAAAGAAAGTAGAGTAGAGAAGTCCTTCAGGTTTCTGAAAATTGCTCTAAGTAGGATAGGTTTCCACCTGATACAGAAAAGTAAAACAGAAATTTATAAAATGGAAGTTATTAATGGATTCAATATTACCATCACACTGCTAATGGTTTAAATAAATTATTGGTATAGAGATTCCCTTAGCCGTTTAAAAATAACAAGTGTATCTCCAATTATTCATGTTTAATATTGCTCAGTGAATAAGGGTGAATCTTTGAGCCTATTAATGACTTTTAGAAAGGAGACAGATGTCTAAAATTTTGGGGATCACATACTTCTATTACAGCAGCTACATAAGGGTACTAGGCAAAAAGAGAAGAAGGAGGAACTTTATCAGACTGGTTTTCTCTGAGCTGTATCTTTCGATTGCAGTATAGCTCAAAGTGGCTTGATATATAGAGTTGTATCAAGCTGTGGAAGAAGTCTGTTCTGTAGCTGCTACTGTAGACTTGGAACTATAGCTGTACCCTTGGTACTGCTTTGTATTTTGGATTCAGGGTTATAATTGCTAATATCTTGATACTTTTTATGTCCATCCTGTCCTGCCATGGCATACTTCCATTATTTTGCCCTTCTATCTGATATATAAACATACTTGAGTAGTCATATGAAATTGTGTGATGACAAAGGTATGTGTTTATTTTACTGAAAAGGATTACTAAATTCACTGACAAGAAGTAAAATCAATTAACTTGCATTTTATTTTGTCTTTATTTTTTTAATCTTTTACAGTCCCTGGTTATGCTGATTTTATTCAGAGATGAAAATATTCTGTCCTTGTGTAGTATAATTGACAGCTCAGCTGTAGGAAAATCTATGAAAAAAAGCTTGCACAATATTGCTGGATCCACCAGGAAAATAAGCACACATGATTTTCAGACTTGTAAAAGCCGTCTAACACTTTCTCTTTGTCTTATCTCAACTCCTGACCCAGTTCCCAGGATGCATATGACTCCCAGGACGCACATGACTCCCAGGACGCACCTATAGCAAATACTGGCAAAGAAAACCCTCAGAAAGCACAAACTTTCTCTGCTGTAAAATGAAATGGAAAGAATATAACTATCCCGACCCTCAGTTCTGAAGCATCCTTCTTATTTTCCAAACTGTGGATTGCGCTACAAGTGTAGATACCCAACTTGATCAGAGTGGGTAAATATATGTCCTCAGATTTTAAGAAATTAAGGCAAATTCTAGTTTTATATTTCATCTTGCTCCATGAGCAGTATAATGATGATCATAAACAATAGAAAGTATGAATGAATTTTTTCCCATTGTGTATGGTACAATTTTTGTGAAATTATTTGTGTTCAAAGAAAGAATAGTGCCAAACAAAATACTAAAAAGTTTTTTAATGATCAACATTTTCAAACTGGATACAATGCTTAGAAGGCATTTACTGGCATTTGTGTGGGCTTCTCTGTGTCTATCAACATAAAATTACAACGTGAGTATGGTAAGTGCTCTTTTACACGGGATTCATTTTTTTTTTTTAACTTATCTGGAATAATGTAGCATTCATTTAGCTTTTAGGTATAAAAAGTACACCAAAAAGTCATGTGCAAAGGCTTACAAAGTTTCTGGGCATCTGTATGTTTCTCCAACGCTGCAATTCAACAGGTAATTAATACTCTTGGTTAAGTAACTGGTTGAAGTGTAAATATAGTGGCTTTATTTACTGAGAGGGTATCTAATGGCTTTTAAGTCATAAATGAAGAAATATATTTAGCTATCGCAAATTGCAATGCCCAATAGTTTTCATATTTTTGATTACATTATATATACTCTCAACCATTATACAGTGATAAGAGGCTTTTTTTTTTTTTATATAAGATATTAATATTTATGTACTTTCATTACTGCCAGAAAGCCAACATCTTCTCAATGGTCAGATGAGTTGTCTGCAAATTGTAGAGCTATATTAGTCCATTTATTGTTAATAGAGCTCAAATACACACACCATCCAAAATAGCCTTAAACAATTGCACTTGAGCATGATCTGAATTCTTTTCTTCCCCAGGGAGTTCTGTTTTCTGGTATATAATTAGGTGTCATCAGCTGTGACAGGAAGAGCTCTGCACCACCTCATTTCTTACAATAAATGACAGATATTGTAGCCCACAACTACTGAAATATTTGACCAACTAGAAAAGAAAAACAAGCAATATGGAGAGGTTATTTCTAACAACAATATAGTTATATTACTTATAAACTTTTTAATGTCTGCTTTCTACAAAATTTGAGACTTTTCTTGAAAGAGATAAAGTCCAGCAAAACCCTGGAGCAAATTTAAAGTCACTGCAGTGAAGAATGTTTTAAGTGACCTTGGAAAAAGTTTGATCTGTGAATTATACTAGTCCTTGTATATATCAATAAACAGATTCATAAATAGCTAGAGAAAATGTTACTGACAGCTGTACACTCTGCTCCCAACTAGGAGGTTTGCACTTTTTTTGCAATGAGAATAAACTACACACTTCTAGAAAGAAGGAAATTTTCACTGGGGCTATTTTTTCTTAACATACCAAGCTCTGAAGTGAAGATATTTCAGCATTTCACGTTGGCTGACCTGTTTATGCATAAAGGAGGCAGAGCAAGGCAGGCAACTTGGTGGGATCAATACTTTCTGCAACAACTCAAGTAAGCTGTCACACTTTAAGCTGTGGTCCATTGTAGAAATCTTAGTTTAAGTCCAAATCCAGACTCACTATTCTTGCCCTCTAAACACTTCCTTGTTTCTTGAAAGTGATTCTCATTCGACTTATAAGCTGTGAATTAATAGTACACTGGATCATCAACATGGAATATTAGAAAAAGTATTTCTTAATTTGGTATTTAGAAATGCATTCACAGTAGCTAAGACATGAACAAATGTTTGTCATACACAGAAAAATTAAGTCAGACAGGATAAAAATAAAAAAGGCTAAGATTACAGCTGAGAGGGCAAATCTTTCTTGACAAGGTGCTGAAAGGAATAGGCCACATACAATTTTGTCAATTCAAAGTAATATTTAAAGTCAAGTAGCTTCCTGGAAGGAAAAGAGGTAACAAGCTCAGCAGTAGAATAAACAACTTGTAAACCTAGCATTGGAGTAACAGGATGAGCAGTTTTATTCCAAAGTCACACTGAAGAAGGTGTTTTTAGTTGTGGTTTTTTTGGGGTTTTTTTTTGACTTGTTATGAATGTACATAGCTCCTTCTAGCAGTAATTAAAATAATACAGATAAGAATAATTGACCTTTTACAAGGAAATTTGACTTAATTCTGCTCATGTAAGAAAGAAAATTTAAGATTATTGAAGCTAGAAGTAGTTGTCAGAAATTTTCTCCAAATTAGAAAGGAAAAACAAGGAGGTGAATGGCAAATGACTTTAACAACTAAAAGCTGTGTGTTATTTCAGCATTGATCTCTATGGCTCTAGTCCTATTGATGTTAATTTTTATTTCAATGGGACCCAATAAATATATTTAAGTAGTTTGGAGACTGGGAGTCAAAATTGAATGTGTTTTCTGATATTTTAATACAAAATGAATTTTACATTAAAAAGTTCTTGTGAAGGAATGGCAAACAATCAATAAGGATTCTCTTGGCACACCACTATACAGAAAAGTAGACTTAGGTTTGGTCCAATTGTAAAAATCAAGATGACATGCAGATGAAGGAAAGGGAACCTACTGGGGAAAAAAACAAAAAAAACAAAAAACAACCCAAACTGAAAAGGAGATGCATCTGACATTGATTAGAAATGTTGAAGAACCTCTTAAACAAAAATAAATGTATTGTTTCTGTTACTGAGATTAACTAAAGAAGACATTAGAGATAGTCTCTTTACAATCTGCAGACTATTTTGTGCACAAATGTAATTATTGTATTTCTTCTGTAAAGAAATTTTCAGTGGCAGAAACTTTAATTAAGAGAATCAATGACATTGTTATCTGGTTTTGCTTGGAAAGGATAAGATCTTAAAACTAAGATTTTAGAAGAACTTGGTACAAAGTACTGTATCTGTCTGTTTTGCCTGTATACAATGCTGCATTAGTCTAACATAATTCTTTAAAGTAAACTATTTCAGCATAACTGAAAATGTAGTAAAAAATTGACTTCTGGCAGCTGATGGGCACACCCATTAGTTAGAAGAGTTCTTCAGGTCACATTTTTCTGTGAGAACAGAGGCTATTGATGTATCTATTATCCAGCGTTTTCTCAGGTATGTTCTGTTAACAATAACTTACCAGTGAAGTACTTTTATATTTAAGGATATCTATTCAATATTTATCAAGCATATTAAGAATCATGTTAAATCATGCTATAGGAATTCAAAAAGTGAAAAGAGTAATAAGTATTCAGACACATCAAAAAATTTTAATTAAACCAGATTAATAAACTTAAACTCTGTAGAAAAGACAATTTAATAAAACCTGGTTTTCCTGAATAGGAAGAGTAGTTGGGGTTAAAATAGCATTTAACTTCTTAACTGCTTGGGGTTTTGCACTTTTAAAAAAATCTGATTAATTTATTGATTAAAAATAAAGCTATATACTACAAGTATCAGGGTTGCAAAAAAATTAGTAGTGCACAGTAGAAAAATCAATGCATCGTTGTTCTAAACAGCTTTTCCATTTCTCTTAGTCACATTTACACACAACAGAAGAAGGAATTTCATTGAGTGTATGTCTTTGCAGTGTATTTTGAAGAGCATTTCTTTCAGCATCTGTTTTTCTTAAGGATTTCTCATAAATCATTGTAGCCTTTATGCCATCTCCTCAGTTAAGCTAGTACAATTGTTTGCAGGTCTGTACTGTGGGACTGAAAAATTGATCCAGAGTGAAAATTAGCTATTTTCCCTAGTTATTTTTAACCAAGGGAAATGAAGATAAGGAGTGCCAGATATGCAGGTACTGCCTGAGTCAGCACAGGCACTGAAAGTGTTTATCAAACCATAACCTTTCATGTCTTATTCTGTCATGTATGTGCAAAAGGTTGAATGTAGAGGTGATATTTCATAATTCAATGGTTAATGTTCAATGACTGCAGTAAAGCTGTATCAAGAGCACAAAAAAAGAATTCCTTCATATCCTTCTTTTTCTCCAGCTATAAAAGCCTGGAGAAGCGCTTTAAAATAATATTAGGAAAAAACAAATTTTAAAATATATTTATTACAAATTCACTTGGATTGCAAAGCATTATGATACATGGAACATCATGAAAACTCTCAACAGAAGCAGAGACAATAGGAACCCTGAGAAAGTATTGATACTATGATAAAAGCATCTGTATCACTGTGGCAAGTGGAGCCATACTATATTTTAACTAACTTTTTTCTGTTGTTCTAGAGCTAGAAATAGGTCTTGAAATATAATCCTATACATCCTGGAGATTTTGACAAAGCATCCTCCTCTCAAGAAGTGTAATTATAACTCATACTTGATAATGAGCCTCACAAATCCCTGAAGCAGAACCCTGTGTCAGGCTGCCTGACACATGCTAAACACATTCAAGGCTCTGTTGAACTAGCTCTAACACAAGTGCAGACTGTAACATGCAGCAACCTTTCAACATGAGTGTTTTAAAAAAAGTCATCATAGCATTTATAAAGGGAGATTTTATGTGGTTCCTACTGCACGGGCACAACTCTTGTAGTTGCATTCCAATTATAATAATCAGGAAAGGTATTAAGATAAATTTTTGCTATTTCATGAAATGTAAAATCAGGTGAGTAGAAGTGAAAAACACCTATTTCTTGAATTCTAGTATGCCACGATAACACATGCTGTTCTTATTGCATATTTTTGGCATGAGACTCTAAGCAAACAGATTGCAATAGTTTGCTTAAAACTAAAAAAAAATCTCAAAACCAGCATGAATAACAGATTACTAGTATAGAGATATCAATAATTAATGATTAATAAACACAAAAATAAAAAAAAAATAAAAAAACAGCCAAAGTACATATTTAAAAGAAATTAAAAAGGTTTGTTTCAAATTTCTCAGAAATTTGGTTTCATTACACTTTGTGGAAGATTTAGTGATTATCAGGTTTTGCTGTAACCTAAGTCAATAGTAATTTTGATCTCACTGACTGATCAGCACGGTTGTTTTTGAAAATCCCATTGAATATATTATGATGATATTTTATGAAAGTAACATCTCAAAACTATCTTTTCTGAGTAAAATATCTATTGAAGTTCAAAAATGAAAATAATTCTAAGACCATAGATGGTATAGGGAAAATACTATTTCTTATATAGGTAATATGCATAAAATACTTTCTTCTTATTACCCCAGTGACTTAAATTTATTTTCATAATTTTATTTTAAAAGCCTAGACATATATGTCCTGATATCAGTTTTATTTTGGTATTTCTAGTATTCCTTGTCCCTATAAATTGAGTTTTAAAGACAGACATGAAAATGCTTGACATTTTTGTAGATTCAAAAGAAATTCCATCTGAAAAAATACTCTGCGCTCAGGGTACCACATGATGCGAGTGGCAGAGATGGTACCACCAGTACCAAAAGGAGTGCAAATACTTCATTGAGGCACTATCTATGTCAGTTAACATTGCTGAGACATCTGCAGTGATTTTAGTGTCCAAATTAGTATTCCTACACAGTGCTTTTCAGTGCCAGGCAGCTATCCCAACTGACTTGGCATTAGCTTGAGCATCTCTATGCTGTTCTCCATGACAGGGTATAGATATAACTGTTGGCCATAGAAGGTTGCTGGAAACATCTGAGATCCCTGTGGAACTCTGCTCTTAGAGCCACTTCCGTGTCTTCCTGAAGAGTCAGCTGCTGCACAAACCATCTGCATAACTGCTGGCATCAGAATAACACTGCTGCACCATGTTGCATATCAGTTTCATTACATCTTTTTAAAATCAGTCATTTAAAAAAAAAATAAAAAATAAAAAACCCTCCCTGTGACTGAAAAAATCCTGTTTTTTTTTTATTTTTCTATAATGTATACATTTCTATTTTATCATGTAGAAGAAAACTATCATTCATTACTTAATAATTAAACCGTGACTTATAAACACAAAAATTTTTGTAACTTAAAACTTAATCTTTTAATATATTTCAGTACTCTTCTTTTTGGCCTTATTACTGCCATGTATATGCACTGTCATGTATATTTCTTCATTGCTTTGTGACATGTTTCTTTTCAAATCCCTATATAATTGTAGTACTTAATGTACTATTGAATATCATTGAAAAATGTGTCTGTGTACATGAAACAGAAATCCATACTGGCAAGTCTGTTATGTTGTTTCTGTTCTAAAAGATTCTTCAGAGGAAACATGATACTATCCAAAATACATTAGCCATGGCGCCCAAAAGCCAGTTGCAAATGATTCCAAAACTTGTGATTCTGCTGTGTCTTTACCACTGATTTCTGTCTAAAATCAGTTTGGGATTGTGAATGGAAAGCTCCATGTAATCTTCAAAAACCCCCATTTTTTAGAATTTATTAGTTTTCAGCATCTATAATTGCACAAAGTGCTATTCAAGTCTTTAGAAATTATTTTTAAAGTACAAGGTTGCTCAAGTAATGACACTTTCTTCATATTTCCATTGAATGACAACAAATAGATTTCACAGAATGTACTCATTACCCAACCTATTTAAAAACATTTTCAATAATTTCTTAAATTATTATTATTATTTCAATGGATTGAATGTAAAATGTAGAATTCAGTAACATGTTTTTAACAATATTCACTACTAAAAATTCAAGATACATTGATTAATAAGAATGGACCAAAAGTATATTGTATTTTGGTCTTATTTAACTAAGAATTTTAAAAAATTAAATTTATACCTGTTCAGACACTGTAGATAAACAGCACAAGGTAATTTTAACAAGCTTTGAATATGTTCAGTCTCTTAATCTTAAAACCCAGAGGCTTGGAGCAGGCTACAGCAAGATACACTGGCAAGGATCAGCATTTACATTTAATTGCTCTTGTCATGTTTCTACAGAGCAATTAATTCCATTTGGATATATTGTCTTCCTAGCGAACAGTGCAGTCAGATCTCTTATCTGACTCATTTAATTGCTTCTGTAAGAGGACAGTTAGAATGTTTTAAAAGTCCTGTTCCTCAGTTGTGTTGTAAAATAAGATTTCACCTCAAATAAATATATTTTTTTCTTTTTGGCAATAATCACTCAGACAAATAATATTAGATTATATAATGCAGAAGAGAGAAACACAATTAATATGATTTAGGTGATTCCCGCTACTCCCACTCCCCCCCCCTTCCCTCATCTACTAGATTATTTTTTCTGCTTCCAATATCAAAAAATTCAAAACACATAGACAGTACACTAATACAATCAGAGATCAGAAATATGACATACCTTATGGACTAGTAAGTATTGACACATTGTTTTAGTACTTTTCAGTACAACAAATGGTCAAAGAGGCCTATACTTTCTTCTTATTTTTTATCTTGATTTTGTCTCAATTAAATAACTTCAAGATAATTTAGAAAGTATTTTAAATGTTTCAAGGAATATTCTCAGGGATAATGTAAGCTTGTAAACAGACTTTCCAGGCAAATCTCTTTGGTATGTCTCAGACATTTTTGTATGTTCTGTAGTCAAAGTATTCTAAGAAAAATATTTACTATTTCTATAACAACTTCAGTTGTATACTGAAGGAGATAAAACTCTATATCATGGTTAAGCTTAATACTAGATCTAACAAAAGAATGAGGTGAGGTGAAGGCACCTAAAACAAGGTTATACATGCAAAAAAAATGTCATTCAGATGGTGCCTGATCGGGGACCTTAAAATTCTGTAGGCCATGTAAAGCAACTTTAAAAAGAGAAATACAGAAGTTGCATACAGTAATTAAGGAGTCATTTCTTTTGCCAAGAAGTTATATTTGCCTCAACATAGGTTGTTGCAACCACAGGTATGCAAGCCTTACCGAGATTATTCTCTTCATGTGTCTTATCATATATTCGAGTAGGGACTGGATAACATCATTATTTGGATCCTAGTCCATAACCTAAGTCTCACTGCGTGAGAGGGAAGCCCACCTATCTAATTTATGACATCAAAAGTGGTAAAAACACAACTTTTATTCCCCTCAGTCTATTTTAGAGTTCAAAGTGGTTTAGAAGTAAACACTACAATCATTCTTGGAAAAATGTATTTAAAAGATAATTTTGAAGTTATCCTTATTTTTGCTTCTTCTGAGTTTCATCTTTAATATTATTATTATAGGAAAAGAGACAAGTTCTGCCATGTTGTTTCATTTATTTTGGTGATATTTTTGAAAAAATGTTAGTAGAAGGTCAGGGGTTTTCAATGAAGGTATTTTTTTATCCATTGGGTATGTGCTGTCCAGATTGAGTTTAAATAACAGTCATAAAAAGCAAATCCAGAAATAAGCTGCATTGCTGCTACTCAGACACTCTTTAAGTGTCCAATTAATTAATAATTGAATCTATTAAGATGACAGGTATTTTCAAAGAGTGAAGTAATTTAACACAAACTTTCACTTTGTTTTAACTCAGAAAAAAGTTGTGTGTACTTTAAAAGTGTGGGGTGTTCTCTCACTGTAAGTAACTTGAAATTCACAATTAAGGTACTACAGATGTCATCCTGATGGAGATGTCATGTTACAGGTCAGTGTAAGAGGCCTGCAAAGTTTAACAATGAATACTTGGGAGAAGTCACAATAATAATGAAATTATTTGTGACTCCAAATGTCCAACAGATACCAGAGATTGAATGAAAAGCACAGCTAACTGAAATGTAATGTAAACTATATTCCAGTATCATTAGCAGAAATGATTTGATATAAAAGCCATTATGATATTTTCTATATAAAGCAAGAAATGTATTGTTTTAATGCTGACAGATCCATAGTTAAGGTGGAACAGTATTTTTGTGGGTTTTTTTAATCCCACACCACTCCATGCATTTGAACTCTTCTGTTCAGAATTAAGTCACCAACACAAAAGCCAGTTCATTTTACTTTCTCACATTTAAATTTCTTTTACTGAAAGAGATACAGCTTTAAAGGCATTAATAAATCTATTCAACCTTCAGAGAAATTTTGCCAAGATTTTGTCTATTATGGTAATTAATCCTTTTTTATTTAGTGACTAAAGGTCTTCAATCAAGATTTGTTTCTCATTTGCACAGAAGTCACTAAAAGTGAATTCTTGTCTCAGTGACCTTTATTTTGTTTGGACATGTAATCTGTGTTTGTAACTATTGTTAGGTGGATTTTTTTCCAGAAACTTCATGATCCAAGTCAATTAGAATTTTTTTTTAGTAGTGAAATACAAATACATACATTAGAGAAGATACAGTGAAGTAACAGTTACTTCTACAATTGCTATGCCTTAAGATTGCTGCTTTCATTCAGCAGGGTGACGTAGAAAAAGGTTTACTAAACTTTTACTGATTTTTTTTTTATTTATAGTATAAAGAAAATATTATTCCCTCACTTCTACACTGTGTTGCAATAAACAAACAAGTAGAAAAACTCCTAAATCTTCCAATTTCAAGGTTGTATTTTTTTTTTTCTCAAGTTAAAAGGCTTTTCAAAGAAATTTAAAATTGTAGAAATGTGGAGCTGCAAAGGAACTCAGAATATCACAGCATCTTTCTCTGAGGCTGGAACAAGTATATTTAGACTAATCTTAAAAGTATCAAAACTACTCTTTAAATTTCCAATGACAGGCACTCCAAAAACAATGCTGGTAAACTGTTCTTAACATAATAAAAAGGTTTTCCTGAGACATACAACATAAATCTCTCCTATTGCCAGCAATTATATTTGGTTTACTTTTGGTGGCAACATTGACAACAAATATTGTTCTCCTTGCAGTTTATATATTGGAAGACTGTTATATGTCACCGAAGGTTCTCTTTTTAAGACTAAGGCTTTTCATTTTTTCATTCAGCCTTTAATCAGTGGTCATGTTTTCAACATCCATTAACCTTCTGTTGCTTCTGTCTCATCCCCTTCTTTCCTTAGTACTTAAAGCTGCATTCAGTAATCCTGTCAAGGCTTCACAAACGCTGACTAGAGTGAAATAGTAACTCCATATGTCTCAGGACTTACATACTTAAAATCGCCATTTTTCTGCTGGTTTTGCAACATTGACTAATGTTCCATTTGCAGACCATTGTAATCCTGAGACCCTTTCCTGCAGTATATCTGCCTGGAGAGCCATTCTGCAGTTCACATTTTCTTTTCCTTCCTAGGCAGTTTGCATCTGTCTTCGCTATATTCTCTTTTACTGCTTTGTACCATTCCTGTACTTTATCAAAGTCATGCTGAATGTACTTCTACCTTCCAGAATGTCTATAGCCTTCCTTTAATTGTAAATGCAAATATTGCATAATGCTGCACTCAAGTATGTCTTCCAGTCTGACAGCGAACAGATGCTGTCTCTGTTAAGTGATTCAACTGATTTTACAGCAATTTCTAGTGAGAACATATTTCCATACTTCTGACAGTGTCATATGGAATCATCACATGTCAGCTAAGAAAAGTATGTAAATAATTCCTTGGTACCCACTTATCAGTGCTTTCATGGAAGGATATCAGATTGGCCTGTAGTGATCCGTTAACTGTTATGATTTCAGTAACTCCATTGTTGATACTTTTAATCAGCTTCTGGTTTTCTAGGTACTCAGAGAGGAAATCACTGGTTAATTGTTTATTGCAGTATCATCCTATGTATAAGCCAGGCAGTTGATATGTAATACTTATCAGTTTACTACTTGTTTTTTCCATTAGACATCTCAGCCTTAATCTAATCTGAAAAGCTCTCAAAGGTGACTGCTAATGGTTCAGAGAGGATTTTAGTTCATAAATACTTCAGGGAAAATGTTGTTAAGTTATATTGTTGAACAGATCTGGTTCCTGTAAGAATTTTTCTGTCTGTTAATTACAGTTCTAGTACTTAGTTACAAATATTAATTATATTAAGCTTCTGGTCACAATTAACTTTTTTGGTGAAAAAAAGTAGTAAAAATATAGTGAAGACTTTGCACTTCATTTTGACATCTATTATTTGGTCCTCCTTTCTGTTAACTAATAAATTTTCTTTTATCTTTTCTCTATTTTAATGAATTTGTGGCGCTTTTTCATTTTCCTTTTTATGTAAGTTTCTTGTGGTATCTCTTCTGCCTCAGCCTAAGTTTGTTCATACACATTTTCATTGTTATTCTTACAGTACAATAGTACCCACCCATTTAACAGTGGTTTGTGTGGAGAAGGGAATTCAACCTAAAATGCAGAAGTTTTGATAGGGCCCTCCAGGCAAAGTAGTGCTGGACATAGTTCCAGACCACCACCAGAAGGAAGAGCAGCTATGGTGGGTTGATCTTGGCTGGATGCCAAGTGCCCACCAAAACCCCTCTGCAACTCCCCTCCTCAACCAGACAGTGAGAGAAGTTATAACAAAAAGTCTGTGGATTTAGAAGAGAACAGGGAAAGATCACTTAACAGTTACCACCACAGGTAAAACAGATGGGGAAATTAATTTGTCACCAATCAAATCAGAGTACAGTAATGAGAAATAAATCCCAAATCTTAAAACACCTTACCCCCACCCCTCCCTTCTTCCAAGACTCAACTTTACTCCTGATTTTCTCTACCTGCTCCCTGCAAGTGGTGCAGTGAAGTTGCAATTATCAGTTAAGATGGACAACAAATATTGCAATAAACCCATATTGATTAGTTGTCAACAGCTAACCTCTCACTGAGTCTGTTATGGGTCACAAGGTCTCCTGTTTGTCTCAGCTATGTTGAGCACCAGTTGTTGTAGTTGAAGTCCAACTCAGTCAGCCTCACACTGAGCATCAATTGTTGCAGCACAAACAAACTACTAGGCTACAACAAGACTTTTACCATCAGTCAGATTCTACTGTCCATGTTGTCTCTCCTTCCTCCAGAAAATAGACCACACTGCTCCTCCACCCACTCCCCTCTCCCACACTCCTCAGAGCTATTTAACTACTTAGCAGGAACAAGCTACAGATGCACATCATCCATGTCAATCAACCCACTGCCTCTGAAGCAAGGCCACAGCTGCATGTTACCAATGCTAATCAACCCACTGCCTTCATTCCTCTACACAGTCGGACACAAAATGGGGGTTGTGGTCACTTCATCATGTTTTTGCTCTCCTTTCCCTCTCAGGGGGCTACTTCTCATTCTCTTCCCTTGTTCCAGTGAGGGTTCCCCCCACAGGACACAGTCCTTCACAAACTTCTCCAACATGAGTTCTTCCCATAGGCTGCAGTTCTTTGTGAAATACTCCAGCGTGGGTCCCCCACCGGGTCACAAGTCTTGCCAAAAAACCTGCTCTACCGTGGGCTCTTTCTCTACAGGTCCTGCCAGGAGCCTGCTCCAATGTGGTCTTCCCATGAGGTCACAGCCTCCTTCAGGCACATCCACTTGCCCCAGTATGGGGTCCTCCCCACCATTAACCTCCATGGGCTGTAGAGGCACAGCCTGCCTCACCATGGTCTTCACAATAGGCTGCAGGGGAATCTCTGCTCCAATACTGGAGCACCTCCTCCCCCTCCTTCTGCACTGACCTTCATGTCTGCAGAGTTGTTTCTCTTACATTTTTTGCACACCTCTCTTCTGGCTGCTGTTCCATGCAGTTTTTTCCCCTTCTTAATATGATCACAGCAGCACTACCACCACAGCTGATGGGCTCAGCCTTGGCTAGTGGTGGATCTGTCTTGGAGCTGGCTGGCATAGGTTCTATCAGGCATAGGGGAAGCTTCTGGCAGCTTGTCACAGAGTCCACCCCTGTAGCCCCTCCCAGCTACCAAAACCTTGCCAAACAAATCTGATACAGCAGCATAGTCATGTTAGTACAACACTATATTTGTCTAATCAGACCTGCTTCTCAGTGGGAAACCGATTCATAGTTTGTCGGTGTCCCTGAAGGGAACTACTCTATCCTGCAATTTTTTTTTCTATTTATTCACAGCAATTTGTTCAAGCTAAGTAACTTTATTCAGAGCTAATAATCTCTGAAAGCAATGCCACTGAGAAGGATATCCTCAACATATCCTAACAATCACTTATAACATTTAAAAACTTAATGGATATGATAAATATCCCCTATTAATTTTCAGATGATGACTCTTTTTATTACTGGACAATAGAGACTTTAAGATCAGTGCTCTTGAACCACAAAGCTGCAATGTACTAGAAACATTTGTATTTAACATTTTCTGCCAGCAGAATAGTCTGGTTAAATCATTACATTTTACTTTCTCTTTATGCAATTGGTCATGTGACAGTCATTAACCAGAGGACAATGCAAGTACTTTATAGAAGATTTCTGTACAGCTTCTCTGAAAGCTTTGTTAATATAATCTCCCATCTACTGAAAAATAAAATCAAAGCTTTTGCTTTTCAGTGTGTCCATAGTGAACCAACAAAACATAAATATTAAAGGCCTGTAAATCAGGCCTTTATAAACTAAAAAAAAAAAAAAAAAAAAAAAAAAATCAACCTTGTACTCTTTTTAAAAAATTAAGGAAGGGTTTGAGACATATAGAGGCAATTACAAGAGACCATGTTTTCACTGAAATTTGAAAATTTATAGTCAGCTCTGTTTTAATTTATCTGTTCAGGCCAGTTTCTTTCCCTGTTTGATTATTTTAATCCTTGGGTTTGGTCTTTTTGTTTGTGGAAAGAATCAGATAAACACACATTAAAGAAGGTGGAGTTCAGGTCATCCACATGCTGCCATAAGAAGGCACATTTTACAGGTCGATCTTTCTGGAAGACTCACTGAGAAGCATTACACCTCTTGGTCTCCATCATTTTGTTCAGGAAAAAAGTATTTGCAGCCCTATATACTACAAACATGGAGTTTACTTCACATGATCAATTAACTTTCAATACATACTTTTGAGATGGTAATATTTAAATACAGATCTTTATTTATTTACCCTGATGCTACCGGGAATAAAGTATACATATTAGGTCCAAGTCCACAGTTATTACAAATTTACAGGACCACAGTGGCTCCAGGAGAGCTAAATGTATTTATGACAGTTGTAGAATTGCCCTAATAAGAACAAAAGACAGTTGGAATTTGTATTAATTAACTATGTCCTATACATGGACAGTTAACATTTACCATTACAGTACTGTACTGTAGTATAAGTGTCCCCTCCTAAATTCTCATAACCCCAGGGCTTTGGTGCAACCACCATCTATTCATCTTTTCATTGTATCTTTATCTCTACCATACTGCAAACAGCATCAGAATGCTACTATACATATAATGTGATGGATTATTGCTATTATGCTAGTGAGAACGGCAGGCATGATGTACAAAACCAGAGTTTAGCCAGCAAGTATGATATAAATTATGCATAAGTAGCTTTGAGTGTCAAGCACTTTGAAAAGTTCAATAAGTGCACGTAACTGATGTAAATCAGCTAACTCTATGTTACCACAAAACTGCTTCCTTTAAGAGTGTATGTAAGGCATTTCTCCACATGCTTAAAAAGTGTGTAAAAGTAACTCACTTTAATTATGTAAGCAAGACACTGCTCTGCACATACAAGGAGAAAGTTTGCAGAACCATTGTAAGGCCTCAGGACCTAATTACTACTCAAATGTGATTTAACATTTAATCTAAGATTTTATGGCTTGAACTACCAGGCTCTGGCTGTTTGGGACTGTAACCTCATATTTTTCTATACTATTGCTGTTAGATTTTACAGAGATGCTTAGCATGGCTCCTTTCAGCTTGAATTTTGAGAGTATACAACCTGTGAGGGGACACAGATCTTAGGATTTTTCCTTTCCTCCTCCAATCACTGTATTTATGCGCACTCACATTGCATTTCTACACGCTTCAGATTGTGTAGACTACTGTGAAGGTAGGATGTGACAGGTTTGGGATCAAGGAGACAATGAGAGCCAGGTGGTCCCTTTAATATATGGTAGCCATTATACATTAAATAATAATAATCAACCATTGTTTTCCCAAGGTATTTAAAAATATTCAAGTGAACTTTTGCAAAATGATGGGAATCTGGGTACATTCATTGTTGAAAAACAAACAGAATTGCATTACTGTTTTCATTCCACTTTGTTTTATTTCAATGAAATATTTGATAAAATTTTATTGTCCTTAATTCTTGACTATATAAGCAGACAGACTGCGTAAAGTAATAGCATATAACCAACATATCCTTCCTTACAGCCTTTGTAGTGTTTGAAAGTTAAAGGATTATCTTTTCCTCTAATATACACATGGACGTGGTCACACTAGCACGTACACAGATGCACACAAAGCCCAGTGGGACTAAAGCAAGGTACATGTCTAAACATCTTGTGGAAAATCAGGAGGCTACAGAGGAAAGTATTTTCTTGTTTGAAGATTTGAAGGAACCATTCTTAGAGAAAAGGAGGAGGCTTCTGATGTTAGTGATCTTGCCCCTTTCATGTTTTAAAAAGACTAAAGGAAAGTTCCTCTTTCATCGCCCTGAGGTAGAAAAGAAGTAGCTTTCCCAGCTCTAAATATTTAAAGAAGCCCTCATAAAACTTGAAAAAGGTTTGAGGTGTTTCTTTGTGGGACTAAATTCCTAAGGGTATAGAAAGACATAGATTGATATTTACCTCTTACAATATCTTACTTCTTCTATAATAGATGTATCATGGGGCTATTGGTATCATTTTGTAGACTTCACAGTATCTTGTTTTTATATACTTTCAAAGAGTCTACACAGTGTAAGTTCTAAATACAAAGCTTTTTTAAAAGTCCTTCTTGTCTGAATGTACATATGTAAAAATCAAAGGTGAAAGGCTACTGAGATAGGTCCATGATACACGTTTATCAATACATTCCACTGTTGACCTGAGATACTCAAGGTGAAGCCCATTGTGTAGCAGAGCTCACACAGCATGCTGAATTGCACGCGAGATTCTACTACTGGTTTTGAATGCTTACAGAAACTGAGTGGAGACAGCTGAATTTGTAGGCTACCTCAGGTTTGAGCTGAAATCCATCATAGTAGACATCCTAGAGCTTAGATAGGTCTGCCTTTTATTGACATTAAATCACTGAAAAAGGAATCAGTTTGCAGTTATTAAAAAGCAATTTAAAACATTATTATCTAATCATTTAAAAGTTTTCTTCTTAGAAAACAATACATTTTCAAAATATTTTAAAACATTAATATTTTCTGGGTTCTTAAGAATATTGTTAGCTTTTCCCTCTTGAGTTGCAAAGACATTATTTTCATGTCACTTTTTTATTTTCAGAATTTTCAGTATTTGTAAAATAAGACAGTTTATTGGATGAACACTGAGGAATATTCTCTCTTGCTCACATACACATAGTATAGCATTATTTATTTGCAGTACAAGGGTACATAAAGGCACAAGAAAGCATTAGACATCCATTGTACAAAGTGCTGTGGAAATACATGGAAGGACACAAGTGAATGTGCTGGTTCACATGCTAGCTGATAGCCTTCAGTCCTTCAGGCAGACATGACTATCAGCTCTGTCTGTGGCACCCTTGCATGCCTTTAGCAAGCAGTGAACTTTCAAGGCTGGCTTCTCAGCTGGCACAGCTAAGAAAATGGAAACAAAGCTATATTTTTATTCCCCTGTCTTTAGAATCAGCCAGGGGCAATCTAATCCATACTGCAATTTACAGCAGCCTGGCTGCCCAAGGAGCTATTCTGGCAGCTGAGAAGCACCAGAGCCTAAGGTCATTCTCCACTTCTCCCAAAAGAGCCTGTATGCAAAGGTTAGAAAGTGAACAATATTAAGCTTTCTTTTGCTTTTTCAGCTGGAATGTCTCAAAGCTGCTGGAACAGAATTGATGACTGTCCCATTAATGTTGTGGCTCCACTTAGTTCCATTATTGCAAGAAAGTAGCCTTTGAGAAATAAAATGATGATTTATATTAATCATTGATATATTTTTCCTAAATGTTTAAATTTCAGTCTCTGATAATTGCACATATGGATATTTGATTTTTAGTGAAATGAAAAGAAATTATTCCACTGGCTGTTAAAAATCACATACGGCAGAGATTTTGTCTCATATTTGCAAAATATTTCTGTTGCTTGCTCCTGCATGACAATTTGGGAAATCTGTCTCAAAACAGTTGATGATTTCTGTGTGGTGGCTGGGAACTCTTTAAGAGTGCTTACATCAGGATGCAGTTTCCATTTTGAATGTAGGAATTGCTTTCTCTACTCTTTCAAATTGCAATGATAGCCATGTCACAGAAATTTAAAGCAGAAAATCTTTCAGCTCCAAAAATACCACATTTGTACTCTAAAAATGGTGAGAGGTAAAACAGGCTGCCTCTCAAAAATCTAACTACCCATGATCAATTGTAGAAGGAAGAAGACATTTTCAATCAAGATGACACAGATGGGTAGTGAGATACTAGTTTAAGGGGACTGGGGAAAAGGTCTCTCACCAGTTACATTAGCATGAAGGTCCCTGAGGCCAAGCCCAGAGCAGAAGGCAAATAGTGGAAATAGCAGAGGTGATATCATTTGTTCAGATGATGCATATACTCTCCAGAGGAGCACTACGATACAAAAGAGAATCTTATTTGAAAAAGAGAAGTTTGTGAGAGAGGTTTAATGATCTTGCATAAATCTTCAGATTTGATTTGCCAACAGAAGTTAAGAGCTGCCAGCGCACAAACTTTTATGGCATCAGCTATCGTGGGCCCTGAGGTGGTACCCATTTACATATGTGTGTGCTGGTTTTGGCTGGGCTAGAGTTAGTTTTCTTCCCAGTGGCCTGTACGGGGCCATGTTCCGGATCTGTGCTGGAGCCAGCGCTGGTGGCTCAGGGAGGTGCCGGTGGCTGCTGAGCAGCGCTGACCCAGAGCCGAGGCCGTGTCTGCCCCTCACCCCCCAGCAGCGAGCAGGCTGGGGGGCACCAGCAGCTGGGAGGGGGCACGGCCGGGACAGCTGACCCCGGCTGGCCAAAGGGACATTCCGTACCGTATGGCGCCATGCTCAGCGGGTAGAGCTGGGGAAGGAGGAGGAAGGGGGCACGTTGGGCGTGATGGCGTTTGCCTTCCCCAGTCACGGTTACCTGTGCTGGAGCCCTGCTCTCCTGGGGGCGGCTGGACCTGCCCGCCTTGGTTTGCTTTGTTTGCATGGGTGGCTTTTTCTTTACCTGTTCAACTGTCTTTACCTCAACCCACTGGTTTTCTTACTTTTATCCTTCTGATTGTCTTCCACATCTCAATGGAGAAGAGTGAACAAGCAGCTGTGTGGTGTTTAGCTGCCTACCAATCTTAAAACAGCCACCTGCAAATGTGAAAGACCAGGAATGAGCTATTGAAATGTAGCTAAGCTAAATAACTCCCAGAGCTACATGGAAACTGAGCAGAGTTCTTGAAGGTAAAACTTAGACTTCAACACTTAAAGCTAGGGGCAGGCTTCCAAACACAGAGTTTTTAGAGCATATGAAGATCGATTCAATTGAAAGCCAGCTTAAAAGCCTCAGCTAGAGAATTGGTAATATCACATATTGAAGACAGTTGGAAAGCCTAAAGATACAGCTGCAGGTACTCACTTGCGGTTATGGAGTGGCAGTTTAAAAGGCCTTTCACCACATTTTTTCTTTCTTTAGCACACCTGTGCTTAACTTTTGAAGTTAAATATCATGGCCACTCTGATTCAGAGACAGAGGGATTATATTCTGTAAAACTCTTTTAAGAAAAGTCTCCCAGAAATTCATTAAGATCTCTTCTGAAAACTGGATCTGATGTAGATTCTGTGCTTAGAGCAATTCTATAAAACTGAATCTCTAAATCAGGGGTCCTCAAACTTTTTAAACAGGGGGCAGGCATGCAGATGAAGTGGCTGGCAGTCATCTGCAGCTGCTTGGTTTCCCCCCCCCACCAAACCCCGGTGGGAGGGGGGGGCAGGGGGGTTCTGTAAATACCAGGGGCCAGATCCAGCCCGTGGGTCGTAGTTTGAGGACCCCTGCTCTAAAGACCGTAGTAATGAAAAACATGGGAGGAAGATATATGAGGAGCAAATCTAAGCTGTACTTGCTTCTTTACTGAGCAAGAAGTAAGAGTTAGAGATGATGCTCTGTTGGGAGGCAAGACAAAACGTTGTCTAAGTCTGGAAACAAAGATACCTCGAGGTCACCACCACAGCAAGTCTAACCTTGTGCCCTGAGAAACAGCGAAAATATGTCAGTGCCATTTTGCCGTTGTTTTTACAATGCAACAATACGTATCACTGATGCTGGTGCTATGCAAAAGAGTTCAAAGATAATGCAAGTCTAAAGAGTGAATCTTTTATGTATACAATTGAACTAATTGCCAGTACACTGCTTTCATGCACCAGACTCTTTGTCCCTCTGGTTTATAAGAGTCTCAAACACTAAAGTATCTTTTTGTTTCAGTACTCAGAGACAGACTCCAACAGTGCTTTTTTACTTAGGTTACCTGGTTATTATAACCATGTCACCTCAGCAATGTTTTAAAACAAAAGGCATTTTTTTAAAAAAAAAGCTTTAGATTGAAGGCATTTACATAATTTTACCAATATTTTAATAACTTCCCCATAAACAAAAAATTTCCTACCACCTCCCTAAAAATTACCAACAGAAAAAACAGATCAGATGACCCAAAACCTAAGAAGTAAAAAGAAACGGTAGAGCTCTCAATATAGAACAGAGGCCCAGCTTTCCTGAACCTCACAAGTATTTGAGTCTTTTTAATGAATGTCAAGACTATTTGACACAGATACTGTCAGAGACTAGTAATTTTAACAGTTTGCAATATTACCAATTTAAAAACTTTTTTTTCTGCAAGGAATATCCTACTAAATAATTCTAACTTAAAAATGAATTCACTCTAAAACTTTTCTTATAAGCAGAAAAAGAATCCTAATATTCCTAGACTGCCTTTGCTGTTGCAAAAAAGACTTACTTGCTATCACTGGGATAAATGTTGCAAATGATTCTAAATCTGTGAAGTATATGTATCTTCCTATGTGGTTATGGAAATAGAAGTGGTACAGAAGTGTTCTTGCTATAATAAACCAAAAGAGGGGTTTTTTTTTCAGTTGCTTTCTTCTCTGAGGAAAATGGTGGAAATGTTAGAAGTATCAGAATATCAATGCATTCAGATTCCTTTTGTTGCCCAGAGAAACTTATTATCCAAACAGAAAATCTCTATATTCATAGTTTAAAACACACATTTTATTTCTGTTCAGTTCTTGGCAGATCCGAGTAGGTTCTTGCATAAATTTCCAGGGTGAATAAAACTCTGTTTACAGTTCTGGCTGCTGTCTATTGTGCAGTAAAATAGCAAAACCTCTGTGCTACACCAAATGACATTCATTGAAATGAAAACCCAAGCAAGCAGGCTCCACTGGCTGATGAAATGGTACCCTATGTCTTAGAAAGTTTCATTCAAACACATGATGGCAGTGATTTACTTATTGTGAAATTAATCTTACCTAAAATGCCTAATGCTATCTAATACTGACCTAATCACAGTCTTTTTATCATAGAAAAATCAAACACATCATTAATATTTCTGCTTAGATGGCTTGGTTACAGCATCTGTTATTGTATATTTAAAAACTAGAGAACATTTTGGCAGGGAGCAGAATGCGAACGACATCTGGACTGTGCAAAATACTTAGGAGTCTTGCAGCAATGGCAGGAGCCTCCAGAACTGTTAGGTGTCTGTCTTTCAAAGGCTTACATTAAATGCTATATACGATGCGTTCTGCCTGTACTGCTTCTGCATATGACTTCTCAGGCTACAGCAATGCTGAATGGAGCTGAGATACCCTACTGGTGGCCGAATGATTGGGAAGGAATATCATACTAGTTCATACAGGCTTGTGAAGGCCAAATCTCAGATCTTCTCAGGATCTTGGTGTCTTGGATCTTGACACTGTTTCCTACAGTGGTTTTCATGGACTTGCTCTCATAACGAAAGGCCAACACCAGAACTTTTAGCTATTAACACCTATACTAGCGGCTTCAAGTGTGCATGACAAGAAGATGAAAAGCATGTTGAAGTTCCACAGCTGTCTGGAGTGACAGTTTTCTGAAAGTCAGGTTTTATCTTCTGTTCATAGCCTGCAATAAATAACAGCAATAACAACATTGTACATCTTCATTAATACCAACACCAACCATTGCTAATACAAAACCGAGCAGTTGCTAGACCTGTAACAGCCTAGAAAGGCATAGCAGCTTGATCCTGTATCACTAAGTTCTTTCCAATGCATAATGACACCATCAGGCTGTTAGAGCAGAGTCTTTGCATCACCCATGAAGTCTGGAGTCTTCGATAATTAACCCAGAACTTCTAGTGTGTGACTAGTGATAAGGCTGCATTTGCAATACTCAGTACACTTCCCTTTTGTATACTTCCTCTGCAGTTGCTATGTCAAGAATCCTTAATAAATTTCTGCACTACCACAGAAATATTCAAAATTATCTCTGAAGAGCTGTCCCACTCCAACAGCTGTCCAATAGCTGGACTTCATTGAAAACAAGCTAATATCACTTAGAAAGAAAGTGAGCTGAGCAAGTTGTTGGTTGATAAGCCATTAAGTGCTGCACATAGTGATGCTCAGTTAGAGTGTGGTAGAGGTATCTGTTGTCCTAAGTGCATTGCAGACTAGCTCATTGGAAATCAGAACCTTTACTCTATTAAGAAGCCCATACACAGAAGCCTACCCTGTCTTTCTGGATCCACCAAGTACAAGCATCAATATGCATAAAATGGATATATTAACCTAGGCTTGATATGTGCTAGAAAATGCCACATGTATAGGAGGAAGGATGATTTACCTATCTTTAAGGTCTTGCACCACACATTGAGGTACATAACACCCATGAGAGCAGCCAAATCAAAAGCAACTGGTCAATCCAAATTGAGATGCAAATGTGTTCTTCTTACAGAAAAAATGAATTTAACTTTTCATGTGTTATAATTCCCCAAGACTAAAAAGTTGAAGGTCACCCTCTGCTTCACAGGACATATTCTATGTTTGTTATGTACAGAGAGGGATCAGTGAGGGAACAACTTTCCATCTGTATACCATTCTTTCCTTATAGCCCTTATTCTTAATTTACTCTTTGGAGAGGTTCACTTTAATGTGTGTTCATGTAATATTGAGAGGAAAGGAAAACTAATGAGACCAATTTCTCTTTTCTTTCTTTAGCTCTGTACCTTGTTTTCCCTCATCCCTATGTTAATATGGCAGGTATAGCTTTCCAGAGTATTTTCTCAGGCTTGATATTATATCTGGTTTCCAAAGGTGTACCAGCTTATTAAAATTAAAAGAAACAAATATAAAACTACCACAGCATTGTTGCTGCTAGGAAATCAACATTGCCTATCAGAAGTGACCATCTTAATTAAATTAGGATTTTCATTAATTCTGTGAAAACTGGCTTTTTAGTCTGTTTTTATTTGTTATCACATATCTGTCCTTCCCTTTAAATATTATTTAGCTTTGGTATTCTGAGCTTTTTCCATTAATATATATTTAAGATTTAATTAGTTGTACAGAGTTTACATCTTGCTAAGAATTATATCTGCACAGTATGTCTAATGAACTTTTAAAAAATGTCTATAGATTTTAAACATGAAAATAAAACTAGCACTTTAACTTTTGTAGAAATTGTCGATTTCCTGATTTTCTGAATTTGATTTGGAGAGTCAAATAACAAACATTTAGTAGGTTTCCCTTTACCCTAATTAATATATGCATCCTATTAAAAGTTACAAAGACTTTAAAATCTTTTATGAACTTTAAATTAGAACATATCTTTATTTTATGTTCCAAAGCAGCATTCAAAGGATTGCTGAAGGTGCACCGCTATAACCGCATTTTCATTTGAAAGAGAAGTAAAACTTCAGTAAAGTTCAAAAAGGTAAGGACACTTTAGACCAGAGACTTCACTGTTCATACTGCTGCATAACCTACCAGTAAACTGAATGCTAAGTATAATGAATTGACATGTTAAAGGCCAGTTTTCTCCTGAGATTAAAAAGGGACAAAATGCATCGCATAGTCAAGACCGCTTCCTTTCCTTGATATAGAGGGAAACATGCACAAATGTTGCAGGCCAGTGCAGAAGAATTAGAAAAAAAAACCCTGTAGATTTTCGTAAATGTCACTATGACAGAATAATAACCACAGAGAGCAAAATTATTTCTGTATTTGCACCCATTGTTCCATTGTAACAAATGGCATATTCCAAGTAAGGAAATCACATTTTGACACATAGGATATTAATGTATTTCTTGAAATTAAGTTAAAACCTCAGACTGATTTTGGCAGGGTCTACAGAAAATAAGGATTACAGATACAGATTGTTACTCATACAGTACATGTGTTTCTACATGTATGTAGATGCATGAGTATTGTACATACAATATTTTGGACTTTAAAAGTAAACATTTTAATTATCAGTGGTTGTAACTGGGTTGTCCTAGCTCATGGGAGTATTTAGAGACAAGCAAGAGGCAGTAAAAAATATTTTCAAGACTCTAGAAAAGTGACTGAAAAAAAGATATTAACCTTGATCTTACAAAATAAGATACAAAAATACATAAACTCCTGTTTAGGGCTCTTTCACTGAAGAACGTAAACAAAAAAATATCACAAATATTGTTCAAGTCTCATGGAAAAGTATCTTTTGTCAAACAAATCTGGCAACTATGTTGATAGAGCATCTTTGGACTCCTCTAAGGCTTTTGCAATTGTGTCACATGGCATTTTTAATTTCCTGTAATGCAAAGTTTTTAATCAAGAGGGCACACATTAGATGAATTAAAAATGGGCTTATTGGCAGATATCAATGAGCAGGGCTGTTCCAAGCAAGGTCCCCTGAGAGAGATTTCTGGTCCAACAGTATTCAGTACATTCTTACAAACAATCTAGATGATGATATAAAATCTTAGCTGATTAAATTTGCATATGACAGAAAGATTGGTGGGATAGTAAATAAAAAGAAGGGCATTTTACTGTTAGAATTTAATCTAAATCACTTGGTCCAATTGTCAGAATCTAACGAAGTGCAGGTACAGATTAATGCACTTTGCAATAAAGAACCACAGGTTATACTACCTACGAGATAAGAATTACCTTAGAAAGCAGTAACTCATATAAGATTTGGAGGTCACCTTTTAAGGCTGCTTCACCATGAGCTCTCAGATGTTGTGGCAGGCATCACTGGAACAAAATCCCTTGGGCACAATTTAGCAGCTTTAACCTTAAACAACAATATAATTGTGGTAATTAATATGGGAATAGCTTGCAAAGGATGGAAACAGAACAAATGTAAATTTATGGCAAGATGATGTAACTTTCTAAGTAAAATATATAGGTTTCAAATAATTTTAGTTTCAACAATGAACTTGTTTATTCAGCTACCACTGCGATCCCTGGCAGACTAGTCCATGATCACTCTGGAAGATCCATTTGAATCAATCTTCTTACACCCTTTTGCTCTTTTATGGCTAAAGAAGTCTTTTTGCTCATGACCAGTGAAGATACCTATACATCTTACACACAAAATATATAAAATAGATGTTGTGCAAATCTGTCCATGCATGGGTGTGCATATATACTTATGTATAGACATACCCACATATCCCAGCACGTTATTATTACAACATTTTTTTTTTTTTTTTTTACAACTATGATATTTTTATACGTTCTTGAGTCAGGAAATATGCATTCTTGAAATACCTTCATTTAGATACTCTACTACCCAAACTGCAAATAGAATGAAGATATTTTTTTCCTTCTAGCAGATAATAGTCAAGAATGAATTTCAGAGTGAACTCCTATGTAATCTACGTGTGGCGAATTAGAACTCTTGTGAAACTTCGGGTCCTGTTTTTTCATGCAGTATGCAGACTATTATAAATAAGCAGCTTTCAGACTAAACCTGCTCTACTGATTTCACAGTAGTTCTGTAGTTTCACAGTCAGTAATACAAACAATTTTACTTCTTCAAAGTGAAATATCAGCAAAAAACATGCAGTTATAATAAAGGTCTGTCCTTTTCTGTTTGTTTAGGACCTTCGGGTGGTGGAAAAAGCACATTGTGGAATCCATGTCACCCTTCCAAGCAGCTAATGCCGTGAAGCACATGTGGGGTCTTGGAGAAGTTAAATGGGAAAGAAGGAAGGAGATGTTATTCCACTCAATTGTACTACAGTTAAATCAGTTTATATATCAGAAAACCTACTGATGAATTCTGCAGGTCAGAGTCTAACACATGATGCTTTCAGCTGTGTTATAATAATGCATTAGAAATAGGTAGTAAAAAACTGTGAACCAGGAACTAGGAATTTGCAAGCCAGAACTTCTATCCATCTCTGCAAGGTGTTACACTTTATATTTAAGGTACATGTGCTATGCATTACAGACTGCTATTATTTTAGAGAATATTTTACTTTTGATTTTTTAAGTCTTGTTATCATTGCTATTTTGGTTTAAAAGAGTAGGACCGGGTGTTTGATTTTTTTGTTTTCTACCAGTACACTCTCTATGTGATTGAGAACAACCAACTAATTCATGTTAATTAATGATTGAATATGCAATTTTTACTTCAGGAACATGACCAAAAATTATATCGGAGCCACATTAGCAAAAAAATCTTCAATATAAAAATCTGTGTATCTCAAAGAGGTGAAAGCTTTAGAGTTTTATTTGAATATCTTGCATTTTTCTGAAAAGAGAAAAACCCCATGAATACATTTGTTTCTTGGGACTTTGTGAGAATGTGTAAGCAAGCAACTGATGTCTCAGTTCAATTTTTGCTCTGTGTGCTACAGAATTCTATAATAAATACCATAAGCTGTCAAGTTTATTTCATCCATTTATAAGATTATATGTTGGTTTATTTTTTTTCTCTGGAAAGGTAGATGGGCAAATTATACTAAAGCGATACCTGACTGTCATCCAGTAAACCCACTCTTCTAGTTATGTAGTTCACTTTTCTTTTACCTCTTTGAATGAGTTTCAATGTCTAATAATTATTTACTGAGAGTGCCAAAAAATGAATCAATAAATTTATTGAGCAAGATCTGAAATAGAAATGTCAAAGATGAATAAATTTTAGCACAGTGTTTACTTTATAATTGTATTTTTTTCATGGAATTCAATTCTCCTGAAGACCTTGAAGCATAACAGCAGCTAAAAATGCAGAGTACCCAAGAAGACAAACTGTAAAAAAGTTAACCTAGTTCTAGACCAATAAATAAAGGCAAATATTGTGAATGTTGTATTTAATAAATACAGCATTTACTGTATTACAGTCTTAATTCTAGTCAGTTCAACTCTGTCCATACCTTCCTGGAAGAACTTTTTTTTCTTTTGATTTTTATAGCCAAATCATTAAGCCTGAATAGACTCCTTACCCCTGTATGGCCTGAGTTTCTGTAGTGCATTTCACTTGTATTGTGCCATAGGCAGTAAAAGCCAAAGCTGGAACATAATGCCTTTAGCCAAAGCTAAAAAAAAAAAAGTGTGTTTTATATTCTGCTATGAGACCATCATAAAATCATTCCATTCTTGGTGATTTTGAAGAAATAATGGTTTCTGAGACACAGGCAGACGTATTTTCACTCCCTATTTTAACCACAAAACCACCCACTTAATTGGATATAAGCAAATTATCACTTCTACCTTCTTTTTCCTTCTGATGAAGGAAAAAGTTGTGGTTTGTTCCTTCATCATACTTACTACATTATCATCTGGGATTTCTCTGCACACATACTACATGCTACACACCATAAGCATGTGCTTTTCCAGACATTCCAGATTTACAAAGACTCAAAATCTCCCTCAACAGCAGCAGGAAGGATATGTATGAACCTTTGCCTTTGTCACCAGTGTCTGTAATACTGCTGCTGTAATTATAGTGAGATCTAGACACATTTGAGTCAGCAACTAAGTAAACCTGTCAAATATAATGCTTGAGGCTGTAGCCTTCACTGGACTTTGATGCTTTCAGAAGTCATCTAGCAAAAAATTAGTGTAGGTAGATTTGCATTGCACAAATCATGGTGATGACTGCAGTATAGACACAATTTGTTACTGTTCAGTGCTTTTTACATGGTCTTAGTCTCAATAATTCCCATTACAGTGCCCACATACTAAGTGTAAGCTACGATTCATGAACTCTCAGCTGCAAAAAAATCCCAGTCTCAAAATAAGTGTTTGACAGCTTGTAAGATAGACAGCATTGAAAATATGTTATCTGACCCTCCAGTTCTTCTTGCTTTTTTGGTCCAAAAAGATGAAATATTAGAAAATTAAATAGGAGTATTGAAGGATCTTTCATACAGACAATGAAATGTTATCCTTGACTGAACTTTGTGAGGGTGATAATTAAAATATAGCTTACAAAATATTTAAGCATACATTTCAAATCACACACATGACAAAAGGAAGTCTTTGACTTCTATCATGAGAAAAATCTCAGATGCATTCCCAAGCTACCTTTTTCACTGGGGTACAAATACATCTATAAAGAAAGTTATAGATACGTACAGTACTGTGTTATCACTTATCAGCCTTACCAGGTTTTGCCTTTTAGAATAAGGCCCACCTAGAATCAACAACAAAATAAACATGATAAAACTAACACAATTTAATTTCCAGTTGCTTTAACAAAGAAAATTATATCTCCTTTAAGGAGTGAGGGGAACACGATGGAATTTTTATGCAAGATTACTTGAAATAAGCAAAATACAGGGTTTATTCTTTGTAGAGATTTATGCCATTACATATATATAAGTGCTGAAAGATGATGAATAATTAAGTAGTATAAATTTTACAATGGTCTGCAAAAAAATATTAGGTAATGCCTTTGCCTGCTGCTTCTAATATGGGCCTATCAACTTCTCAAGTATTTCAGCTGAAGCACTGGGAAAAACAGATAAAATCCTTACAAAAATAGGAGGACTGGCTTTTTGTCAGCTCTGTGGCTTCCTGTCTTAGTCCGAAATGTAAAACTGAGTAAACTTCAATAATTTGGCATAAACTTGTGACACAATTCTTAAGACAGTTATTCTAGAGCAGCTAATATTTTTTATTCTAATGAATCAATACTCTTTTTCCAAGTATGTTTTAATTGTATTATGATCTTCTTGTCTTGTGCTGGTTTTGGCTGGGCTAGACTTAATTTTCTTCCCAGTGGCCAGTTCAAGGCCATGTTCTGGATCTGTGCTGGAGCCAGCGCTGGTGGCTCAGGGAGGTGCCGGTGGCTGCTGAGCAGCGCTGACCCAGAGCCGAGGCCGTGTCTGCCCCTCACCCCCCAGCAGCGAGCAGGCTGGGGGGCACCAGCAGCTGGGAGGGGGCACGGCCGGGACAGCTGACCCCGGCTGGCCAAAGGGACATTCCGTACCGTATGGCGCCATGCTCAGCGGGTAGAGCTGGGGAAGGAGGAGGAAGGGGGCACATCAGCCGTGATGGCGTTTGCCTTCCCCAGTCACGGTTACCTGTGCTGGAGCCCTGCTCTCCTGGGGGCGGCTGGACCTGCCCGCCTTGGTTTGCTTTGTTTGCATGGGTGGCTTTTTCTTTACCTGTTCAACTGTCTTTACCTCAGCCCACTGGTTTTCTTACTTTTATCCTTCTGATTGTCTTCCACATCTCAATGGAGAAGAGTGAGCAAGTGTCTGTGTGCTGCTTTAGTTGCTAGCTGGCGTTAGACCACAGCAATAACAGCATATGGCCTGCTATGAATTGCTTCGACTACTTGCACTAATTCACTCTCTGAACTTTCATTTCAGAGCCACTTTAGTATGGCTAGCTCTATCTCCCACGCATCTGTGATATTCCACATGCTCTACATTATCTGTAATCTTAATTCTCAGGTTCATTTGCTGTCAAATATTAGAATAATAACTTCAGATAACCCATAATGTTTAAGCCTTAGCCCTACACTGACTGTTTTTTTTAGTCAACATTTAGACTTTTCAAGGATATTTTTTCATGAATAAAACATTACATGAAAAAAAATCAGATATAGAGATGTAATCTTTGTTTTTTTAAAAAAAAATTACCCTTGAGTACAGTGAAAACAAACAGTGGAACTACCTTGCCCAAAAAAATCACAGTTATGATTTCATCACACTTCAGTCTGAAGCATTTTTCTCTCCCATTTCTCTAATCATTATGCTCACAAATCCCTCTGCAGGATATATACCAATTAATAAGTGGTATGTTAACAGTCAGGGGAATTTCTAGCCCACATTTTTTGCTTCTGGCCAGCTCTAGGCAATGTTCACACCCATGTTAACCTTTGCTCATGGTTTTCTTCCTCTCTTCACTTATGATGACAAGCTTAGACTTGAAATAAAAACTCATTACTGATTTTACATCTACTTCCACCTTCCTGTCACTACGAAAGTGAAATTCCATGTAGCAAACCTTCATCTCCTGCAACGGGACTGGGGGTTATTCGGGGGGTGGGGGGGGTGTAGAGGATTCAAGTATTAGAGGATTTGATCCCTCCTTTTGTTTAGCATAGAATACTTTAAAAATTAAAGCATAAAATGCTTTAAAAAAACCTGATTGTATTATTTTAATTCACCCTCTGCAAACAGCTGTTATAACACTTTAGCATTCAGAAGTAGTGAGGATCAGATAGATTCTTTAACATTAAGGCAGTGCTGTTTTTAAATCCATAAGTCACCAGCCCTCATTATAGAATCATATACATCTGTAATCACACCCGGTTGTTAATAGCTTAGTTTTATCCCTCAGGTGTTTTGTATTTGCATTTGACTTAAGCAAAATATCCCTTAGGTACAACTTCTCTACTTACCTCTGTGAATTGTTAGAAAAAAAATATCAATTATATAGTAGGGTTGTAGCTCAGTATTTCATTTTCCTACATCAGTTCTGTTAGGTCAAAAACAGTGTTTGTGAGGGTAGAATTAGAATAATGTAGAAGAAGCATTTACAAGCAATGGGAAACCCTCTACCTTTTCCTGTCAGCACCTCTAGTTCATCTCATATCTGATCTATAACTCTTCTGTTTTTCTCATCTGTTTCTGAGTTTTCCCATGCAAATCTGTGGGTTTTTAAAAGACACATTGAATCTCTGGTGTGAACAGCTTTGTGCAGTTCTATTTCCCCCATACATATATATGCTCCTTAATCTTCAAATTCCCAACCTTCTTGTTTTTAAAGATACATGAATTCTATTTTATAGTCATAGAAAGGAAAAATAAAAATTGACTTTAAAGTAAAAGCATTTTTTGCCCTCTCTACCTGCAGTGAATGTCAAAAATTTTAGGTATTGTAGCAATTTCATAGCTATTTATGGGTACTGTAATTTTTGTCAGAGATCTATTTTTCAGGTCATGCTATCATGCATATCATACTCAATATATGCACAGTAACATGAGAGAAACTTTCTCATCTATCTTTGGTAGGGAACTTGTTGTTTAAAGCTATTGTTAAGTTTCATGGGTTTGCTAGGATAGCTTCTTACTGAAAATTGTGCATATTTCTAACAACAATCTCTTTGAATAGTTATATGCAGGAAAGCTCTTCTCCAGGGACAAGGTCAGTCCCTACCAGATGTTTTTGACCTTTGGTGCAATCTTTCTAAGCCCTGTTCTCCCTGGCCTTGGCACCCATAGTGCACTTGTAGCCCCAAACCCAACCTGATAACACACTGGAACAAGAGGTAGAAATTGGACCTGGAAGTGCACACCAGAATAGGATGAATACTGCAAAAGTACAATAACCATTAGCTGGCAGTATCTCCAGCAAGAAGCATTAGAACCATCACTCCCTTTAGGGGTGAACGTAGGGGTCACTCAAACATCTTCTTTGCATTCCGAGTAGGATTTTAATAATCCTCTGACAGTTTGCTGTATAATGTCAATAATGAATTTTTTCTAAATTAGATATTTTCTGGCTGATGAATAAATGCTGAACTTTCTGTATATATGCGAGATCCTTATGCATCCATAAAATGAAAGATAACATTTAGAAGCTGAATCAAATAATTAAACAGTTTTATTTCTAGGAAAACACTATGTTCCAGTATAAATTAATCCTCTGCTATAGCAAATTACCAAAATTGATCTAGGCTTTAATGAAAGCAGAATGTTACCAGCAAATATAGAATCCTCTAAAAAACTGTTGCAGCACTATCCAAACTATCAAGCTACAAAAGGACTTTTACCGTCTCATACCAGCATACTCCTCATACCAGTCCCTCTGCTGCCTTCTCCTCATCTCACCTCATCCAGGGTACATGTTCTCTCTTCTCTTGCTTCTTCCTCCATCTGCTTCTTCCTCGGCTGCTCTCCATTGGCTTTCAACCACTTAACTTAACCAGCCACATCTGCACCTTATCTACATTGGTCAACCCACCACCTCTGAAACCAACCCACAGTTGTATATTATCAATGTTAATTAACCCAGCTTCATTCCACTACAAAAAAAAAAACACAACCAAACAGTCTCCAAAGGGTTGAGATACTGATAAGAAAACACTGAGGGGAGAAGTCTTAAATTCATCCCTCTAAATCATGAAAGCACCTCTTTTGATGTGGGATGCTTAGCAGTCTATTCACACCAAAGTACTAAAGCCATTTCTACAATTGTCTTGAATCTGATTTCTCCTTTTTATCAATGGGTGGGTAGCATGGGAAGCTGTTTGGAATAGGAAAGACATTAACTCTCTCGGTTTTGTTGCCTTACTGCTGTAGATGTAGGCACCTGAACTCATTTTGCTCCTTTCTGCTGCTGCCAGATTGTTATAGCTCTTGTGTATCGCATATCCCCTGAGGTTCTGTCAAGTTCATCTACTGAAAACTTACCTTCTGAAAGTCCTGAGAACTGGATGGGCAAATAAATTCATTGTGTTCCAATACAAAACATAGTAATTTCACGTTTATGCATTTCTAAGTGTGTAAGAAATCTAGCTTTGTTTACTAGGAAGTTTCCTGACAGGTAAAGCTTCCAATCTACTCTTAAAGTGGACAAATGCAATATTACAAAGTCCCTTGAAATGAAACTCAGGTAAGTGCTCTAGTAGCTAAGGTACTGGAACTGACTCATGAAGAATGGATTTCCTCCTTGTTATGGTTTGTATAATCTGGTTGAATACGTGTGTTCTGAGAACATATGTGATATGGAGAAATAATGTGAAATGGGGATAATGGACATGGATTGTGATTGTATGTGTCTGCTTAAGGAATGTGGGTATGGTGACTGGTCATGGGTGCGGTGACAACCACAGTTTTGAGGAGACGCCTGCCCCTCTTCCTCTAACAAAGGGGAGACGGGGAGACGCCTGCCCCTCTTCCTCTAACAAAGGGGAGACGCCTGCCCTTCTTCCTCTAACAAAGGGGCTATTTAAAAGAGAATAAGAAAAGATGAGAGACATTCCAATGCTATCTAGAGGGAGGGAGTGCTAAGTCTCCTTGCTGGAAAAGATTGGGTGGTCACAATCACCTGAAGAAGATCGGGTGGTCACAAGGACATGAATCACCTGAAGAAGATCGGATGGTCACAAGAACATGAATCACCTACAAACCTGCAAGACCACCACATTCCAGGAAACGGACTGATAAGCTAATTAACATACGAAGCGGGGTTTAGGTAACGAATATGTATAGGCGTTAATTGAATATTCATTTGTTCATTGTATAAATGGGAGATGGTTCGTCACTTCGGGTATGCACGCTTGTGGAGGAGCGATCCCCCGTGCATCTGCGCGCAATAAACATACCTACTTTATAACTTTCGAGTTATAGAGTCTAATTCCGCACGTCAGTTATATACTGAAGTACTGGAGTTTTTTTCCAGCCCTTTAGAATTAAACAACCTTCAGTATTTGTGTGGTGACAAGCAGAATCAGGGAGAATTGCAATAATTTACTAATGAAAGTTTACTTGCCAAAGAAACTTGGGAACCTTTAAAATTAGGGACTTCAAGAGATCCATGTTATGTTTTATTTCAGATTGGGCTTTTTTTGAAGAGAATTTCTCAACTGTACCCTCTTACCATCCTTTGGTTCACATTCTGACGGCAGAAGTTTGATTGCGTTGGAGTACACATAGCTGGGAGACTCATTCCAACTGCTGATGACTAGCAGAAGTCTAAAGTAAACACAAAAAATCAGTAGTTTGTGGTTGTTATGTTCTTGACATTAATAATTTTGCAATACAGGTCTGTTCCTACAGTACCACACTAATTGTAAGATGACCCTCTTTTGAGGCTCTTAGTTTTGGACAAAGAGCCAGAAGGCTCCCTGCATTTTAGAAGAGCAGGCTTCAACCTGTTCAGAGAGATGTTTGGAGAAGGGGAGTCCAGGAGAGCTAGTTGATATTCAAGGATCACCACCTCAAAGCTCAGAAAGGTACATTCCAACAAGAAGGAAATAAAGCAAAGGCAGCAGGTGGCCAGCATGACTAAGCAAGGAGCTCCTAACTGAGCTCAATCATTGAAATAAAATATACAAGAGGAGGAAGCGGTGGTAGATGACAAGGCCCACCTGGATTTGAATCTGGCAAGGGGTGGGAAACAAGGAAGGCTTCTACAAATACAGAAACTGTAAAAGGGAAAATAAAGCAAATGAGGAAGCGCTGCTGAAAAGGGCCAGGGAACTGGTGACAAGGGGCATGGGAAAGACTGAGGGATTTAATACCTTCTTTGCTTCAAACTTTATCAGTAAAACCAGCCTTTGGGAATCCCAGGCACTTGATACCAGAAAGAAAGTCTGGAACATGGAGCATTTATCCTGTAGTGTAGGAGGAACAAGGCAGTGGGTACTTAAACAAACTGCACGTATGTAATTCCACAGGGCCTGACGGGTTACACCCAGAATTGCTGAAATCCAGAGGCTTCTTCATATACAGTTGCTAATGTATATGCTAATGTATATACAGCAACATATGAAGAGATAAGGGCTTTGTTTTGAAATGGAAAAGAATAATGAAAATGTTAGTCATGCTAAGCTGTTCTTCCAGTATGTAAAAGTTGTCTTTGAATTTTTGAACTCCTGAAGTTCAAATGAAAGAGAAACCAAAGTCAACCATAAAGAAGTTAAAACACAAAACCAACTCCCCAGTCCTTTGTGCTTACTTCCTGAAAATGGGGGAGAGTAATCCATTTCAGTGGTCAGATTAGCTTGACCAGGAGAGGCAGGTAACAAGATTTTCTCAATTCTGATCTCGGCAGGAATGTGTAATATTCTCAGCTTGAACACCTGAGGATCTCAGTTACTGTGAAGCAGCCAGGCTCTCAGTTTTCAGTTATATTGACATCAGTTATATTGTTGTCAATATTGGCTATATTTATATTGCCATTATAATAAAAAGAAGACAACATCAGTTCAATTGATTGAAGCTCAACAAATGATGGCATTTTAACACAAATGATTTTGAGTCAGATACCATTGCTTTTAGCCTCTTCACCTCTAAGAAAAGCAACTTTAGTTCATGTGCAAAACAGCTGCATTCATCATTTGGATAGAAGAGGACTTTATATTCACTGAAAATGGAAGAGTTCTTTTTCATTTTTAAAAGCCAGGCAAGGATATGGCTTTTTGTGGGTTTGTTTTTTAAATAACAGTTACTTAAGAAAACTGAAATACTTGAGTTTAGTGGATACCAGACAGCTATGATATATAGATTGTATATCTGTCAGCATTTTAAAACTTAATTCAAGTGAAATAACTTTTCTTCAGTAATTTTCCTGTACTGTTTTGTTACTTATTGTCCTTGTTTCAGCTGGGATAGAGTTAATTTCTTTTTAGCAGCTGCTGTAGTGCTGTGTTTTGGATTTGGTATGAGAACAATGTTGATGGCACACTGATGGTTTTGGTTGTTGCTGGGTAATGTTTATACTAAGTCAAGGACTTTTCAGTTCCTCAGGCCCTGCCAGTGAGAGGGCTGGAGGGGCACAAGGAATTGGGAGGTGACACAGCCAGAGCAGCTGGCCTGAACTAGCCAAAGAGGTATTCCATACCATGGGGTGCCGTGCTTGGTATATAAACTGGGGGAGCGGGGTTGGCTGGGAGCTGCCCATCACTGTTCTGACACTGGCTGGGCATCGATCAGTGGGTGGTGAGCAGTTGTACTGTGCATCACTGTTCTCCCTTCCCCCTGGATTTCATTCCTCCCCACTCTCCCTCCTTTTCATTATAACTGTTATTGTTGTTATTATTAGGGGTGTTTTTTTGTTTATTATATTTCACTTATTAAATTGTTCTTGTCTCAACCCTTGAGTTTTACATTCTTTTCCGACTCTCCTCCCCATCCCTCTGGGTGAGGGGGGAGTGAGCAAGCAGCTGCGTGGTGCTTAATATGCTGGCCAGGGTTAAACTATGACAAGTGTAATTAACAGAATTCTTTTTAAGTCATGTTTGGAAACTTTTTGCAGACACTTACTTCAGAGAAAGTAGTTGTGTATTCTGACCTGGAAGTTTCTATGAACCAAAGGACTAAAAGAGGGCATACTGTGAAACAGATAACATTAACTGTGCTGTGCAGTTATCACTGTTTTATATTAGACAGTAAGAGCATTTATTTGACTACAGTTTTCTAAAGGCTAAAACATAGATTAGATGTTTCCAAGCAAAATATCTGAAAAGGAAACCATCTTATGAAATGGTTTATCAGTAATAATGACATCTGGAGCCAAAGGCTGAAAGAGACTTGGCCTCCTATTTAGCCATTTCCAATGCCTCTCTAACCAGAAAATCAATTAAGTTACTTTAAACTAACACAGACATATCTACATAGCAGAGCAGAATTTAGCCCAGAGGCATTGTTTTTCAGTCTCTAAGATGATGATCATCTGATAGTTTGGCTGAGGGACAGAAGCCAGAAACCCAGTGAGACAATCAGATGGTAGGCAGAAAAAAGGGGGAAAAGGGACGAAAAAAATCTAAAAAAAATATCTGTTCTAACATGAGAACTGAGTGAGTAAATATGAGTCAGAAATTTTAGTCCCGTATTTTTTCATGTAACAGTGACTTTAGAAAAGAGACTATGAGAACAATAATTTGAACTGTGTCGGAGCTCATCTGTGTCTCAGCCAATTAAACTGGAGTGTCTGCACTGTCAACTGAGGTGTAAATGGAATAATTATACTAATTGCTCTGACTGGGAAAGCTGACCGTAGTGGGAGAAAAATCCCAATTTTTAGAGGGTATAGAATCCAGGCAACACAACTCTTTCCCAGCTAAAAGGATGCCACATTTTATTCTGGGAACTGAAATATGGGCAGAAGAACAGTAAAGAAGGAGGAATGTTGCATCTTCCCTGCCTTGTGCTGCAATTGTGCTGTTTGTCCTGTTCTATAAGCATTGGGTGGCATTTGAAAGCCTCCTGAATATCTCCTCCTCCTCTCTGTATTTATCTCCATCCAATACAGCTTGTCACAGTAGCTGCTCAGTTACATTAGTCTGCCCTGACAACTTTACCTTCTCTGATTCTGATGCATTCTATTTAGTTTGAAAGATGTACATGAGACACAGGACAACAATGCACATCTGCCCAAAATATCTTGAACTTACTACTGTAGGAATGAGCAAGGAAAGGGTGCAAAGGAGACAGTAGGGTTAGAGGAATTTAATGGCAATGTTGCGATTACTGTTGTGAACACAGACTGTTCCATAGCCTTATCATATTTAGTTAGCACTAGTGCTGAAATAAATGGGCCCACACATACCTGTTTCTGAAAGTTTGTTCTTACTTTTTTGCCAGTACAAGCATTTGTATTTCCATTAAAGAAATTGGATAGAGGAATCAATGTGGAATAATAATGTACATTTTTTCTTTACTATTTTCTTATTTGCATTACTCCCTTGTCACGACGGAGGGAAGACACAGTCACTCAATATGAGTGATCAGCAGACTTCGTTTATTGTCTCTTACAGTCACCTTTTATGCCTTCTTATAATTAGCTCATACATATTACAAAAGTTAAGCTCGTTATTGGTTAGTTGCCTAAATACCAAGCCCGCCCCTTGTTTCTCTTCTGTAGTTTTCTGTTCCCACCTGCAACATTCTTTTCCCACCAAAATCTTCCTGTTACTGTGTAACAAGGACAGCCAAAGACAGTGTATTTTGCTTTACTTCAGATAAGCTGAGAGCGATGTGCATTTTTGTCCAGCCAGCTGGACTATGTCTATGTGACCCTTTTCAGCTAGCCAGTTATCCACACTCCCTTGCTGCTATTTTTTTCACCAGGTTTCATTTCCTCACTGCTTTTGAAAGTAAATTCTGTACTACATATGAAGAAACTTACACAAATAGTGATGTTTCCATAAGAAGTTATGGAACTTGAACTCCTCAAAAAGACCTAGATCACTTTTGTTATGGGCAGGAGAGACATGAAGAACTGAATCTTTTGTTCCTGCCAGTACTAGGCGATAGGATAGGTGGCGCTTAGTCGGTAGCTATCAGTATGCTACTTTGAGCTTTCCTGAGCAGCAGCAAGTTAATGTTTCCAGGCAGTGGAGAAGCTCAGTACATGCCCCCATCTAGATCTGTCTTGGTAATAGCAGAGTTTTCCCGTCTTACTGAGGTACAAATTGTAATGGGTTTTGTACTCCATGGTCTTTCACTTTCTTAGGACTTGGCAGTGGTCTCCTGTCTGAAGGATGTGAGCATAAGATCTGAAAAGAGTGGAGACTCAAAAATCCTATTCAAACACCTTTGCATACTTTATTCTTACAGATCTCAACGTCTAAGTTTTGCTAGTTTAGTACCGTTGAAAATGCATATGGATAAATTTTAATGTCAAATATTTACTTGATGCAACAGTGAATTGAATAAGCTGGAACATTTTCCCCTACAAATCATCCGGTTAGTAAGAAAAAATACCATATGATTTCTGAATTAGGCTAAACCAGAATGAGGATATTGTGCTCTGGAGCAAGTGGTTGTGCAAGTAAATGCACTGGATTATGTAGAAGGGTGTAGATGGATGAAATGAGGGAAAGGCTGAACAGTTCTATCCTGCACTCTATATTCAGTAAGGATTGTTAGCTCTTTGAAAACTTTCTTACATGAAAACGTTCTTACGCTGAACAGTCTGTATAGGTCTTCCTCATACTGCAGCCAACAAGAAAGAACTTTTAATGTGCCTATTGCTGATTTCATGCTTTTGTTAAGCATTTGGGGATGGGGACCACTGCATGACAGAAACCATGGAGACAGCAGTGATAACTGCTAAGCAGCCTTACATACAGAGAAAGTCGGAGAGATTGGCCTCAGGCTACATGATTAACAAGGCCATTAGCAGCTTGCACTGTTGATCCAGTTTATAATGCAATAAAAAGAGAGGAGAATTGCCCAATGGGAGATGAAGGCAGTGCACCATGCGTGGACCTCAGACACCTTATCAAAGGCTAAGCCTAAGGTGGAACTCTTTTTTTGCACAGGGGCCAGGCCACCAGCCAGGACTAGGTCACATCCATTGGCCAGCATGAGTGTCCTGTGCCCCTGGGTCTGTGCTGCCAGTCTAACCTGGACCAGAGGGACAGGGACTATGGCTGGTGTGAGTATGATGTGTAGGGCAGAAACACTAGACTAGAACTTGCTATTTACCTGAGCCATCCTGCTTAATAAATAAATTCTCAATCTGTGGAATGCTGTGTCTCCCCACATGCCATGGAGGGGCGTGGTTCTCTGGTTTTGGCCTTCCTACCCAATTTCACCAATAAATTAGCATTTTCGTAACAATCAGGTAGGAGCTGGTTAACTAAACAATTTTCCAAAGGTAAAACACACACAAGTAAATTATTATCTTGTCTGTTTCAATGGGAGAATATATATATATGTGTGTGTAGGTAATGCCTACCTACAAGATGGGAATGAAATTACCTGTGAAAGGAATAGCTGTTTTTTACTCAATAATGTGATTTGTCTTTGGCAGACTTTGCAGGTGTTGCATTCCAGAGGACATTCCGGTAGAGCTGCTTCTGCCCTCTAGTGCAAGAGTAGTGGTAATGGGCCAGAATGACAAAAGATTAGTGGAAGCAAGGAGCAGCCAAAGCCATTTCTTATTCTCTAAGAAAATACCTTTTATTTCATATGATAGTGACAAATTGACTCATCCCCAGTCCCTGTTTTCATTCATTCTAACTACTTCAGTGGTCTATATTATCAAACTTAGTTCTGTTAAGTTCAGCCACCCTCCTTGGTTCCTTCCACCTTACAGTTTGTAACCCACTCATCTGTCAACTACAGATATGCATTATTTGCACTGTTATTTGTTCAGATGTCAGTTTTACAGGCTCCTCTTCTTCCTTTAGCTACCAGCAGTTTGGATTCAGATATCCCTCACCCCATAAAAACCAATAAACTTAATGATATTTAAGAATAGATGCAATGTTTTGGTTGCAGGCAGCTAAATTGACTGTGAAAATCTGGAACAGTTGAATGCAAGACAGTCTTTGCCATTACATTGTTAAAGCTGACAACAAAAGAGAATGGAAAGATTTAACTTTCTTTCTGAACATTTGAGTATAGTTTTTTCAGGCTTTGTTATCATTGTTATAAAAAATAAGGATAGTAAATAGTATCTATTGAATTTTTTTGTGTACCTTTACTCTGTGTACAACAAAAAAAAAAATTCAAGCCCAGTCTACAGACCACACAGTCTGCCATCGCCAGTGCAAGAACCGCCTCTTACTGAATAGAAATAAAGATTCTTGAATAAAAATAAAGATTCGTAACTATCGTTGACTTAGCTAGAGACTAAAAAAAGGGGGAGTTCAATATTTCCATCTGTTAAACTTCACTTGAATACAGAATAAACCCCACGGTGAGGGGTGAATTCTGGGACTTACAGGGTATATTATCACTGAGAAATATTTTTACACCTCATGGAATTCTATTGGTCTTCTCTTGGGATACCTGCTTGCCTTTGGCCTGCCTGTGCAAACCATTATCTCTAATTTTGTACCTGAAAGGCTGGCATTTTCTCTGATCCGGATTTACAACCAAAAATTGAAAGCTTAAATCTTAAGCAAGGTATTTTGACTGTAAATGCATTGTGACATTTTTCTATATTGTTCATTCCTCTGTTTACAGGAATTTATAGAAACCAATTGCTTTGATGTGACTGAGGAAAAAAAACCCACAGTTTCTTTCCCTGACCCATAATTGTGAAAAAATATGATGCCAGTCAATAGATAGCAAAAGCAGGTAGGTGAAAAAAACAGAGCAAATGATCTTGCATGGGTTTTTATGCAATCAGATAAATGTAATGTAGAATATGTCTAAGATCACAGTAACAAATTACAGTACCTTACAGAAAGAGTGTTTACATAATGATGGATAGAGAATAAAGGGCAGGATGCACCTCATCTTTCACTGTCCTGAAGTTAAGCATGTAGTCTAAGGCACTCGACTGAATTCCTCATGTGTTAGAAAGGAAGCAAATAGACTTCTCTTGAGAATAATTTATCCTACCTTCCTTAAATATTGGTCTTAAAATAGGATGAATCACCCTTAAGAGTCATCTCTTTCTTTTTCTTCCCTTTGAAGAAAAAGTTGGCATGGATGACATACTTCGATTTGACGTATAACTTTGAAGACTAAATTAGGTGAATTATAGCTCACCTTTACTGAGAGCGTAATTCTTATTCCAAGAGATACAGGTATTAACTCGGCCTCCTAAGAGTATAGTTTTCAAAGGTCTTTATTCAGGATCAGGTAGGCCTTTAGTGAGATTTTAAATTTGTATAAATGAATAACAGCCTCACGCTTGCAATTACTTGGGCCTAAAAGCACAAGGGCTTTTAAACTCAGCTCAAGTGTATATACTTAGCTCCTCCTATATACTACTGAGAATTAAGTATTTGAATGGGACTTGACTGGTTTGTTTTGTAATCACTTTGAAAATCGCTTTGCTAAATCACTTTGAAAATTTAGCCATGTGTGGATACAGCAACACTGGATTGCAACATGATGTCTATTTTTTATGGGTACCTTCAATTTTATATGGGTACCTTTAATTATTTTACGTCTGTCAAAACCTAGCTCATTTGGGTGAAATGAACTTACATCAATTAAAATTATGTACACTTTCTTCAACATGAGGGTGGTGAGGCACTGGAAGGGGGATGTCCCATCCTTGAAGGAGTTCAAGGCCAGTTTGGACAGGACTTTGAGCAACCTGGCCTAATGGAAGGTGTCCTTGCCCATGGCAGGGGGGCTGGAACTAGATGATTGTAAGGTCCCTTCTAACCCAAACCATTCTTTCTAGGATTTTAAGATTCTATGAAACTACTCTGTTTCTTAGTACAAATTAGATAGAAAAGATATATAAAATAAAGAAACAAATTACCTGTTGGAAGGCTTAATCAACCCTAATGGACATTTGTTGTTCCTTGTACTTTAAAGTTTGATCTGGTTCATTTAGAGCCAGAACAGGAGTGTATACACCATACTGCTCCCTAAAGGTCAGACACACCCAACAAGTATTCTTAAGCCAAAACAAATCACTTTGAATACTTGCTTTTCCCGAGTTGCAGATACATATTATTTCATCAGATTATACTGCATAATATATAACTGTCTATCTTGAAGCACATAGTGCAATACTCTTCATGTAGTATGTTGCCCTCTTCAAAAACGAGAAGTTGTTTCCCACCGGTCTTAGAAAAAGCAACCATACAGAGCTGATATTCATACTGTGCTTCTTAGCAAAAATGTAAAGTTCTCTCAGATTTTTATCCACACAGAAGAGAATTTTCATCCACAGTAACTGTGCTGCAATCAAAGAAGTATTTTATGCAGTTGTATGAGGTTAGTAAGGATGGAGAAACTGCACTCAGAATTAAAAGTGCACACGAAAAGAACAGAAAGCAGTAAATGAAGAAAAAGTGTGTTACTGTAACTCATATATAAATATATATACATATATATATAAAAGTGAAATAAGACACTTCAGTGTCCTCAGTAATTCAGTTATGAACCAGATATGTGGGGAAGCAAATAATAAAGATTTGTAATCCACTACAATGGCAAAATGACACTTTCCTGGAACAGCTTAATTTATTATTCAGGAGGATGTTTCTTAGACTCTTTCCAGTGGCTACTCCCAAAACACTAAAGCTTACATGCCATGCTCTGCTCTGAAATTTGTCAAAAGAAATTACCTAGCCTTGTCAACTTGAAAGAATTAGAACTTTTTTGGGGAAATTTATTGTTATTTTATTGTTGTTGACATTTTCTTCAGTGATTTTCCCACAGATACAATATCAAAGAGACTGCAGACAATTCCTGCTCAAAAGTAAAATGAAATAAAGTATTTATTTATTTGAGGAAAAGAGTTACTGAGAGAGGAAAAAACTGCATCCAATTATTTTGTTATTGGAGATTATAATGGCACAACTGAAAATGAAAAGCAATAAAGCTTACAGTCTTCATTTGGAAATGCACAGATTGAGCTCCACTCTGCATTACCTAGACATTTAATTTGTGCCTAAATACTTTCTAAATTCTGGTGCAGTTAGTGGATATAAATATTTGTCTTTGAATATTTTCAAAGGGAAAATTTGTTGGATAAGATTTGGCAACTAAATTAAAAGGAGAAATCAACACTTTTGACCTTCAAAGGCACTTTTCTGTCTTCTTTAATTATAAAATAAACTCGGACACTGTAGTCTTGATTCGGTTGCTTTAAGATGGGTCACAATTGTCTCTTGAGATGGACATTAGCAAGGAGGGCATACTACCAAGCCTCCAGCTGCTGAGCCAGAGGGACATGGTGTCCCCTACAAGTCCTGTGTAGTATCTGGTAGCCTCATGGCACTGTCTTACATATTGTAAACCATTTCACACGGCACTTAACATTTACATCCTTATTTTTGAGCAAGTCAATCAGTATCTTTGAGAATGTTAGGTCATTAGCAATTTAAATGTGAGTATAAACTGTATGCCTTGATTAAGTCTATTAGAATGGACCCTCGGTAAATATCCAACTACTAAATGGAATAAAACTCCTACCGTAAATGAGTATTAAATTAAATAAATACAGGTAATAGAGATATCTTCTAACTTAAATTAGACATTTGGTGGACCTTAGAAAAACTTACATTTCATTTCATCTGATCTTAATTCTGTTGGTGTATGTCAAAATCACCAATATACAGTTCAGAATGCAATTATGTAGTACCAATCCACATTGTAATAACCTTACTTATATTTTATTGCCAGTGAATTAGAACATTCATTACCCTCCCTAACAACTTGCAGGATTGAGTTATATTTTGACATTGTAAGGCTCCCTTTCTTACTTTTAGTTTTTGGTTGGGTTTTGGGTTTGTTTGTTTGTTTTCTTATGGAACCCTAATTTAAGCAGACAATATAAGTTATAATAATTTTAGCCCTTAACAGATGTTATTCCAACAGAAAATCCTATACATTATTCTGCATAGCTGAATGTATCTTGGAGTTAGGTGGTAACACTACTGTGTCAGAGAAAAATAAAGGCATCCTTAAAAATCCTCAGCTAGCTATTAAGTGATGCTCAACACTTTATTCCACTAAATAGAATGGATATTTCACCCCAAGGCTCATTCTGATCAAACTATTTGTCTCACTAATAACCTCTGTAATAAAGTCAGGTCATCTGGACATAGTCTAATTAGTCCTCAGTTTTTATTTCACAATGTCAGATTTGTTTCAGGCATTCAAAAATGTAGGCAAAGATGAACTCTATGGCTGTAAGGGAAGAAGATAGAGAGGATTATTAAACAAGGGGCTTTGAGAGAAAACCAGTGGGAGACTAAAGGTGACTGAAAGGGTCTGTTGAGTTTTCAGAGATTGTTAAAAAGTTTCAAAGATTCTGAAAAGCTGAAGGCTTTCCTTGCATTACTCTCTTCTTAATATTATTTATTATTCTGTTTTAAGTGTATACTGTGCTATAAGTTTCAGACACTGTTTATTATCTTTAGGTCGTCCCTTTGTGGGGAGAACAAGCGAATGGCAGAAAGGTTTATTGTCTTCTCTGTACTTCAGGTAGAGTCAATACTTGCATCAGAAACGTTGGTATTAGCCTGATATGGATGGAGAATGGATTATTTGTTTTCTCTTAAATTAGCTTTATTCTAAGAGCATCATTTTTATAATATAGCCAGTGTCCACCCCACTGACTTCTTCTTTATAGTCAAGGAAAATTGCAAGGCTGTAAGTATAAAAATTTGAGCAGCAGTTTAAAATATTTTTTCTGTTTTCGGAAAAGAAAGCAAAAGTTAAAACATAAATCTCAGGGAAAAAAAACTCATTTATTTCTCCCCATTCTAACTTGTATTGAAAAGTGTTGAAAGTATTTGAGTACTCAACATGGAAATACTTGCTTCTGAACATGAAGAATAGCGTTTTGAGTTTATATGAAATAATAATGAGTATATATTTAGAGTATTATCTTCAATCAATTATTTTTAAATTATACTTTTTTGTCCCAGTTATTTATCCATGCCATTTCTAAAACATCTAGGAAACAGTATCACATTTACATACTTCAAGAAGTTAGTATATAGAAAAGTAAATACAGAGTTGGCCCTCTTATGGGAAGAAAATAATTATGAATTATCTATCTGAAAATTTCTGTTACAAAGTTATTTAAGTGAAGACTTGGTCATAGATTTTTAGTAAAATATAAGACAGAAAAAACCCTCCAAAATTTTAAATAAGAGGGACTGCAAATTGATATTTTCAGTATGTGTAAGGATTTCAGAAAACTACAGAGAACATTCTTAAAGTCAAATAATTTTGTCAGAAGAAAAAACACCTGTAGAAGCCTAGTCTGTATAGAGTTCTTGGACCTCTCTTCTATGTGAAAGAATTTCTTAGCATTGCTACATAACACAATTTTTTTTTACCCTAAAAGACTGAACTGATCACCTGATTTACAGAGTGCATATTTCAAGCTAAAGGCTCAAACCACTCCGCTACCCCTTTCTGTAAATGGTTTAGCAGTTATTTATTCTGCATATTCAAATTAATCAATTACTGTGTTCAAAAAAAGAAAAATATAAAGCAGAAAATACGTTTGTGCACTCTCAGCAGAGAGAGATGAGTGACGTGTTGTCATTTCCCAGTGATATTATCCTTTAGTAATCATTTATTTTTTTAAAAAATAATCTCTTAGCCTTACCTTCTCTTGTTTCCTATCCAGAAATGCTTCCCTTTGTCAGTGCCACTAGACTCTCCCCAGTACATTTCTGAACTTGGAAGGCATCCAGTGAAGAGCTGCAGAGTTTACTTGTGCCCTACCAGGGGGGAATCAAGATACAGTGCATATGCAAAATGTCATCCAGTTTTCTTAGAGCTTGTAAAATATCCAGTTGTGCTGTTAATTTGGTCAGGCCTCAGGCCTGAGGCCTCCCATAGCACATACATTTTACCTGATTTACATTCCGGAGCCTACATTATATTTCTGTGTCAGGAATCCATGGAAAAAAAAGATCCTTATTGAGCAACTTGCATTGCAAGAGAAAAGCAAAAGGGTAAACCCCCCCCCATGTAATGGCTAGTATGCATTCTGTAAATATATTTTCTCACACCTGTTTATGCCACAGTTTTTCTAGTGGTATCTCTCTGCAAAGAAGAAGGATCAAAGAGAAAATATTCTATTTTGCAACATTTGTAGTTTTTATTTTAATCTATTAATAATAATTTTAAAAAACAAAAGCAAACAAAATTTTCTTATTTGACTACTTGGAAATTATTTTCTTAGTTGCACTGAATATGTAATATTTTATTCTGTTATTTTAAAGTTATTATTTTTATTATTGTTATTACGCTGAAATAGCTGTTGTTTCCACTTTTCCACTTTTTCCCCCTATTTTGACAAGAAACACCTTGAAAACAACAAAAAAATGTAAACAAGAAGGAACTTGAAAGAGCAAAGACAGAAAATTCTGTTGGTCACTGTGGAAACTTTTTTAAACAGATAGAAACATTACTAAGAGACATTGTTGTAGTAAAATGAACTATGAACCATATACATCCATATACTGAAGGAGGATATTTTCAAAAGTAAGAATAGGGTACAAGAATCCAAATCTTTCAAAAGAAAAGAACCCCAACAAACAAACAAACAAACAAACAAACAAAACCAACAAAAAAAACCCCAAACCACTTTGAAAATTAAATAAATAAAGGACTGCTTACTTTTCCTTTAAGGTAGTTTCAGAGGACATTTTCTTTTCTTGGAAGAATAATATATTCAGCCATGGAGATACACCTACTGAAAAGACTTGCTATTATCTCTTTCAAATATCTTATTGGCAATTGGAATTAATAATCAAATGAAACAACTGGAAATCAGAAGGGTAGAGTTTATGTTTAGGTACACATCAGTTTGGTAGCATGCCTTAAGGAATACTGGAGAAAGTGAACACTGAGAGGTTTTTTTAGATTATGTAACTAAAACATACTGATACATCTCTCCTTTATTCCTCTGATATCAGTATTCAATGATATTAAAATTCAAAAATATAATTAAATAATAGACTCCCTGAAGCCTCTAGAGTGCATTGAAATGTATGAAAAAAATTAGTCATGTGTACATGTGTAACATTTACAATAACATAGATATGAGACATTGAATAGATTTGTAAACATGTAAGAAACAACTGGAAGAAACAACAGATTAGATGGCCATTTGTATTAAAAATATCTATAAAATACCTGACCTTGACATTTCAGCACTTCAGCAGGTGGACAACAATTTTATTACAGTTTTTGTAGGAGAAAATGTTCTGAAAAAAAGAGTCCCAAATGTTTTTAGTTCACTATCAAAGTAATATGTTTGTTACAAAACTAAAAATATTTGTAAAGGATTTGTGAAAATGTGTAGATGACAAAATTAGGAAAGTTTCTGAAGTTTTGAATTGTTATTAGAAATTATACATTTGAGTTAGCTTTCACTTTTCTTTGCAGCAACTACATTTCTGGCTTTATTGTGGTTCAATATGACCATTACTCGTTGTTTTCCAGCTTCAAAATTGAATGTTTCAGTCACCACCTAACTACCCAGGCATTCAGATTGAATCTGTAAAACAGTTTTCATGGAAATCATAAAATAAAATCTCACACTTGTTTCATAGAAATGAGGATGAGACAACCAACTTCGATTTACCGGTGGAGTTGTGAAGTGTTTTGATGGAAATAGAAAGCCCAGCTCCAGTCCTTCCTTTGTCCAACTGGATTTGAAACCCAGTTTCCCAAGGAACAGCACTGGTACTATTTCTGTTTCTCCAGCTGTTGGTTTTTCACTTGCCTGGGTTAATTAGGGTTTCCATATGCCCAGTTCCTACTTCACACCATATGTGATTCCCTTATATCTGTACTTGGTATCTTGGCATTCTGATATTTAAAGAACCTTGAGCTCATTTAACAAAGTATCAAACAGGGGTAATACGATTAAAGGGAAACTTCAGTTTATGATTTTGTGCCTTGTAACAGGAATCTAAATACTCAGTTCTCATTAAAGTTGTTGATAACAGTGTATGCAAATGAGTGGAAGCTAAAATTCACAGTCCAAGATGAGAAACTTCCCTTCTCTTCCCTTCTCTGCCACTGAACTGAAAGTCCTATTGTTTGTTCTATTCCATATGAGGAACTGTGGCTAGCAGAGATTGATTTTGAGGCCAAACACTTTTCATGAAGTTCTAAAGTAATGAAAAAGGCATTATTGTATTACATAATATTCTTTAAAACTAGAAAAGTACAGAAGAGTACGCCTATCCATAAATCAAAGTTCTCAGTATTAATTCACACTCAGGGAGTGATGGACAAAATCATGATGAATAACCACTTATTTTCAACAAGCATCAGGGCTATCCATTGTGGTTCAAGAACCATATTTCTGAAAATAAGCTTGGAAAAACAGGCATAAGGACGATTCATTGTGATCCAAGGACCATACTTCTGAGAATAAGCTTGGAAAAACTGCAGATCACAAAACCTCTTAGAGTTTGTTTCTGTTTCACATTCTTTTTTTGAAATTACTATGTTGCTTTACTTACTTTAACACGGTTTCAATGGGAATATGTGAATAATATCTATGATTGTATGCCCAGGTACTTAAGAATCTGCAGGCAGCCTCACTTCCCACTTACTTCAGAAATCATCTGTGTTGCAGGGGGTACAAACTACTATCTCGGGATGATTAAGGAAAAAGTATGTTTCACTTCTTCTGTTGTTTCAAAAAAAAGTCTTTGGATGGAAAATACATCGTGTTGGAGGCTGTACTGTTCTCTGAATTCAAGTATCAGCCCTAACTCCTTAAATAGTAAGAAGACTGCAAACTTAGAACTTGTCTTGTCAGTTAATGGCATGGACACAGGCATGAAGACATAAAAATAACCTCCATTTCTTTTGCTCTTGTGAAACTCTCCATTTTAGAAAAGGAAGGAGATGCTGGATTTTTTTTTTAATATAGTTCAAATAAAAGATTTATACAGGCTTCATATTATCAAAATAAAATTGCCAAAACCTTTGTAAATAACTGTGTACTAAAATTTTCATAATAAATTATTCATTTATTTCCCCCTTCCATAGGTTCATACTGATAAGCAGCATCTTTAAAAAGTAAGCAGCATTTTTACCCACTGAAAATAAATGCAAATAGTAATGTAATTGATTTTATGCAGAAGGTGTTGAGATATTACATGAAAGCATAAAGCCTTTGAGAATTAGGCAGTTGCGACCTTGACCAACAGATAATGCTGTGTCCTGACATATGAGAAAGGTCAGCACAAAATATTCACATCTCCCCAGAATTTAGGTCCCTGTTCTCTCTGAGATACACAATATGTTAGAGTTAATACGAGTCACAGCACTGATTCACTGCACATTAAGGCAATATGAGATCCCTGAGGTTCTTTCTCCGTATTTTGCGGAGTTCTGCAAAATGTGAACTTCCATTAAACAAAGTAGTCTCCAGCTCTTCTGCTTTCAAAAAGGCCTTTAATCCTATGTATTAATGTAATTCTGTATTGTTAGTCTGTTCCCAGATGGGCAGGAATAACATCTCCAGCTGGGTGAAGACTTTACTTATTCATGTTAACATTGTACTAGCAACAATGGCAAGTATCAGGCAGTTGAAAGCTAGCATTGCAGGCATATATTTCCAAACAGAGGAAGAAAAATAAAGCAGGTGATCCTATTAACCTCTAATATCGCTCACATTCTGAGAAGACTTTGCCTTAGATGGTGTCTTTCAGAAAACTGAATGGATAATGTTCTTCTGAAAGGAAGGGGCTAATACTATTTCATCAGCGTTTTCCATACCACCATGTTCAATCTGTTCAACTGTATGTAAAAATTCCTTAATACCATAATTGCAATAAATGCTATAATATCTTGACTATTCAAAGGAATAGAGCATGAGGAAACTTATCTGCTCAATTTATTTCTCGGCAGGAACTTGTTAACTTTAGATTGACTAGGAGTTTTCTCTGGAGCTCAGTAGATGGTAGGTCAAGCCTTTAGTCTGCAAGAATTGATTTTATTAATGTTGCAGATGTGCTGCAAGGTTTTTCTGGGTTTGTATGTTATTTTTCACAGTTTGGACATGAAAATTTAGTATGGTTTTGTGTCTGACAATGCCCCACAAAGGAGAATTTGGGTTTCATCCACATAACTCATAGGGTCACTACACCAGCACATGAAATGAAACCCCATCATATTAATATCATCTAGCTATAGCTCATATTTAGGTTGGGATTTACTTATAACTGATTAATTCTAAGCATTTAGTATTAGTATTCTAAGTACAGGGAGTGATGAATGCTGAATTTTTTAAAACTGTTCAATAGGATAGAAAGAAACAATGATAATTGTAAATAAAATACTGAATATACTGCAGAAGAAAATATTTCTATTCAAACAGAGAATGACCTTTTCTTCTGTGTAATTCCAAGTAACTTTTTATCAGATAAGAATCAAAATGAAAATACAGTGTCTGAACGTTGTTCACTCATTTGATCATTCCACCACGATTTGCTTAAAAGGAAAGCTAAACGTCTGTTACCTGCAGATGATGGGGGAAGAGTTTATCTGCTTCCATCTACTGGTGAACTGAAGGAAACAGAACATGGGCAAGGAGCTGAGCTTAAGGTATATTCCTCAAGTCCTTCCTCTCACTGCCTCTGGGGCATTTTGTTCTTTTTAATTGAAATACTTTCAAAACCATGTTGGAGGAGGCATGGTAAAATTATCTCTTTTTATGATTAAACACCATGATCCGAGGGGAAAAAACCAACCATCATAACCTAACCAGTTGCATAACTGAGAACTGAAAATGGACAGCACTGAAGAAATGCATTTGACCTTGGGTTTTCTTCTCCCCTTAATGTGCACTGAGGAGTCTCCACCAACTAATTGAGCTTGCCACAGCTGAATTAGGGAGTCACTCCAAATCCATCATCATGTCTTGGCTTCAAGTTCTTCAATGAGACACTACAAAAATGAACCATTGCAAGGTGTTGCCCCTACATAATGGGTGTCAGAAGAAACTCCATGTCTGCATAGTGACTGTACCTGATGCCATACGTGTGTGTATGTATATATTTATATACACACGTACACATACATATGCATACTGTCATAAAACATGCATATGTATGGCTGTGTATTCATGTTCATAATTAGTGTTCATAGAAGGAATAATGTTCATGGAGGAAAATGGAGATTCTTAATCATATTATCTGTTTCAGAGCAAAGATGTGAAAGTTGAATGGTGGCAAATAACAGTGGAGTGCAGAAACACCTCATTTAAACAATGGTAATCTTTACTTAAGAATGGGTTTGCAGGACTGGTTTTCAAAACATATCAAAGGTTATAATACTGAACTATACAGTATACAAGAGGGGGATGCAAAGTGCCAACGAGATGTTTGTTTGGAAGATGGGAACAGCAAGTCAGTGCTGGAAAGGATGGTTTACTTATTGTTCATATAAAAATACTGTTATTTTATTATTTTTGTTTCCCAAATCAATTACATATGGCTTTTAAGCATTATAGCTTTTTCTCTTTTTCTTCCTCTTTCTGCTTTTACATCCACATACTTTTCTCGTAGAAGTAGTCAAGATTTACTGCTGACTACCAGGGAGGGGGTGTTTCCTGAGTTGGGAAGAGATTAGAAAGGAAGAAGGTAAAGGAACAAGGAGGAAAATAGGACATGAGCTCATGAGGTTTTGTCCACCGAAAAAGCCAGATCACCTGCATACATATGCTTGTTCATCATTGTTGCCGATAGTATCCAGATCACCTGCATACATATGCTTGTTCATCATTGTTGCCGATAGTATCCAGCAGGAAGATTAGCCATATATACTTATGATTTGACTGCAGAATTCACTTATTATTTAGTCGATGTAGCTGTCAACAGACTCTTTTTTTTTTTTTTTTTTGGGGGGGGGGGAGTGTCTTTTGTTTCGTTTTCAAAGGAAAGAGAGAAGGATTACTGTAAGTTAATGTCAATTGAAGGACAAGTAGAGAGAATGATTTATTCAGTGTAAGTCTTTGATCAAAATTTAAGTAGAACATCTACCCTTATAACGTGGTTTTGAGGCTGATACATAATGGTGGTTCATCACTAATATGTTAGATAATTCATCTTACATGTATTTCTAGGTAATGCAGAGTACTTTTAGCTGCTTCTGATGCTCTTACGGTGACTCTATACTGTAAACTCAAGGTCTAATGACCAAAACAGCTTCTATTTAGAAAATTCAGCTTGTAAAAATGAGCACTGTGTGATTATTCCAACTTGCAGAGAGACACTAGGCAATCTCCTGCTGCTCTTGGACTTGTTAAAGCCACTGGTGCTCACACACTCTGAATTTGCAAGAATTTATGCATCCTATTTACAAGAGAACAGTCTGATTTCAGCTGGAGTTCATTTGCTCATCAAAGTAGCACAGCTATGAGTTTTACTCATTTGATACTGCTACCAGAAATTTTTTTTTCCCACTCCAGAAAGATTTACTGAAGTTAATGATAGTTTGAGGAATCCAAGCCTTTAGAAATTTATGTCAAAGTTCTGTCAAAAGTGTGAATGCCTATAGCCTACTGAAAAACAACAGATCTTTTCTGGGTTAAAAAACAAAACCAAAACAATAAAATCCAAATCAGCTTGACTATCACTACCTTTGTAATCAGTTGCCCCTTCCAAGGGCGTTGTGAGGCATACAGAAAATGTGCAGTGAAAAGTGAGAAAAGCACATCAAAAAGCAATATTAAAAAAACCAACCAATAAACAAAACAAAACAAAACAAAAAAACCACACAAAACAAAAAACCCCAAACTGCATAACTGAACATTAGTGGCTTTGTTTGTTTCACATGCATCTTGTCTGCAGTGTGACAAGGTAGATGTTATAGTATAGTAATGTTTATTTGTATGAAGAAAGTCAAAGTATTTGAAAGCAGAAAGATATGGAGCATATTCAATTAAAGACAGAGTGAAGCTGAGACGTTTAATAGTAATGCTAGTAAGAAAACTAAATCCACACCCAAATACATGGATCTCTTTAATTTCTTTAAAGTAGGTTTTGAATTCTGACACCAATTATTGGTTTGTTATGCTGTTGTTCATAGCTTTTTCCACAGCACAAAGCAGAGCCTTTCCAGGCCTGACAACATTTGGGTTTTAATTGCTACAAAAAGGTAAAAAACCATAGAGAGATACACAGGCATAGATACATCCATATTGTTCTCCCAAGTGTATCTATAAAGCATGGTGACACTAACAGTGAAGTTTTGGTTTCATTTTGGTATTATACAGTTTGATCAAGGCTGGTTGTTAGCATCAAAGCCCTGAAACATTGTTGGCAGTCCACGTGCTTATACTTTTACTTTTCTCAAGAGCAAGGAATACAGGCTGATTTAAAAACGGGAAGAAAGAAATTTAAGCTTTGAAATAATGTGTAAAATATGTGTGTTCTACATTAAATTGTTGATAGTTCTGCATCCCCACCCCACCCCCATCCCCTTTTGTTTAAATGGTACATGCTTAACAATCATTGCTACAATAAGCATCTTTTGGCAGGCTAAATGTCTCAGGGTTCAAACATTTGAATGTGTTGAGCAGATCCCACAAACTTGGTAAGAGATAATAGATGGGAATGCACCTGTTTCAGATGGGACACAACTGCCTTCTAACTATACAAATACTTAAGATGGAAGTTCATATCTCTGAAAGTGCTCAGGTTTTCTGTATGTTAATGTGCTACATCCAAATGATGTTTTACTAGAAATGAATGCTGTTTAAAGCACTGTGTGTTTGGTCATCAGCAGGTAATAAAAAAAATGTTATGTAGTGCCTCCTCCAGGAAAGGCTCCTGTTGCCTGCCAGGTGGGCCATTCCACATCTATTTAAAACTGTAGACAGTGCTATCTTAAGAAAACAAGATACATTTTATTATTTTACATGTATAATTTCTGAGAACAGTCATTGTTGTCAGCATTAAAATAATGAATTAAATGAGTCTTTTGGATGTGAAGTTGAGTTTCTGAAATCGAATGAAATGAAGGACTGCTTAAAGATAAGACAGACTTAAAGGAGGAAATAAATGGAGTCATTGAATTGTTATAAGCCACAAAAATACCTTGGATAAAGCTGAACAAGTATTAGTAGAAGACACTGAGGTGGGAGCAGAATCTGCAAGACCTTTAGCAATGCAATGTATACCACTGAGCATGAATTCAGTAAGAGCACTTCTGACTTTTGATCATATCCTTTTTGTGAAACTCACATGGGTAAAATCACATGATTTTATGGGAGCAGTGTTTTGGGAAGCGATTGCAGTGTTTGAATTGAAACATAGTAAATAGTGATACAGTTGGGAAACCAGTGTGGAGGATCACAGAACACAGACCATATTCAGCAAATGTTGCCTACTTCAGTTGCCATTTCTAAAGAGAAAAGTTTATTGGTAAGCTTGATTTACCATTATAAGGGTTGTTTTACCTTCAAATGCTTGGGAATCACATAGGTTATTTGAGCTTTATACCCATGTAATGGGGAGTAACTTCTACTTGTTCATGCTATGGGTACGTAAGAAGTCAACTATATGTCATTTTTTTCTTATAAACACTTCTCATCTCTGCTCTTAAAACTTTATTACGCAGGACACAATATTTGTGCAACTTACCAATATGCTGTTTTAACCCATCATCACTCTGTCATACACCCTGATAAGATAAATATCTAGCATTTCTTCCACTTGTTTGACTGCAAAAGTACAGTACCAAAGCATTTAAAGTGAATTGCAGAAGGACAAGGAACCTTGTGGAGCACTGAGAATAACCACCCACAATTCAACTAGGAAATGGGTTTTATGGTGAGAAAATTGACCTTGAAGAACACCAGTATATTGTATATCTGTTGTTTCCAGAGGGACTTTGGGGGGTAAAGACTGAGTTGACAAAACATGAGGATGACAATTGCTATTATTTTTTTTTTATATATAAAGGTTAAAAAAAGCAACAAAACACAACAGAAAAAAAATTCATTGAAATTTCATTGGAAATATTCTAACCATCCTTGCTGGCTTTAATAAAACATTTCTTTCTCATCCTTAATCATTTCTAGTCCATTTACAAATAAGTTAACTATGTATCTGATATACAGATGCTAAATTCACACTCTTCACATTGTAAACTGTACATGGTTATTCTTGCATAGACTGTTGTAGTTGGAATAGTGAGCTCTGAAGATGGACTTGTATGAAACATTGATATATTTTTGCTTGCTTTTCTTTACATATGTGCATTCTTTACACATATAGAAAATTTTGTTTTTTAAAGGATGGGAGTAAATATATTTTGAAAAAAAAATAATTGCAAACCCCACAGAGACTGCAAGAGAATTAACTATGGTAAAAGTGAAATCATTGATTTTTATATAAAATCAGCAGATTGCTCTAGCGAGACTCACCACTGTGCAAGAAGCCTCATTAGAAAGGGGACATGAAAGGTTGTTAGAAAATCTGTACAGAATTTAGATTAGCTACTTTAGTGTACTTATATAAGTTTTAATATCTTCCTTAATAATAAAATTCATTTATATCCCAGACGTCAGGTTATTGGTCTCTTGGCCTCTTCAAGGAAGTAATTGAGCACCTGTATGGGGACAATGGGAATTGAGGAGTTCTGATTAGTTTTCTCTAGTTATAAATTATTTATCACCTCATTCTATTTCCCTCTTACACCTATTGGGATGTTTTCACAGACATGTTGCATAATAAGAAAATGAACATCAGGATTCTATTTGCTATGGTTCACCCTCATGAGCCATTTAGCATTTTGTAATTCCACAGAAAAAGCTATCAGATCAGCGGAAATGAAGTGAGAGTTTTATAAAATGTTTTCTGTATAAAATGATTTCTTTTTTAAAAAGGTAATGACTGACTCATTTCAAAATGGGTAAATTCGCTAACAAATCCTAATCTGTGCTGTTATACAGGACACCTGCTGCTGAAAGAGCAAATAACTTTCCTACTTCCAAAATACATACATCATAAAATACGTACAAAATGCTTATATCTAGTCATGTTTAAAGTGAACATCACATTTTAACATAGCTTAATATATTTAAAGCACACCTGCACATTCCATTTTGGAAAATAGCTTTCTTTGAGTGGAATGTTATGAAACAGTGACCTGTAAACTTCCATGTTTTTTCACATCCTCTTCATTCTGCATACCTCTAAATTTAAAGGAATAGACCACAGTTTCTTTCCTATGATCTGCAGGTGAGACAAGATGGTGGTGGGCATTTTAAAAGTTTTAAGTGCACAGTTCGTTTTTTTCTATGGATAGAAGATCAGTTTGGACTAGAAGCTGTAAAACAGTGCCTTCTCAGACCTCTCAATTGTCACATAAAATTCAATAACACAAAATATGGTGTCATATATTTGGGGATGGATATGAGAGAACCTCCAAAGAACAAAACACCTATAAGCAAGAACTTGTTAATTGTAAAAGACTCAATGGATGAAGGATGTGGCTGTAACACTTGTTCATAGCATGGCTATGACATGCCACCTGTGACATAATTATAGAAAAGGCAAATACAACAGCATTTAGTAATAGTATAACTGAGCAAAGCTATGAAGAGATGATAAGCTAAATAAAAATTCTAAGAGTTCATGTTACACAAGGATGAATTTAAATGTGACCAAGATCAAAGAAGTGCTAGGGAAACATCATCAAATTCAAGGTCTACTTTTGAGAAGACTTTGGCCTGACTATTCCAGCTCCAGGTTTCTGCAGCAGCCTTCCAAGGTGGAAAAGACTCCAGATTCTCTGTGCCTGCAAGTTACAAGGTGTGGAATGCATGCCTATAGTAGCAGACAAATGGATTTAGTGGCCCAGAAGGCCTTCTTAGCTCAATCTTCCTATGCTGCTTTAGCATTTGTGACAGTGTTTGCCTTCCCACCCTCTCAGCCTGACCTTTATTTCCCGTAACCCTGCTCAAGTGATAGCCACCAGTGGTGGTTCTAATAGATGCCTCTGGTCATCATGGCTGCATCTGGCTCAAAGTAGATTCGGGGGAGACGGATAGCAACACAATAGCCAAAGGCTAATTTGAGCAACATGCCCACCTAACCATAGTGCTCGTTAAGGTCTGACTCCAGCGAAGTGTGGAAGAAACTAACATCTCTAGTTGGCATGCAAGTATGACTATGAGTTCAATTATCTTACTCCATCTATAGTAGACAGCCCAGGGTCCACTGAGCTCTCCCGCACAGAAGCAGGCTGTGCAGCAGGATCTTCCCTTGAGTAGAGATGCCTGTCAAGGTTACTCCTTGAGACTGAGAGAATACTTATCATGTCAGATACTCAGTAAATGAATTGGGAATAAGAGCACTGAAACTCTGAAATATTTAGCTAAGTGATATAAGGGTTTGATTGTGCATATATAATCCCTTAGACATAAACCATTGACCAACCCTGGGACTAAATGTGAATCCAGCAGCACCTAAACTCCCCTCTGAGAAGGAGTTTAGAATACAGTGGGGTCCTTTCTGAACCTCATGACTCAACAGGAGGGTCTCCTTGACAATTTTGTCTGACCCTGTCCTCTGTGCAGTACTCAAGTGTACCTTGCCATGAAATCTTGTTAAACCACTGCCATATTTACCATTGAACATTGTTAACTCACTGTCTTATATCAATAAAATATATTGTTGCCTCTCTCTTGAGAGTGAAGTGCATGACTCCATCCACAACAGCATTATTATTATAAATTACCATTGCTGCATGCCTGGAATACGGGATATGCCTAGCTTCCTCACATGGGTTCATGTCTGCTGGGTTCAGTCCCTCCTTGTTACCTGGAGAAGGTGCCTCGTTTCTCCTGAGGCACAGACTTGTTTAAGACCCAAGACAGGCAGCCTAGCTGTGTCTTGTGTCATGTTAATAGCAAGTTTTGGTCCAGTAGTATTTTTAAAAAGATTCTAATTCTGCAAGCTGTGATTGTGTCAGTTATAAAGCTTGCAATGACCTTAATAATTAGACCAGGCTATGGCACATATATCACATAGTAATTATTGTTATATTTTAAGGGTTGCAGGAACTCCTTATAGATTAAAGTTTCATCCAAAGACAGTATATGAATGATGGTATGTTCCTTACCTCCTAAAGAGACAATGCCTCCCTGAGGCCACACACACATCTTCTTTATTGGTCTTAATCACAATTATTGTACGACGCAGTAGCGCTGAACAGTACACCTTGACATCCATTTAGCTTATTAAGAACAATTTGCATGATTCGATGCCTTTTTTTTTCTTCCTACATTATAAAATTAAATGGAACAAAACTGGACCTCTTTTATAATGTCAAAAATATATAATATACATTCAGGGGAAAAAATAAATTCCACGTTAAGAAGTTACCAAAACCATTTTTATGGCCAAGGAGGGGGAGGAAAGTGGTGATGCTGACTGACATATTCAGTATTTCATCACCAGAAACAAGGAAACAAACGGAATGATTCTACAGCTAATTTAATTTGCCAGGACACATTAATCACATAGGGCCAATGCTGCCCTCAGACTAGTGAAATCAGTTTCAACTGGTGTAATGGGGATTGAGATCACATAAGGCAAAATTAAGACCTGAATTTGGTTATTCCCTGAAGCCAAGTAGTTGTTTGACTGTCCTGTTCTTTCTTTATAAGAACATAAAAATTTTTGGTGAAACATTTAAGAAACCATCTCTTTTGTTCTTCAGAAAGAATAGCCACACAGTTTGCAACATCAAAAGGTAACTGTTCAGAGGGAAAGGCACAGGTCAGATCTTAACGTACTGCACTGTGATATAGCCAGGTAAATAAAACCTGACACATGGTATTTTTAAGTGCTTCTTTTTTCCATTACATCAAAATCAAATTTATGATCTAATAATATTCCAGTAAGGGCATTGTAAATTCTGAAAATAAAGAAGATCCAGATAATTTCTAAAGAACAGGTCAGCAACTGTTTAGTTTTAAGAAATGACACAATACCATTTTATAGATAGGTTCACAAAATCGTAGGAAGGAAGGAAGTGGACTCTGCTGAACAACAAAGGTGTTTTATTAAGATATATATCTGTGAAATTAACATACTTGAAGAAGTAAAATTATTATCTATATATTGATATATTGTATGTTTTACTTACAGTGTTTGCGCAATGCTGGTCCTTAATCTGACACTAAAGGTGAACACAATATTCCTATAAAACTTACAGATATATGAGAAATGCTGTTGAAATATATATTCCATGGTAATTTCTTTTTTGTGAGGTGTTTGGTGGTGGTAGTGGTTTTTGAGGGTAGGGAGGTATTGGGTTGGGGTTTTTTTTTCATTTTTTTGCTTTGTGGATGTGACTGAAACTTAGGCTATGTGGAAATTTTGAGAATAAAAAGGAATAGACTTGTATACCGAGTAAGGTTAAAAAACAATTGTGTAAATTCATTGTTTCCTAAACAATATCATGAGATTCTATATTCTCCTCAGATGTTTTTTCTCACAGATGGTAACTGAGCCTCATTAGACCAGAAAAACATTTTTTAAACAAATTGACAAACACAGAAAATGCAGCTACTTTCCATTCTTATTGAAACTTGGCTGCTTCTAATACTGATATAGTTTTCTACTGGAATGTGAAACTATGTCAAACTGTACGGAGCACTGTGGAAAAAAAAGTGCTTTTGTCTGAAAAAAAAAATTAAAATACTTTTTTATATATATTAAAAAAAAACAACATAATTTCTGTTCTAGAGTGAAATACCTCAATTGTATTCACAAACATGAACTGAGCCTTAACTTGGCTCATACTGTATGGTACTAAGTTAGATTTATGACTGCCACTGTACTGATTTTCCATGAAAATTAGGTCCCTCTTATATCTGCAACAAGAACAGCATCCATTATGAGCCCCTTTCTTTCTTTCTTTCTATTCAAAGGAAAAAAAGGGTAACAATATTTTTTAAAATACTTCTTTTTATTTTCTCATTTCTCAGTTTTAAAAAAATATTACTGTTTGCTGTGCATTGTTGTCTGAGTTTTTTTTAACTCTTAACACTTCCATTCAACCATTAAACTGAGGTGAGTTCCTTTCAGAAGTTTTCAGCCATCTCCACTGATTCCTGAAATAAGACCAACACCGTTACTCATCGATGAAGAGAACATTGGTGGATGATCCATCTGTCAATTAGTTTCATCTGTCAAATAATTTGATAATATATAAATGTGCTGCTACTTTTTAAAACTGTATGTTCATGAAGTGTGTTAGTGGGTTCATGGTTCATATTACACTTCCAAATATAGATGAAGAGAATAAAAGAATGTGGTTCTAAAACTCTCAGTTTTCTGGATGTGGGTGTTTTTTCCTCCTTTTCCTGCATATTCTTCTAGTCTTTATCTTTCAGATAAAGACCATAGACTAAATTAAATTTGTTTCATTGATTTTTATTGTGCAGACTATAATTTTGTGGACTCTTACTACAAATTCTTTTATTCTAAAGTATTAGTCCAGAGAATTACTTCCAAAGTTATGGGTATTACTCCCTGTAGCAAACACCCTATGTAGAAGAAGACTTCATAGACTCAGACTACTTATTTGTCAGACTGTGCTAAAAAAAACCCAAAAAAACCCCCCAACATTTTGTGTAAGAGCATTTCACTCTTCATGAAAAAACATACTAAGCACCAATTAAAAACCTGATATCTCTCTATGCCCTCAGAGAGCAGATGAATAGGATCACTAGAGAAATATTAGACACTTTGTTAGTATCATATGTTAATTAATATTGATTAAAGCAACACTTTCTATAAACTAAAGTATTATTTTCCTCACAGGATACAGTAAAAAATAGTTTTCAAACAAATTGTTGCATTGCAATAGATATGAAAAAAATAGCAATAGTTCATCACAAAATTGGGCAACAGCTAAAAAATTGTTAAGGTAAAATAGCATACCCTTTATCTGCTCACTGATGGCTTCTCCTTGCTCTGTTCTTCCTGATCCAATTGTTTTTCTTGTGAATCCTTTTCCTAAATAAGGTAAGAATAGGGTTTATGTTACATCTTGACCCAGGTGATTTTAGCATAAGTTTGGGTTTATTCTTTCCCTTATCTCTGTGCTATGAATTTATATTAAAGTAGTAGTGAATAAGGAAAATGTTATAATTAGGGATGTTTCCTCAAATGGTAGTTTGTGTGTAATTTTTCTTTTTTCACTGAGAAACAAGACCATTCACAAGATCTGTTCCATTTAAATTTAACAGGTGGATTTAAGGAAATTTAAATTTAACAGGTGGATTTAAGGAAAAAAAATAACAAAGAGCTGTGCAAAATTAATTCTTTCATATGTTTTTTTTTCCAACTGAAAGATTTCAATTTTTGATTTTGAAATAATATATAATTTTGATTTTTTTCAGAATTAAATTATCAAAATAATTATTAAAAATAGAAAATCCAAAATACAGACAAATTTAAGCACTAATGAAAAAACAGTTATTCCAGATAACATTATGTTTAGTACATAACAAGTTTAGAACATACCAAGTTACAGTTTCTTGTCCGTATGCAGTTGTGTTTTAGTTCACATCAGCAGTACACTTTCAAAGCAAATTTTCTGATCATCCCAATACCACACTCTCCTTAACATTATATAAGAAGTCTCGTGGAACTGACACTAGATTTCCTTCTGTTAACTCTAAGACAGGAGACAGGCATTAGGAGGAGTGTGCCTAATGTACCACAAAAGTGAATAGGCATTTGAATCACAGACCAAACTACTGTAAAGTAAACATCCCCAAATAGTGTAAATACTGTACACTCAGCACCAACTCTTTTACCTTAAAAGTCCATTCCTCTTGTGTCACACCATTTGCTAGTGCAGACATTGTCTTTGGGCTCTTGTTTTATGAAGTGGAAAGGGAGCAAATGCAAGTGAAATCTAAACAAAGGTTATAGAAAAACTCTACCCAGAGGCTGACTTTCTCCCTCATGGAAACAAATATGGTGTGTTCATGGAAATGGTAGTTTCTGAAAGGAAATAATGGGAAAAAACCAACCTAACATGAGTTTCCAGAATGAGTATTCCTCAAAAAAAGCAAATAAAAAGGCCTAACACAATCCCTGAGATCTACGGTGGAGTAGGACCAAAGATCCAAATTCATTATACATGCCACCATAGGTAACATGAACTTTGGAATATCCTTACTAGATCTCTCTCTTTTTTTTTTTTTTTTTTTTTTTTTTTTTTTACCTGAGAACTGTAATCTAGTTAAAGAAAAGGCCATAAACACTCAAAATCTGTAAAAAAAGCTATAAAATGAGCAAATAAAAAACTGAACGTGTCTTGCTCTTAAAAAGGTAACAACTGAGAATTGATTTTGTTACACTGTGTGAGTAGCTTCACAGGAAGAAAATACAAGCCACTAACGGACTGTTTACTCTAGAAGGGAAAGGTATACTAAAAAATAATATCTTGAAGCAGGAACTTAACTATATTCAGATAAGAAATAAAGCACACAGATTTAACAGTATGTCTAATTAACTACTGAAACAAACCACAGAGCAGATCCCCCTAGAAACTATGTTAAGGAACATAAAAATAAGGAGGTGATTGGTGATATCAACATGGATTCACTAAGGGCAAATCATGTCTGACAAATCTGATGGCCTTCTATGATGTGGTAGATGAGGGAAGAGTGACCGATGTCATCTATCTGGACTTACATAAAGTTTTTCACTCTGTCCTGCATGATATCCCTCTCTCTTAACTGGAGAGACATAGATTTGCTGATGGACCACGCAGTGGATAAGGAATTGGGTGGATGGTCACACTCTAAGAGTTGTGGTCACTGGCTTAATGTCCAAGTGGAGACCAGTGATGACCAGCATTCCTGGCATTCCTTAGAGATCAGTATCGGGACCAATGCTGTGGAACATCTTTGTCAGCGACATGAGCACTGGGATTGAGTCCACCCTCAGCAAGTTTGCCAACAACACCAAGCTCAGTGGTGCAGATGACACCACTTGACACGCTTGAGAGACAGGTCCATGAGAACCTCATGAAATTCAACAAGACCAAGTACAAGGTCCTGCATGTGGGTTGGAGCAACCCCAAGCACAAATACAAACTGGGCAGAAAATGGATTGAGAAGAGCCCTGAAGAGAAAGACTTGGGAGTGTTCGTGGATGAGAAGCTGGACATGGCCAAGCATTGTGCACTTGCAGCCCAGAAAGCCAACTGAATCCTTGGCTGCATCAAAAGAAATGTGACCAGCAGGTCAAGGGAGGTGATTCTCCCTCTACTCTGTGCTCATGAAACCCCACCTGGCATGCTGAGTTCAGCTGTGGAGCCCCCAACACGAGAGACATGAGCCTGTTGGATTGGGTCCAGAGGAGGGCCACAAAGATGATCAAAGAACTGGAGCACCTCTCTTATGAAGACAGGATGAGACAGTTGGGCTTGTTCAGCTTGAAGAAGAGAAGCTCTGGGGAGACCTTATAGCAGCCTTCCAGTACCTAAAGGGGGCACAAGAAAGATGAAGAGGGACTTTTTACAAGGGCACATAAGGGGCAGTTGCTTTAAACTGAAAGAAGGTGAATCTAGATTCAATATTAGGAAGAAATTCTTTACTATGAGGGTGGTGAAATACTGGAACATTTTGCCCAGAGAGGCTGTGGATGCCCCATCCCCAGCAGCATTCAAGTCCAGGCTGGATGGGGCTTTGAGCAACCTGGTCAAGTGGAAAGTGTCCCTGCCCATGGCAGGGGCCTTAGAACTAGATGATCTTCAAGGTCCTTTCCAACCCAAACCATCCTAGGATTCTACGATTCTATGAAATTATTAGAGGTATGGAAGATTTTCTGTATCTATGTATCTTTAAGTAAATACTAACTTTCTGAACAGGGGGCATTAGCCAAATACAAATTAAAGAGCACAGTATAGGGTCACTGAGTAAAACTGAAAAACTTGTGATGTACAGAGGATTATACTTGCTGAATTAACAGGTGGTCTTTATTTCTAAGTTTTCAGTTGGGGAAAAAAAAGGAAAAAAAAAAGAAAAAAGAAAAAAAAAGTCCCATCCCAGTACAAATTTTAAATGCTTCAATATGTAGTCCTCTGAGATGATTAATAGATTTTCCCATAGTTCACCAAAACTATGACTGATTTTACCTCATTTCAGTATAAATGGATCCTGCATGATGTGTAAATCCCAACAAACAAATCCACTACATTCTTAGACACTTGCAGTCAATTTTTAGTTTGGCTGGACACAGCATTTTACCCCCAGTAGGAGTTTTTCTATAAGTTATTTAAAAATAAATAATGCTGTACAGCTTTTTGTGAGATATGGAACCAAGAGAAAGAGAGTAGCAGAATCACAGTTTAAGCCTTAAGATTTGTTGGCTGGTGCAGACAAAATCTCTTGAGCTTTCTATATTGATGAAGTGGGAAGATTAAACATATGTCTGTACTTGCTACCATATTTATTTGCATATGCTGCCTTCTAGATGATCATATGGTCCTTTTACCTTTTGGCAAGATGACATATTCCAAAGAAATACTACAATGTGATCAAAGTTTGTAAAATGTAGTTATCCCATATTATGCTTTCTTTATCTGTTTATTGTAAACTGCAAACTGCAAAAAATATACATAGCTAGTTAACACTTTGCAATTAGTTTTTCAGTGATTTGAGTTCAAGCATGCTCATATGGATTCTATATGGTATGTCAAGCCCCAGATTTACAAAAGCAATGGGATCCTTTGGAACCTTGCCTTGGCTCTGGAATCTAGAATAACTAGTATCTTTAGACCTGTGGTTTTAGTAAAATAAACTGTCACCAAGTCTTCCAGCTTTAAATCAACAAAGAGCTTGGGAATGGTCAACTAGGACCCAAGGCAACAGGCAGGAGCTGACAGCACTAACCAACTAACCGGTGTGTTGTTGGCTTTGGCATGGAAGGAGGAGAACAGAACTAACTCTGTGTGGCATAAGCATATGACATGTTCACTGATTATCCATGTTTTTAAACATAAAAATAGCTCTTTTAATAAATTACACTGTTTCCAGCAATGTGTTGAATACACACAAGATGCTATTACTTTTGACAGTTACAATGAACAATCCAAATCTTTGTGTTTCAGTTTGGTTTACTTTTGTGTAAATGAGAAAATTAAAATAACCTTTCTGAGAAAACTCTGTGTCTCTTTTATATTATTATGCCTAACCTGAAAAATGGCAATTGCACTGGATCATAAAACACAATTCTACACAAAAAATAAGGGGGGAAAATACTCTGGCCACTTTTTTATATAGAAACATATAAAACCATAACATAATGACTGCAGTGTCGCAGACCAAGAACTCATTTAGCTTACTAATTTAGGTGACCATTTGATGTCCTCTGGTTTCAGACGAGACTGTAAACAGCTAGTCTTATTTACTGATTCCTTGCCACATAGAAAATTACAGAAACCTGTCCCTTATTCTGTTATCTCTATTGCAACATTAAAAGCCCAGATATTGTTAGTTTGTTTGTTTGTTTTTCCTTATAGGGAGGTTGTCCCATCCATTTATTTTTATTGACCTTCTATCAGTCTTTTCAAGTTGATAGCATTTTTTGAGCTTAGCACAATAATCACGTTTACACAGCAACATAATGATACTTTCTAATTTATTTTCTATTTTACCTTACTAAACTGCAAAACTTGGTTTCCTGTTTTTGAATGCTGTTGAGCAGAGACAACACTTTCACAGTACTAGCTATTGTAACAGCAAGATTTCACTCCTGAGAAGTAATGGTCTGTTCAGAGCTCAGCAAATTAAGTAAAAACTAGCATAAGTTTTGCTATGGCTGAGAATTTGGGGTGAAATACTCATACAAAATAAGTATAGGCAATCTGCTAAGGTTCCTGCACACAGTCAATGGCGAAAGGCTATCTCAGAGATGATGGATCAGGACCCTGAGTATGTTGTCTGTTTTCCTAGCAATATGATTGCTTAAGACACAAGCTGGTTTAGTCATGGGGCTGCCTGAGGCAGTTTTATTGTTAAGGAGTGATAATTTTAAAAATATAGTCCTGTTGAAATGGAATCCTATTGAATGAACAAGCAACGGAGCCCCAGCCATATAGGGAACTGCTTTTGAACATGTAGGTGTTAGTCTAGAACTTGTTACTAATGTGTAGATGTAGATTTACCGGTTATGAAGAATGGGAAGCTTTCCCATTAGCATGGCTGACTGAGGAATGGACTTTTCAGATGATGTGATGCAGGGATTTTGTTCTGCAGAGGGCTCTCAAGCCCTCATCACAGCTGGATTGAACTCACTCTGAACCACAGTGTCAATTTATTACTTCTATCATGTAACTGTCAATCAACTTCCTTCATAGCTGAGAAAAGGGTTATGAATATGCTGAAATGTATTCTTTGTTACACTCAGGTTCTGCCATGAAAATAAGCAGTTATCTCAGCTAAGTGGGAAATAAAATATAAAACAACTCTGACGATGTTCATTGTAGGAAGCTTAAAAGCTATCTCGCCTTTACAGTCAATAATGACACAAATCAATATGCTAAAGGAATCGGGCAGCTTAATGCTGTATCAGGATTGGAAATTCATAAAGCTACATTGTTGTTTATGGAAGATGCAGTTAATGATCTCACTTTTTTATTATTCAAATTACTATGCCTTAAAAAAATAAGAAATCTAAAATAAAAGTCATTTTCAGAGGAAGATGCTGATTTAAAAAAGCAAAGTGGCAATAAACAAGCCAGAACTCTGTCATTAGAGTGGTACAACACAACACAAAATTTTATGTGCTCTGCTTTAGCTCTCAGACTAAATATTTAAATGCATTAGAGCAGAACAGACAGTGATAAATGGACATACTGGTACCTGTACATACCAATTTCAAAAAGGACAATGCAGCAAATAATGCTTTTAGTGATAATATATTACAGAGATCTTGCTTAGGGGAAGAAAATCCTAGCTTTTCCTTGTACAGCAATTGTTCCAATTCTATTTAGGTGATCACAATAGCATTTTGACACAAATAAAGTGGTATGTGACCCTCAGTAAAATAAAAACCTGAAATGGCACCTAAAAAACTGGATTGTATGATAAAATAGTGCACTTTTGCTGATATTTAAGAATGTTAATATTCTGCTTTCCTTCATGACTGCCACATATTTGATTTAAATGTGCCTTTTTGTTCTGAAAACATTTTTATTAATAATAGAATTTTTATATACCCGTGGAAGATAGGCAAACACATAGTCTACTTAAAAAAATATTTTTCCTAAGGTCAACTACGCTTAGAACTGAATGTGCATTCTGTTCTCCATTGTACTGTCTGTGTAATAATTCAGAGTAAATGATAATGTATTATGCTGTAAGTCCATAACCTTAGAAAATAAGAGCCCAGTTGGTGCTTGACTTACAAGAGCAAAACAAGCTTACAGAGCACAGGTCTGTGTTGTTTGGCAAGTAGTCAATAAAACTGTACCTTATGAATTTCTTTCCTAAAGGTTCTAATCAAAACAATTTATTTCAGGCATGTAAACTCTGCTTTTCAGACTGCAGCTATTGTCAGTGTACGGTATCAGCATCCACAGTAGCTGCAACCAAGTTAAACCGAGTCCCAGAGCTCCCCCATCTGTTTCAGTAATAGACAGATTTCCTGCTAGATCAATGTGTGTGTCAGCTACAGCGAAAAAGATGTGGCTTGCTTCCAGATTTTACTAGCCTTTACAACAACTATTTGAATAACTGAAATCTTTTGCATTCCAAGCCCTATATTTCAGAGAGCTATACAAAGGAAAAATAATTTAAAGTATCATTCTGTGTGAGTAAACTATGATGAGAAAGGAATGCAAATGAAAAGCCCAACTATACATAATGAAATTGGACAGAAAACTGTAGGCAAATATTTAGCAAATTAGAAATCTTTAAAGTGAATATAAGCAGCCACAGGGAATTGTTTTTCATTGTTAAACTGTTCCTGGTACATCTCTAAACTATGTTTATTTAGGGCTGAAACAGAGTGAATAAACATGTACAGACTAGCTATTTTTCTTGAAGTTTATGGCCATTTTATTTTAGTATAGTAACTGAATGCTTTTCACGCTAGAGATAAGGCTTAGATAGAATGCATTCTAAATCTACAGATCACTGAAGCTACATTTTGATGCAGCTGCCTTGGTAAAACCTGCAACCAAATCCCAGTCTAAGCAACCTTTTAAAAACCCCATAAAATCCTGTATTTCTGCAGCCCCCCTAAGGGAAACATACTCAAAGAAAATGAAGAGTATCCTATTTTAGATTCTTTTGTAAACACTGTGGTTGCCCACCTGCCCTGCCACACTGTCAAGTTTCAGAGGATGACATCACTCTAAATGAGTTCAGTTCTGATTTCTCCCAGATGAAGAGCAAATATCTTTCAGGCTAGATAACTTTTCTTAGATATTAAAAGAAAAAAAAAAGGTAAGTAAAATATAAAGCACATATGGAGGAACACCTAGTGTACAGCTTTTTATATCACCCACTGTCTCAAATTAGCTCCCAATTCATAGGAACAGTCCTTCCAGCAGGGCTCACTTCACTCTTAAAAGTGTAATCAAAAAAGAGAATAGCCTCACTGCTTTCTCATATTGACTGACATTTTCCAGCTAATCTCCTGCCAAGGAATAAACAAGAATGTTAATACTGTTGAACACTCCAGTTTTACAACAGAGACAATACTGGGTTGTCAAAGAGAGCATAGTAGCTTGGAGAAAAGATTTTTAAATAGCTAAGCAGTCATGTGGTTGACATAAAAATAACATTACTAACCAAATTATTCAATGTTTTGATGTTTTGAGCTTTATCAGGGACACAGATGGCAGTTAGGCTTTAGCAATGCAAGGGTTTGCAGGATTTCAATTGATTATACTTTTTTTTTTTTTTTTTTTTTTAAATAGGAATGCCATACAGCAGAGAAACTACCTATGTATCTAGTCTTCTGAGGTAGTCACTAACATCAGAGGGTCACTGGGTACTTACAAATCTTGTTTTCTTCAGCTAAACACATTCTACTCTTTTATCAGAACAGCCAAGCTGATATATCATGTTAGCCCATTGTTCTGTGGGTCTCAGCGTGCCAGGCTATGGTCACCACCATCCAGCTGTGCACCCTGTGTCAGAAGCAGCAAGGACTGACACTACCTATGGCAGCAGGAACCTTTCAGAAAGCAAGCATGTATTTGCCCTCCCACTTTATTTCTTCTAACTGTATTTTTATCCTCATTTAAATTTTTACTGGAAGATGTATGTTTTCAGCAAAATGAGCAGGAAAGCTGTTGTAAAACTCCACCACTGTTAACAGGAATTGCATATGTAGAACATTTTTATTGAAAATATGCTTTATTAATTTTTCCTATATGAATAAAATTAGACGATTATTCCAAAAACTATGCAGCTGACTGTTGAAGGCATAATAATAGTGTAGTCTTAGAATGAGAGGCAGTTTGAAACTGTTCAGAAATGTTACTGCAGTCAGCACGGATTGGTTTATAAGTAAGCCTTAGAAAGTTTACTTTTATTTCTGAGTTATTAGACAATTTCAGTACACTTTAAATCTGTGTTAAAGAGGCAATTTCCAGTATAGAATTATTACAACTTCACTGGTGACACATTTCTGAACAAAGCTACTACATTTATACTCCTCTTTCTGTAAGTATTAACAGATGTTAAAATGTCTGTCTAAATTTGTCTGCCTAACATTGTTTCAGCAAGTCAAATCATTATACTTGAACTTCTTTGTAGACTTTTCCTTTAGTAGCTGTGCTTTACCTCATATAACGTGTGTAATCAATATGTTCAGCTCAGGTTGATGATGATATGTCCCTTATTTTAATTGTATTAAGAAGAAAAAAAAAAGCAAAAAAGATTAGTATATATTCCTGTGCTGTATGGCAGAAAACCTGTAGCTGTTACTCTAAATCTTATATACAACTAGAATAGATGTTGCTATGCCACAAAATCATAGCATCATAGAATAATTTAAGTTAGAAAGGGTGTCTGGAGGTCATCTAGTGCAAATCCCTGCTCAAAACAGGTCCAACTAGATCATGTCTATGCAATCCTGGAGATGACTAACTTCAGTGATACAAAGAATATAAAATACTTCAGTATATGCAAGTACTGCAAAGGTCTGTGCTAGCATATTTAAGAAGGAGTCGGGGTGGGGGATGGGGGGAGGGTGTGTTGGAATAAATCTGTGCCAGTAGAAGAAAGGGGTGAGACTACGTGAAAGAAACAGCTCTGCAGACACAAAGGTCAGGGAAGGAGGAGAGGGAGATGGTGCTCCAGGTGAAGCAGAAATTCCCCTGCAGCCTATTGTGAAGACCATGGTGAGGCAGGCTGTGCCCCTGAAGCCCACAGAGGCTAACAGTGGAGCAGGTATCCACCTGCAGCCCATGGAGGTCCCCATGCTAGAGCAGGTGGATGTCCAAAGGAGGGTGTGACCCTGTGGGAAGCCCATGCTAGAGCAGGCTCCTGCCAGGACCTCTAGATCTGTGAAGAGAGAGACCTTGCTGAAGCAGGTTTTCTGGCGGGACTTGTGACCCTGCAGGGGACCCACACTGAAGCAGGGTGTTCCTGGGGGGGCTGCACCCCGCGGGAGGACCCCATGCTAGAGCAGTTCATGTAGAACTGCAGCAGGTGGGAAGGATTCACATTAAAGCAGTTCATGGAGAACTGTCTCCCATGGGAGAAGCCCCAGGCTGGAGCAGGGGAAGAGCATGAAGACGATTCCCATTCCCTGTTCCTTTGTGTCGCTCAGGGGGAGGAGGTAGAGAAACTGGGAGTGGAATTAAGCCTGGGAAGAAGGGAGGGGTGGGGGGAAGGTGTTTTTCTGATTTGAATGGTAATAAATTAAAATAATTTTTCCCAAGCCAAGTCTGTTTTGCCTGTGAGTGATTGCTGAGTGATCTCCCTGTCCCTCTCTCAAGCCACGAGCCTTTTGCTATATTTTCTCTCCCATCTGGTTGAGGAGGGGAGTGACAGAGCAGCTTTGGTGGGCACCTGGCATTCAGCCAGGGTCAAACCACCATGGTTTAATGAGATAACATAACATCTTTCTAAATCCTTCATAAGATGTATGTTGATTTTTACCACAATGCATTTAGTACGGTAATGCTGGAAGTGTTGCAGAAGATAAAAGAATCTGATCTGGTATTTGGAAAGGGTATGTTCACCTTAGCAATTACTGTGCTACTGCAGAATTAAGTTTCAAGGACAAAAACAATTGGAGATGAGGACATGACACCTACACTAAACTTATTTCAAAGGGTTTATTTCATACTAGTTCTAGTCAGGTCTTATCTGAACACCTATTAGCAATTAAAGGCTCACTGAGTGTTTTCCTTGGAAGTCCAGTTGAGTTTCATCTGAAGGGAATTCAGCTTGCATGCTCTGAAACTGCTCTGCAGTGCAAACAAAGCAGTGGTAAACAGGGACAGACATTTTGCTTTAAAAATTCTTCCTTTTCTATAGAAAACACCAACATAGGACTAACTAAGGAATCAGAATTGCAAATATTCCTTCTTAAATGGAGAGTTAGAAACCTAGATTTCTTCCAGGTCCTGGAGGACAACTGTAGAAAACTGTCTGAAACTTTCAGCAGCTGTATTTCCTCTTCTGTATAAAAGTTTTTCAACTCAAACAACACACATCTCCCCCCTTAATCTTATTGGATTATTCTTCTTTCTGCTTCTACAAAAAAGACAAATCACTCTTCCACATTTTTTCCCCAGAAATGCCATAGCAATGGAACATTATGAGCTGAGAGTCAGCAGCAAAGACTAGGGACAAGCAATCCTTTCTGCCTTGTACTGTAAGACTTTCACATTTTAAGTTAATTAGTTCATAAAAAAAAAAAAAAAAGTATCCGTTAAAATTTAGCTGTAGAATTATAACAACTTCAATATATCAATCTTTATGATTGGAAAAAGTGGTCTTCTAAACCCTGCAAGATTAGACAACATATCCCTCCCAAACACCTTGTCCTTGCTGCCACTGCTGGAATAGGTTAACACCCATTGGAAAAACATGGTTATGCAATGTGTTTGCTAATACACACATGAACAAGAAAGTCTTTACTGCCAACTCTGCAGTCTTTCCAGAAACCAAAATGCATACCTCACGATGTCCAAGCATAATACTCCTTAAACTCATATATTCCCTGATTCACTCTATATACAGATATACTGAACTGTTCACTACTATTTGTGTTCTCAAACAGGACTTTTTTGCAAATCATCCATGGCCACGGTGGATTCCCTTCCCCAAAGAAACTACATATCTTGTAGCTGTGTTTTAATCAGTGAAATATAGCTCTCCCCGCCTGCCCTTGCTCCCATCTCTCTCTCTGTATTGGACATGTTTGCCCTTATCGACCAAGTGAAAAATCTGTGAGGCTGGCTTGTAGGAAACAGTGAGGAAAAATTTCCTCTTACATTAACATCAGCTTGTCAACAGAGGCTGATTTTTGACAGAGACAGTAGCGGTGTACATAATGAAGCTATATGTAGGCAAGAAGGAAAATTATGGGGGTTTACTTCTTTAAAAATAGGTAGAAAAGCCTCTTGCCATCTGATTCTTCACTTTGGTTGTTCTGTCTTGTGAGGGTTACAAGTGCTGGATTGCCTACCTTCCATTGTAGGACCAGAGACAGGACAGCTTGCAAAAGAGCTTTATTTTGTGCTCCCACAGTGCTGTTGGGTCTTGTGAGAGATTTCCAAGTAGTCTGCCAAATCCATTACAATTTTACCAGTTTTTAAATGTTTCATAAAAGGAAACAGGATTAGACTATCAATGTTATATATATGGGTGTGTACAGAGACAGAAAGTGAGACAGAGGGAGAGAAATAAAAATAGTTGTCAAAAATAATAAAATACCATGCAGTTGCTACAACTGTAACATGATCAGAAAGTCACTGAAGGTAAAAAATTGCAAATTATCAGTAGAGGTTCAGTAAAAAAAAGGTACAACATTTTCTCCTGTCCTGGGGGCTACCGGTCATTCCTTTAATTGCTCATGTTATTAACTGACAGTATCTATGTTCAGCTGATACTCTACCCAGGTGAAATTCTTTCTCTACTTTGAATTTAAAGGCAGAAAAGAAAAGGAAGACAGAGAAAAAGAGTAAAGAAGAGATGTAAAATTATTATCAATGGGTGCCATGCAACAAAGGCATTAGCCTTTCAGAAACTTGAACCTTTGGAAGTCACTTGGCTGGGAAATTAAAGCAAACACACAAAACCCCCACAGCCTTTCCTTGACCTTTAATGCAGACAGAATCTCAGAATTTTCTTCTGCCTTGCTGCTTTGAATGCTAGATGGCAACAGGAGCAGTCTGGATTCGTATCTAGCAATAACTAAATGACCAGCAGTGAAACAACATAACAAAAATTGGGGGTTTACAGGTTCAAATTCCTTTTGGAAATCAATCTGGTATTTTGCTTATTTAAGGATAAGAGCTAGTTAAAGTCAGTGAGCTATTGAACTGAAAAAGCTCATCTCCAGGATGCTAAAAAGTTAGTTCAATACTTTCTTGGCTTCTTTGCTTTTCTAAGTGTTCTCTGATAGCTTGAAAGAACGTTGTCCTGAACAGAAAAAATGGTGATTTTACTCTCAAGTAGCAATTATCTTTCCCAAACCTCAGATGGCTTTGACACAGCTCATTAGCATGTCATGCCTACCAGTTTCACTCTTTCACCCAGTCCTACCTTTTCTCCTTTCCCTAAAGAGCTTTTCTGCTTAGCACAGCTATGCACAATTCTTGCCAGCTCACTATGGGTCCTTCACACTACACAAGTACTGCAAGAGAAATTTTGCTGTGTCTGTATGCATGAAGCTTTGTGCATGTGCTTTTCTTTCTGTACTAATTGCTTAGAGAAGACCTGAAACTCCATCACAGCAGACTTGGATTAAGGTTAATTTAGGTCACTGAGTAGCATTGATGGGATACATGCTCTTCAGAAGCCCTCCGCAGTTTCCTGATGTGTTCTGTTTAATGAAGGGTAGTAATTAACCACGACCAACCTTGTAATTACAAACATGCCATTGTTAATGAGACTAACTTCAGCTATTACTTTGTGAACACCATTTTGAATCATATAGACAAAAATAATTAAAAATATGATGAAAAATGTAGGCATAATAACTATCACACTATTATTAAATTACCAACTTCCAGTAAAAGTGAAGTTTGAAGCAAATTGACACTGTTGATGCACTGAATTTTTAATTCATAGAAATAATTGAATAAGTTTACAAGTGTAGGTAACATTTTAAAGCAGATATCCCCCTTGATAAGTGTTTTTAGCTTTCTGTCCTGGTTTCAGATGGGGTTTTGTTAACTTTCTTAGTAGCTGGTACAGTGCTGTGCTTTGGATTTGGTGTGAAATACAGGTAACAATTATGTGTGCTAGAGCTCTGCTTTCCTGGAGATGGCTGAACTCCTGCCTGCTGATGGGAAGAGGTGAATTAATTCCTTGTTTTGCTTTGTTTGTATGTGTTGCTTTTGCTTTACCTGTTAAACTGTCTTTGCCTCAATCCATGAGTTTTCTTGCTTTTACTCTTCTGATTTTCTTCCCTAGCCCACTGTAGGAGGAGTGAGCAAGTGGCTGCGTGGTGCTTAGTTGCTGACTGGGGCTAAACCATGATACTTTTTCTTTTTAAGTTTATTAATTTGGATTTTGACCTTAATCACTCTGTCCGCTTTTTGGGTTTAAGTCAGTTATTCATCCTAAAAGCAGTAAAATCCCTATGATTTTTAACTGAGCTAGCTAGATATATGTCTAAGGAAGAGTAGCACAGAAAACTCTGTTCTGCTGTTTGCCTATTTCTTTTTTTTTTTTTTTTTTCCCCTTTCCCTCAGGCATCCATTTTTACTTTCTCATCAAGTTTTGGTAATGGTAAGAATTACACTTCAGAGTAAGAGCTTCCCTATCTAGGAAATCTAGAGGAGCCTTTTGGTTGTCCGTTTTTCAAAATCATAGCTATTTGAACATTGACCTCAGAAATTATTCCATCTTATTTCCATTAAGGGGCTGCCCTTTTTGGAAGTAGAAGTATCTTTTTTTCTTTATTTTTTGTTCAATCTATTACAAAGGTAGAATTAAAAAAAGCAATCTTAGTTAGACATGCCAGAAAAGAGAAATAACAAAGAAGTGTGCCTATAGTAATATTCTAGGCCTTTTTATTATGTAGACAGGTGCAATGCCTAGTAATGGGGAATGCAGGGGCCTAACAGAACAGTTCTGATTCTGAAAGTATATGGTACCAAAGAATATCAGAATTATTTACTATGGCTACTACAACAGTTCTATTTCACCTATAGTACTAACCTTGTGGCCTGCTGTCAGCTGCCTGGTCTTGCTGTTCCCTTTCCTAAGCTCCTCAAGTTGCAGGACTTTGGATTGCAAATATTTTCCTTGTTTCTAAGTGTAGGTCTGTTTATTTCTATGTGTTCTGCTTGCTGGAATTAGAGTAGGAAATTCAACTTCAGAGTTTAGCTATGCCAAATACATTTCTGACACTGTTTGATTCACTAGATTCATTTTGAAAGCCTAGTTTGACATTGACTGTGTTCCTAAAGAAGAGAAAAATCACTGACATTTAGAAATTGGTCCCTGTTACGCAGAAATGTTCTTTCTCATCAAAGAAAATAAATAAGGCACAGGTTGTCAAACAGATCTTTTAAAATGCCACTCAGAATTTTCATTTCAATTTTACTTATTCTTATCTTGAAACTAAATATTAGCCCCATTGAAGTCAGCATTGAACTCCCTTTCTATAAGGTCAGCCACAAAACAGTTTGTGGGTGGCTTATCCCTCTTAATGCCTTTTCTAAATATGTGTCTCAACAGGTGTTGTTATCCTGTCACAGAGTGTCTCTGACACTGACCACAGTTAACTATGCACTTCTATTCAGAGGAAAGGATTTAAAATCATCTATTGTAATGTCTTCCTTGGAATACACTAGTTGCAGGAGAACTGTGCTCAGGAGTATAAGCAGTCTTTTGTTAATACTTTTTTTTTGTAGGAAAAAAAACCTTGAAATTGTGCATGAAACACAAACCTGGGAAGAGAAATCTAGTATCAGTAAACTTTCTGTAACAGTACTTCAGTAAAAAAAAAAAATGCAATATCTTTGTTTATGTAGCTTTTCAAAAGGATGGTATGAAATGACTTCATTTGAGTCTACAAGGATTGACAAAAATACTTCTCTAAGAGTAACTGGGGTTTTGTGTAGCCAGGGAAAGCAACAACTGAAAACTGAAGCAAAATTCAGACAGGGAATAAGACATTTCCTTTAATTTAAAGGAGCAACATAATTGCAACAGTTCTGCTCAAAGTCTTTTTCTCCTTTGAAGCCTTAATGAAAAGGCAGTAAATCCAGGCTTGTCTGTTTTTTTTTCAAGTGTATCTGCTAGTTTAGTAAAAGTTATTGTATCTTCCCAGAAGCCCTTTATGCTTTCTTTATGTCAATTAATATTCAGATGGCTTTCTAACATACACACTACATTTCATCCAAAAATGACAGCTTCCTTTCATAAACCATTAAGCAAAATACTATGGACTTGGTAATGATTATCAAACCATGACTTTAAGAGTTACTTTGAGGTTGATTTCTGTTAATTACATGTGTAAAAAAAACAACACCAAAAAAACCCAAACCCAAACAACAACAACAACAACAACAACAACAAAAAGCCAAACCATGAACAAATTGGCCCATTAAATATAGGTAGTAAGAAAAAAAAAGGCAGGGGAGGGGGTGGGGGGGTGGGGGGGAAATCTGTGAGCCATGAATTTCCCAGTCTATCATAAAAGAGTTGCTTTTTTTTATTTTAAAGTACCTTTCACTATGAGAATTGCTCTATGCCAGACACAGCTAATGGCCTGCCTCTCCATTCTTGATGAAAAAGGATACATAAAATCTAAGGAACTGAGCCCAGGTTTCCAGAAAATATGCAAAGTGCTTCTTATAGTTTTAAAACTAATTTTTAAAATTAAAATCCCAGTAATTGGAATTTGTTTGAAAATAGGAAATTGAATGCAAATTTCTGTAAGGTGTCCTTGTGTCATTCAAGTGTTAAGTATTTGTATAAAAGGAACTAGAGATGAAAATTAGCTCAGAATCTCCTTGTGCTCTGTTGTAGCTTTCAAACATTTTACTTTCCAGTTTGGAAAGGGAAACCCAAAATTCAAAATCCAAAGTTCATGTTTTCAAATGTATCTCACAGCTGCAGAGGAAAACTCCCAAGAACTTGTGAGATGAACTCCTGTTCTCCTGGGAACAGAGGTGCTGAAGTGGATGACACTGCCATACTAGTAAACTAGGATCTTTGATCTAGGATGTCCTGATCTGAAACGGCTCCTGAAGACAGGGGTTACAGACCCCTAAAACCATTGCAATGGCATGTCAGCTGCAATTACGTTGAACTCCAACTGGTGGGGAAGACATTGCATAATCAGCTGCAAGCCACTCAATAGAGCTTAAAGACAGTGTGGGATGGTGTGTCATTGCAACTATTCAGCAGCATCAACAGTGTTGAATCACTAGCAAAGAAAGGCAACTGAGGGTTAAACTGCAAAGGTGGAAAGTATTTCCCAATTCAATGTTTCTAGGGTCTGCAAAAGTGGGAGTGAAAGGGAAGGCCCTAATGCACTGGATTTGCTAGCAGTTTCCAGGGTTTAAACTGGAGCCCACAAACCCTGAGCTAGCAATAAACAGGGCTCTTGTTCAACTTCTAATTCAAACATGAGCTCTAATACTAATCTCAAACAACAGCTAACAACTCGTGGCCCCAAGAACCACAGGTATCATAGCCTTGACGCAAGAAGCTGAATAATTTCATTTCTTCCACAGCTTTGACAGGCCTGTATGGAGAGTCTTTCAGTAGACATGTTAATATTAGATCAGGATGTATCACAGTTTAAATATTAAGGCTGCAGTGAGGTCTGCATTTAAAATTACAGTTTGGTCAGCAGACACTGTCTTCATCCTGATAAACCTCCAAAGCCAGGCTGGGATGTGCTGACAGCCTCTGACTGAGAACTGTTTAATGCCATCTCCTGATCAGGTGTTTATCAGCGGCTGACTATGAAGAATGGAGGCAGAACTGGTTTTGAGGACAGACACACACATGCACAACTGCATGAAAATCTCAGTTCATCATTATACAGTAGCCAGATCACAAAACTGGCTTTCACAGGTAGTGAAAGGTAAGCGGTGGTTCAGTGTTTGTTCCTGAATGAGTCACTGAGGTTATAGTTAGTACTGTGGGTACAATTATATTTAGTCTTGGGAGCAAGAGAGAGAGAATAACTTTATTGCAAAGTTAGCAAAGGCTAAATTAAGAACTGCTGTTTGATATTGCAAAGGTTTTATTGTGGGCTGTATTTTAAGGTGCAGCTATGACAGTAGGTTACTTTTAAGAGTATATTAAAGGTTGGAAACAGCATACAGTTTGGGGACAAAGACTTTGATTTACTGCTGTGTTCTGCAAAGCCTGCAAGACTAATCTGGATATTCAGGTCACAAAGAATAGCTTAATTTTGAGACACTATGGATAGGGTCACTATTGGGCTAGATTAGGATTAGGTATAGTGATCCTGTCATCAGGAGAAGGAGGTTTTGCTACATTTCCAGATTCTGTGAAGCCTATGAGGATATTGAAACATAATTACTCCAAATAAAAAAAAAAAAATATTATGAATCGTCACATTACAAATTAGTACAGAGGTAAATTAGGCCTAGAGCAATTTGTGATTGAAGAGCTCAGATTAATGCCCTCACAGGGCTCAAGTCATACGACTGACTACATCCCACCATAATATGTCACATTGCTCTTTCTTAGATTTCTTTCTGGCATATGTACGATAATGTTTTTATTAAAATTGTAAACATAGCATAGAAAAGGAGAAAAACCTCACCACTATGCATATATCTGTATAAATCTGTAGTAAATCACTGCACCAAACCTGGTGGAAAGTGTCTCTCAGAATGGGGAAAGAAAAATCACAAAAGATGAATTCAACGTATGTTAAATATGTCTCACAGTTTGATTACCGAGTTCATTTAACACATTTCTGACCTCAGCATGGCTTTCTTCATAGTTTCGCAATTTGGTTTTACAAATGTTATGCTTGACACTGCATGTAAGATAAGAATCATGCTCCAAGACTTACTGTAATACCAGTGTAAAATGGGCATGGAAGCACTGAGCGAAGCAGAGTTATTCTGGATACTGATGCCCCCAGAATGTGTCCCACTTTCTTGGAACAGAATTATGAGAAAGACTGAGCTATGAATAACCTTGTGTACACATCACTGTCTGCTCCTCTGAATACATTCTTCCTAAATCTTCCGTACTCTGACACATCCATTAACCAACTGTTTTCCAGTGACATCACTGGTAATAAACAGCAGTAAAGTTCCAGATATTTTCTCCCCATTTTTGAAAATTGTCTGTTTATTTTCATTTAGATGTATATTAAGGTTTTGAGATACAAAATGAGATACAGAACATTATGTTATCTTGTTGATAGTTTTGAATGTTTAAATAGGAGCTATACACTTGTCTATCATCTTCCAAATTTAAAATAAACTCTTAGTTTGTGTTGTGCTTGAGACTTAGTGGTGTTTGCATGTGTTCAGAATAGTGATTCTCAAATAAAATTTTCATTAATTTTACCACTATTGTTTATTCATCTAAAAAGTTATTGAAGGTTCATTATTGTTATTTTCTTGCTTAAAACTACTTTTTCATTTAAACTGATGAACAAAACCAAGAATATAAATGTCTAGCCACACAACATAAATGATGTTTAGTCAAGGCAAATAGTTTGAATTTAACCAATAGGAAGAAATATAATTGTCAAAGTGGCTGAAAAATTCAAATAACTAATATATTTCCAGGAACTGGCTGCTTTGAACAGCATAAATATTAATGCAATGAAGGTTTAAACTCACAACATAAACTGTTTGAAAACAGTACTCTACAGAATGCATTAGCAAGTGTAAATAATCACACACGAGACTAAAAGCCAAATATGTGGCTATGTGCCTCAGTGCCTCTGCTCCAGCCTTGAAGAGACATAGGTGCCAAGGATTATAGTGTAAACTACATGTCTGTGTACTATTTTTTCCTTGGAACAAGCTTGTTGTTCCTCAGTGTCCATTGTAATTTAACCCCGTATAAGCCACAAATTAATAATTTTGGATTCTTTTATGCTTATATTAACATAAACTGAAGTAAAGAATTCCTAGTGAAGGTGTTATACAGATCTTATAACATGTCCAGAGACACGTTGCTGTACTTTTCAGAGCCTAGAACATATATTTGTTTGTTTGTTTGCATTGTCTGAAACTCCACAAACTGGTTGTGAATAGTTTACTTTGTGTACAGAAATTGCAGTGGTTACCATATAACTCAAATTATATTTTCAGTTTTCTGACTGGATGGCTGTATGTCACAAACAGGGAGAAATCTTGGGGAAAAAAACCCACAGTGATACCATTACTGAATTACTGAAGGTTAGGCTCTCAATAGGATTTCATGAATTTAAAAAATAATTAACCCTCTGACTTGCTTATATTTTTCATATGGGATTATTCTTGGGGAAAAAATACTTACCATGTAAGTCAAATATTATTTATTTTTATCATATGAATCCAGACTCATTCTTCATGCAGTGTTTTCCTAATTATTTTGAATGGAGCTAGAACACTTTGTAGACTAATATTGCACAGTTCAGATGTGCTAAAGGATTCAAAATGGGATTTTAAGAAACTCAGTCCCCTCCTGCCTCATGCACTCATGTTTTCCACTGACATATTCTAACTGCATTACCTTTGAAATAAAGAAATTGCAGGTGCAGAAGTGGAGCTGCTATTTAAGATGGATCAGTTCTTTCTCTGTGATCACCAGGTCTCCAGAAAGTATAGAAGAACATGTACTCGATTTCTCTCTGCAATTGTTACAATGTAAATGAGTAGCAAATACAAATTGCAAAACTCAGTGCAAGGAAGACACATGCCCTATCATAATGAAATTATTATTGAAAATAATTATCTTTGTATTTAAAAAAAAAATAAGTAAAAATTACCTCTCATTCTTGAGTGAACCCCAGAACCTTCTCAGTGATATAAGTGATATCTTAGTGATATAAGATAAAAATCTGATAAAAAATTATACCTCTTTTTATCCCTATTAAGGCAATTTTTTGGTGTATGCAGTTAGCATTTGTGATCACTCCTAGGCTTTGATACAGTGAAACGTATACTGTGGCTATTTGAGTCCTTGTTTACTTGCTGTTTTGCCCCAAGTTAGCCCTCGCATCCCTAAGGTGAAGAATATTAAATGACATCCAGGTTAAGACAAAATGCAAATAAGAACATTTATTCATACCCGCTGGAATAGATGATGGAGTAACAAATCTGATAAAGACACAGACAAATAAAGAAAAAAAATAATCACATTTAATGTGATTATGTCAACATTACCTCACAAAAGTCTCTCTCCCTTTCCCTGCCTTTCACTTCAATTCGTTTGCCCCCTGCTTCTTAAAAGATGGCAGTCATGATTTCAGTTTTGTGCCTCATGCTGCATTTCTATTTGGAGACTGATAAAAGCACCCATCCATGAGAAAGATTGTCCTTTTTCTTACGGAATTTATTCCAGGACTTAGCCCTCGGGGACTACCCTCAGATATTCATCTTGGATGAGCTTGTTAGCTCATTTAGCCTGTTCTTTCAGTTCTTCTGGGGAGTTCAAGCAGATTTAATGTCTTATCCCAAAATTCATTTTATTCACTTTCATCCAGCAGTTCCTCTGGCTGCAGTTCTTAATTAAAATAAGTATTAGTCTTCTTCAGCTATACAGATGACACTCTCTAGACTTGATATAATCTCCTGTGATTTACTAAACAATCTGTTGACTCAACAGAGTTTAAAACTCTTCCTGAACAGAGTCCTGAGTGTATCTCCTGTTCCATGGATTTAGTCAAGTTAGACTAAGGACCTCAGCCGGCTGAGGCCAAGGTAATCTCCTTCGGTGATAAGAGCTGTTGGGAAGTGAGCTAGAAGGGAGAGTCTTAATCTCCTTTTCCCTAGGAACTGCTTTTAGTCAGAGGCTTTCCGGCTTGGTCCCCACCTGAGCTACATCACAACTGTGACAACTACATCTGTACCTGGTCCTCTACCTCCCTGACCCAGACCTGGACATGACTTTCTAGTATGACCTTGACTTATTGCATAGACTTGTTGGATGATCAGTGACCTGAGACTGGCCCTGATGCCTGTTTCCCAATCTGATTCTGACCCTGATTTTCCTGGCTCAGCATCCTGACACCTGGCAGGTGAGGCCACTGCTCCAGCTGCCTTACTGCCATCCTCACTGCCAGCTCCCCTTCCTTTGTCGCACAGCCTGCCCTTGGAACTCCCTGCCATGCCCCTCTCTTCATGTTTTGCTGTGGATTGTGTTTGGATCTTTTTAGTCCACATAAATCTGTTAACTATTATATTTGATAGAAACTACAAGAAAATAGTTCAACACCGCTTAATTAAGACCAGACATTGGCTTTTCTTCTTTGTGGATTCAGGGTGTTTGAAATGACTGGTTGTTAATTCTTTTCCTATAACAACCATTGCTGCATTCTCCATCACAGCATCTGAGCACCAGTTCAGGTTTGGTCCCTAAATGTCTGTGCATCTGGACCTCAGTTACTTCATAGAAGGAGCTTTACTGCCTGTGGAATGCAATCAAACACATATCTAAGTATGTCCTCTACCTTTTGGTATGAGGATATGGGCTATTCCTTGTAGTATAGCAGCTGGTAATGTATTAAGTATACGGCAGTTTACAGTACTGGAACATTTTGAACACACATAAGAGAGATGTTACAGGCCATGTTCACAGAAGGATGTTAGCCTAGATTTGCATCTAACCTCAGAGATGTACATAATGCTATTCGTGTTAGCCTGAGGACAGCATAGCGCAGGCATAGAGAGAAGTACAATGACTCAGTGGGGAATAGCGTAGATTAAAATAGCAAATGAGAGGAGAATTTTCAAAAAATATGGAACTAGCAAAATGCACAAAAATAAGAGCACTTGAAAGTTAAAGGAGAAATAAGCAATTTTCATGACAGAAAATAATGTTAACACAGAAAAGCTTGATAATCATTACCACCAATATGTGAAAGAACCACAAAGGGATGGTTTAATAATTTATTATTACAAAGCACAGTTCAGCTGCTTAGTCTCTTCTGCAGTGAGTGCTAATGTGTTTTACAGAATTCAAAGATGAAGGATATGGTTCTAATTCCATATTTGATATAAGGTCTTCTAGTAAGGTCTCTTTCTAATTACATTGTTTATAAAACAGAAAGAGAAAACACTTAGAATGTGCTTTTTGCTATGTGTGTACACTTAAAATACAGTAAATTTAAATTCTAAAAATACATCTACATAAAAAGGTTAAATATGAAGAGATAGCATTATATCCTAGCTTATAATAACCACATCATAGTTCCTAACAGTTGTTACAGAAAAATCTGTATTTTCCCCACCTTTTGTTACTTTTTTCATTCTAACAATAATTCCCAAGATTAGTTTGTCCATTTTTTTCCCTCAAAAAGAACTTTACAGAAGCAGGGACAAAATCACTGTTTCTATTCCAGCTCTGCTATGTGCATTTAAATATATGCCTAAAAGAGAGTGAAGACATCTACTTATTCATGGGTCATATCCATGCTGCTAATTCAGATCTCAAATAAAGCACTGATGAAACAGATAAGCATGGATTTTCTGCCTTGACATCTAGCCAAAGACTAGGATTTCGTGCTACAAACGCCTTTATGGATTCTTAGACACATCTATTAGCTCTTCTGAGAGGAATTCTTTTTGTTTTCAATATTTCTGCTTCAAATTAAATATATGCTAAAGAGATTTGCAGGGCTCAGCTGTACAAGCAGCTAAAAGTTCTACTTACCAGAAAGAGTATTTATATTTGGGCAATTCCTACTTTAATGACTTCAGCTTCAAGACTATCAAGGAAATGTGAATTTTAAGGAATCATATCTTTTTGTTCATTTAAGTGGAGCAGGAAGGAATTGTTCATGTATGTGCATTTTGGTTTGGGGGTTATTTTTTTTTTCAACTTAAACGTCTGATTTTCTAATCTTCCATGCCCAATAAGGGAAATAAATTATTAGGAATTATTTGATCTAGAGGTCCCCAGAGGATTGATTCTCTTGGCAAAGAGCAGCTCCTCATGGACATGATGTTAGAACTGCCTACCTGTGTGTAACATATCTGTCACTTGTAATGATGTACATCCCCAAAGGGCATTAACCCAGTCATATATTTTATTGAAGATGCTTGGATATAGTGTGCATCCCCAGGTTTTGTGGCATGCATTCAGGACACAACAACTCCTTTCCTGATTGCTGACAGCTCTGCCTCTACTGCTGGACTGGGGAGAGCCTAAGCATGGGAGAGACTTGGCCTTAGTCCATCTCAATATCCAGAAATCTTTTCAGATAATTCAACAAGAAACCACCTGGATATTTCTTATCTACACAACATAAAAAGGAAGCCGTTATTAAACGTGACCCAAACATCTGTTCTCAAATACCATACATTACCTTTCAAAATCTGATTTACAATGGCAGGCTTCTTTTGTCTTCCAAAAGGTGAAGAAAAGTAATGAAAAAGCTGTACAGTCCAAGTATAATGTCCAGGACATAAGCTATATATTTTTTCCAGATGGTTCTTCAAACCAAGGCTTAAATAAATAAATAAATAAATTGAACTATTACAAATAGCTCATTGAAGACTACTTTTGTATATGCCTCAGAAAAACATAGAATGGAAGATAAATAAAAAATAACTCACTGCAACACAGTATAAAATCTGACAGTTCAAAACAGCAGTTTCTTTTATCCTCAGGGAGATAAACAGAACTTTTGAAAACTACATTAGGGATATTTTATGGTATAGTCTTAACATCTAAGAAGCAAGTTTGGCTGTCTGCCACCAACTTCTGAATTAGGCAAGCAACTTCTTACGGCAAGAAGACTCATGCTTATTTGGCAACACTTTAGGGATATTCTTTCTTCAATATTTTAACTTGTCATGGAAGTTTTCTTCAAGAGGTCAGTAAAGTCAGACATAATTTTGAAACTTTTGAACAGAAAACAAAACTGATGTATGTTTTCTTTTAAGTTTAGTCTAGTTTCTTATTTCCTACATACCTCTTCTTGTCTATCAGTTTCTACCTTTGAGGTTTTAAACATGTAAATGAATTCCAGATACATTTTAGCTTAAATTCCTACAGATTTTATAAAAATTGTTATATGCTGACTGGAGGAGAAATGCACAAAGTATTGCCTTTGAGTTAAAGGCTTCAACATGATTGCGCGCTATTATTATTATTGCAAATAAATGAGCATTTTCAAAATACAGAGATATAAATTGCACAGCAATTGAAAATATTAAAGCTTCTTCAGTATAGGTGAATGCAAACAGAAAGCACAGTATCAATTAAACAAAGGTTCACAGTTTGTATTGCTAATGAAATCCTTGTGTGTATGCAAATTCACTTGAGTTATATTTTCAGTTTTTTTCCGTATCAGTTTATATGAATGCATTAATTGCATGATGATATTCGCAAATCTGTACAGAAGCAAGCAAGTAAAGTGGAGATGATGTCTGCATCTCAGTTACACAACTCATGGCTCAGTAAAATAGGAAAAAATTAAGCAAACTTTAAACTAGATGGCCCAGGTACCACAACTTGTGTAGACACACGATCACAGAACATATTGCAGGCTAACTTACTCCAGCTCCCTCTGTATGACATTATACGTTAGGAATAACTCTAGAAACTGAATGAGTATAAAGTTTGTGTGTAAACACATGTACCATGATCCATGCAACATTTATTTAGTCTTTGCAATGGCTACTTTCCAAACAAACTTTACAAGAAGGGAAAACCAGACCTCTTATCATAATTCCCTAACATAGTTTTATCCAGTTATGACAAAGGAAACAAAAACAGTTACTAAATTGCTGTTCTGTATTACAAATAAAATATATGAGATAAATATATGATTAAGTGAATGCTTCTACTATGTTAGTATTCTTGTATGAGAGAAAGGTTGATTACTGTTATATAATTGCTCAAGCAGGGGAAAGGCTCTACTATATAACATGCCATTCTTGTGCAAATACTATATACCACTCCATATGGTGTAGTGGGTGTCTGTAAAAAGGTCCATTTATTTAACAAATATTCATGATTTATCTTGTTTCTTTTGTTCTTCCATACTTTTTCTTTTTTGCTTGTGTGCTGGATTGCTATCCATATTATCTATAAGCACGTGTTCTTTTAACAGGTTTATTGCTATAGCAAGGACAGAGCTGAGAGGCTGAGTGGGCTGCAGCATAATTACAGATGGGATGCATGCTGTGAAAAAGCTGATGTTTTAAATGTCAAGTCAATTTTAAGGGGAAAATGGCCCAGAAAGAAATATAGATCTATGGTTTAAGGATACTATTTTTAAACAGCTGATTGCTGGTAACTGAAATAATGTTCAAACTTCAAGCAATTATGAAGCAATCCTATGACTTTGAAATTCAAATTGATACCTTGTAAGGGAGAGTCAAGTTTTCTTTTCTTTTAATTTTGCCAGATGGCTGCATTTAGAAACTATGAAAAAAGATTTCAGTAAATAATAATTTTAATTGAATAACTCTCTTTTAAGAAAGCATTACTTTCTTCGTACTTACATACTAATTTTACTTACTTGGTCCTACTTTGTAAGAATATTAAGGTTGAAGTTGAGCTCCAAACAGCTCAAAAAAGGCAAAGTTCATAACATCACTTTTTCCTCCTGTGTGTCAGCTGAATGTAGCTGTATTGTTTCCCCACAGAATCACACCTCATATGCTAATATTTGTCTGTATCTCTTTCAGTCAACTTTTAATGATTTTTTTATAACTAGACCTTATTTACCATGTATTATCCAAAACTGCACTTCATACAAAATCAATATTTTGTAGTGGTAATTTTTAAAAACTATTATTATAACATCAAAACACTTCCTAGATATGTATTAATACATTTTCTCAGTGACAGTGAGATTAGTTGGTACTACTTTTCCATCTGTTTCCTTTATAAGTAGAGATGAAAACCAAAATTAAGAAAGAAACTGTGTTAGTTTTTTTTTTCAAGCATGGAAGAGCTTAAACTTGATTTTTTAGCGCGATCAGCATTTTACTACAGCTGCAAAGCACAGGTTCAATTGGTTTAAATTCCGGTGAAAGAAACAAGAAATTCTGCAAATATGGCTTTAACTTGCTTCCATAAGGCAAAGAAACAACATTACAAATATTGTCAGACAGGACCTTGTTAGGAACAGAATCATAAGGCACTACACATCTCTGTAGTGTTTTACCTTAAACATAAAATCTTTATCTCATTTTCTTTTTGTTCTCAATATAAACACACATAATTTCTACTACCATAAGCACTGATTGTAGCAGGGATCATAAGTGTGTGGTTGGGTCTTAAATGTCATTCTGCGTGTGTATAAGAATGTGAATTCCGGTTACAGAAATTATTGCAATTTCTGAAAATCTTATATTTCAGCTCTTTGATTTTACAGTTTAACTGCATGGTAGAAATCATACTATAACTATTGAATTGCAGACATCATATACAGCAGTAGTTTGGTGCCTCTGATTCCTATGGAAATGCATTTAAGGTAGTAATAATTGAAGCCATCTGTGGTTACTAGGCTTCATGTCTCTGAGTTTAGTCAAGTTGGATGTATATACAGACTTAGTTTAGCAAGTTTATGCAATGTTATGCACTGATGATCCAGCAGAAAAGGAATGCCAGAAGAATGCAGTGTCCCATCAGCAGCTTCCTTGCTTGGTCTTGCCTCCTGACCCTGCTCCAGGGTGCCAGGAGCCACAGGGCCCCTCCTGGGTGTGGGCAGGGCAGGCCTGTGGTGAATCTGGAAACCTGCATCCTAATGCATCCCTGGGGCAAGGACTGTTGACTCCAGGCTGGTGGCTGAAATGGAGCTCCCAACAGGCTGGAATGGGAGAGGCAAATGGCCTTATTGGTGCCCTCAGGGCCCCAACACTTAGAAGGGGCAGTAAAGTGAGCATCTCCCTGCCCTGTACCACCACACTTCTGCCCCCGAAGAGTGGTCTTACATGGAATAATTCCTCATCTACATCCTTTTCTTGTTTGAGAGGATTCTTAACATGTCTGCATTTATGCCTACAGAGGTTTGTTTTCATCCCAGTGCAGATGTTTCAGATTCAGGTAAATACAACCATTTTTACAGAGCCTGTCTTTTAAACACACGGTACCAAGTTTACAGATTATTATCAGCCATGCAAAATATTGCTGGTCAGAGACAGAAAACAGATTTTGTATATGTCCTCAAAGCTGCTTTTGAAATAATGATAATATGTACAAATAAGCTAGAGGAAATCCAGCTGACGTTCATGTGTTCCAGAAAATTTAGAGGAATTAGAATATATACAATTTAGCTTAGGAACAATTTAATAACACTTAATAGTTAAGTAGTAATTTCCTTTCCAAGTATCCCAAAATGTACGTGCTTCTGTCTAGTAATGAAATCCTAGTATTTGTGAGATGAAATGTGACATCTGCTCTGCCATAGCCCTATAAACCGGTTTGCACAGAAAGAAATGAAGAAATATTTCTTCCTTTGCAAGGTCAAAAGTTTGCAATTGTAGGATACGGAGGGAAAATGTAAATTGGAAGCTGGCTAGAACTACTAGAGAATAGCCATTTCTTGTATACTGAGACGTTCCAAAGAATGTCTTTCCTAGCTAGGAATGGACAGTGTATTACTCTCAGGACCCATTTGAATGATGAAATTGGAATGAGGAATGTATAAACAATGTAATAATTATAGGTAAAATATGGAGGTTTTTTTTTTAATTGAAGTATCAAAACCACTACAAACACACTTGATTTACTTTTATTTGATATTACAGTTTTTTCTGCATAATAAGGAGAATTTGTCTATAGGTTCCTTGTGCTTCACTGATTCCTTTGGAAGTTATGTATGCCTTTTGCAAATGCATTCATTTCAGAACCAAGGTTTCCTTTGGAAGCTAATGTATTTCTAAAGAGTCTATGGCTTGAAACAATTTAAAAATGTGCAAAGCAATTCTGAATGATATAACTACAGTCATTGCAAGAAAATTCATTGATTTCCCAGTTTAAGAGTCCTTTATTTATATCTGGTTGCAGGTTTCATTTTAAGTACATTATCTCAGATTTTTTTTCAAGAATTTGTTCCTTACTAACTTTAACAGGTGAAATATTTAGCAAATTAGTTTGTAATGTAAATAATTAGTTCTGGCTTTGGTGATATTATGACACAAATAGTATTAAAAATATCTTTTTTATTTCCTCTGTAGGATATGAAGTTCACTGTGTTTGTTTATTCTTTAAACGTGGCCATTGAAGAAAGTAACAGATACTGCATATTTTACCATTTGCTTCAGACAATGCATAGCATAACTAGATACACCTCATTGACAAAGAATACAATAAAATTGTGAAGTGGCATTACAGTAGACCTTTGAGGGTTATCAATAAATACCAGAATGTGGTGTACCAATTTCTATGCAAAAAGTGTGAGCAGTTATTTCTGAGAGGAACTCAAAAATTAACTAGAAAACCTAATTCACACAGAACTATGAAGTTTAGATAGAAGTATGTGGGAAAATCACTTTGAGAGGGGGAATTACAGAAAATTGAGATCTAATAGAAGCATACTATTACAGAAGCTTTTTAGGGTAAAATACAGCTATCCCCTTCAGGATGGTTGGCATGCATGGAATCTACATCACCACAGCTCCCTAAGCAGCATACCCTGCCAGCTCAGCAGGTGCTGACAGGAGTGACAGAGGATGGAGCAGAGTGGAGACACCACAGCCAGGCTCTGCTGTGCTCCCTGCAGGAACGGGAACTTGATGTCACCACACAGCTGATAAGCTGCATAGCAGTTGTGTCATGGATTCTTCATATGATGTCCATGGCTGAGTCAAGTGTTGTGGCGAAATTACTTTCCTCAGATGAAATAATCTCATTGTAATACTAACACACACCCCCATCTCAAAGCTACCTGCTTCCAAGGTACTACTACACCTCACTGGGCACATAATGCCAATCAGTAATAACTATGTATGACTAGAGCCACTCAAGCTCCACCTAAATGTGATGGAAATGAACTGGTCCTGGACTGGAATAAGTCCAGAGGTGGGGGGAATTACTGCCTAAACTCCAGGATTACCTAACTCTGATTCAGTGTTCACAAAGTTAGGTCAATCTGACTCACTCTAAAGTTGTTATGAATGAGGGGACTTCTAATCAAGGGAGTCAGCCTTGGGGAAGATGAGAAACAGAGAACAGACAGTGAAGAGAAAGAAGCGTCCAAGTGAGGAAAGTTCTGGCTATGAGAGGAAACAGGCTGATAAGGTGTTGCAATCCACTGAAATCAATTTAAAATTAGTTGAAAACAGGACAAAGATAATTGTGGGAGTGGAAGATCGTGATGTTCAACTCATATAGTCCCCCCGAAAGAAGACAAATTCCTGCTTGAGGAGCATGCGTAGTTAGGAGAGAACTTCAGCAGTGCTGACGATGTGTAATAATTTACATTAGAAGTGAGAAACTTGTAACTAATCCTGTGTATAATGAATGAATATGCAATGTACTATTAAGTATAAAAGGTAGACAGATGAGAGCAAAAGTTAGGGAAGACTGCATCATAACTTCTGGGATCAGCTGACAGGCTGAACCTGCCTTCTCCGCCATAGGGATGCCTATTGGGTAAGAACTTTATCTTCTGCACACTAAATAACAAACTCACGCTAGCTGTCATTAGTGAATATAGTTTGGTTGTATATCACTTCAAGCTTGTTTTTGCAGACAGTCCCTATCACTGGCAATCACAAACCTTAACTTGTCACAATTTTATAACAAAGAGTGTTATTCCATAAACTGTTAGAGTTAATCCTTTGTGCGCACTAGCAGTTGCTGGCAGTGGGTAACACATTCAAACAATGTGGGAAGACCCACTGAGGGGTCCTGTTTATGCTGTTGGCGTTTCCCTGAACAAGGCAGTCAAATCATCCCCCAATCCAGCAGGACCGTTCAGTGAAGGGCCCCTGTAACGGGATGCTGACAGACTGGTTGGGCACAAAAGCCTTGGTTTTCCTGGAGCTCTGATAAACAGATCAAACACCTGGGGCTGAGAGAATCTTCCCCCAATCCTATTCACATGACAAGGTAAGAAGACAAATACAGTTTGTCCAAAATTCTCTTCAAGCTCCTCTTTTTCGCCTAGTTTGAGTTTAAATAATAATAATTAATAAATCAATAAATCAATAAATTATTATTAATAATTAATAATAATAATAATAATAATAATAATAATAATAATAATAATAATAATAATAATAATAATAATAATAATAAATAATAATACCACACAACCAAAACTTGCTGCCACAGTTAGGGGGAAAAAAACCCCAAAGCATCTTTTTTCTTCATTGGCTGGCTTCTCATTCTTAAATTCTTGTTTTTACCAAATATAGTTAAGGAAGAATGTTATAAGGCTTCCTGGCAGCCAAATGCTCCTCAAGCCTAAAGTCTTTTCTTCATCCTCCCCACAGCACTTGGACAAAAGGAACAGTTATGAAGTGCTGGTACTCACAGATTCCCAACCAAATTTGTTTCTAAGGAAGCTTTACTAAATAAAGTTTGAGACTCTTTCATCAGGGCCACTGTATCAGTCTGTCCTTGGGAGATGGATTTAGTTTTAGTTTTTTCATTCCATCAGGATGATAATAGTAGCAGTTTAGAGGCATTTTAACATCATATCTGTGTCACTTTTCGCTGAGCCCTTAAAAATGCTTTGGGGATTACTTTTCCTTTGTCCGCTGCTGATTAATTCCCTTTAATCCCAAATCTTCCAACCTTTGAAACATGTCAGCTGTACAGAATTAGTCTCTCTCTTTCTAAATTACTTTCCTTCACACCTTCATATTCTGTCACTCTGTATAGTCCACAAAAATAGGTATTCCGGAAGCACACATTTCTACATTGCATACCATCTATATACATGAAACTGCTGAGAGCCTAACCTCTCCATAAGTGTAATTTCATTGAAGCAGGTATTGACACAATGGGTTCAGTTCATTTGCTCCTTGTTGACTCCTTGTTGACAAGAAGTCAACATCCATTTGAATTGCTTTGGGACATCCTGCCTGATGTCCATCTAGGAGTGTGGAATGCCACATATCCCCTGCAGGCTCTTTGTCAGACATGTCAGTCTCATTTAAATGTCTCAGGGCATTTCAGATAGCACTAGACACCTTCGTTTACAAGGCAGAATCAAACACTCCAGCTAACCATTTTTCTGTGGGACTTAGATAAATGTTTAAAGTTAAACACAGCTTCAGGGTACATCTCAATATGGAAGGTATCCCTGCACTGCTGCAGTCTGTTCAGTAAAACCCTTGAATTGTCCTTAAACAACTGGTAAAATGAGCACCAAAATATCCACTTAACACTTTTTCAGGAAAAAAACGAACATTGCTATTCTAAATGTACAGTGCAGAAATAAAACACACAAGCCAAAAAAACAGAAAAAAAACCATCCAAAAGTAAGAAATGAGATTGTATGATCTAATTATCAGGGCATTATCTATTAAAAAATTGTTATTGTTTTTGTTCATTCCAAAATGGCAGTATAAGTAAGTCGATAGGTATTCTGGTTTTAGTTCTCTCATTTTCTATAATTGCTTAGTAGGGTGTTGTTCTCTATTGCTTTTTTTTATTATTATTATTATTATATCAAGTGCTTTACTGTCCGGGTTTTGGAGCAGGGTGACTATATTAGCAAGAAAACCCAAACCAAACTAAAAAAAAATCCTTCAATATATTTCATTCACATTTTCCCTCAAAGAACTATTTATTCCTGTACTGATGTTGATCTGTTTTATTGGAGGAAAATGTCAATAATCTTCAGTGAGAATGGTGGGAGGCAACCTCAGAATTCCTAACTTTGCTAATGCAGCCTTGTAAGGGTCTACACTTGAACAGCCAGACTAAGCACTGGGTACCCTGCTGACCTAGAGTATATTTGATTTACAGCAGCAGTAATAATTCCTGTTCCTTTGCTCTGCAGAAGAATTTTCAAGGAGCGCCTGTTGATGTTTTCACTTAATGAATCAGAAACACAGGAGAAAATAAAAATAAAAATAAAATACAAACAGGAAAAGAGAGAAAATATTCCTCTGTAGACAATTTAGAAAAAATGCATGTTTATACTCCTTGAAAGGTTAGCTTTTCTGTGTTACCTAGGTAACAAAAAGATAAGGCCTTGCAGAAATAGCTGCCTGTTAAAATAATAGCATTTTAGACGGGCACTGTATTTATGTAGAATTTTAAGTTTTACTATGTTTTAGATGGGAAAACTGAAGCCTAAAAATAAAAATCGCAGTCCAGCATTACAATGTGAATCAGTAGTAGAACAGCATTTAGTGTTTAGAACTATATATGGCTGTCTGAGTTTCAATACGATCTTGCTAATACATGGTCCTATGGTATCCTACATAACAGGTTTTGTTTGTTTCTTCCAATGAGAAAGCTTCAGAATTTTAGTGCAGTAAGTAATTTTTTTATCACATCTAGTAGGTTTGAATGTGTTAAAGTGGAAACAAAAGGTGAACTTCCTATTCCTTTGCCCTTTTGGCACAATTTTATGGTATTTCTAATGTTTACAGTAGGTTACATCAGGCAAATCACTGTGCTTGTCAAATTATCACATTTATGATTTTAATTTTGTTTTCTCCAGCTGGCTTAGGAAAACTGTATAGCTTATTAAGGAATGCAGTAAGATCTTCACAGACTTCACATTAAAAACCCCCATGTTTATAATGATAATGTTCTCAAGTAAAAAAGAACCCACTGATTTAAAATTATTGTAATTTTTTCCTCAGATCTACATTGTGTCATATGACTATATTAGTTATTAATTATACACATTTAGTATATGGCTTCATTATGATTCCTATTTGCTTGTCTCCATTTTGCAGTTCTCTGCCTTTCTCTACATCTCTGTTTTGTAAAACGTTCTTATCTTTTTTCTGCTTTTTTTTTTTTTTTTTTTTTAGTTTTTTCTATTTTTTCCCCATTTTTTCCCTTTTTTTTGTTAGCCTCCTTGCAGTTAGTTGGGGTCTGCTTCATTTATTGCCTCCACCACAGGACCCATGCTGGAACAGAGGAAAGGTGTGAGGAGGAAGGAGCGACAGAAAGAAACCACTATATACTGACCATAACCCCCTCTCCTTGCACCACTTAGTTCCTTGCTGAACAGAGCATGGCCAATGGCGACAGTAAGGCTCCGAAGAGAGGAGTCTGGAGTGAAGGAGTGAAGCTGAGACTGGGAAAGGAGAGAGGAAAAGTTCAGGTTTAATGTTTGTCTTTTTGTTTCCCACTACCCACGTCAATAATGAAATATTTAATTTAATTGCAGTCAATTTTCTCAAAGTTGAGTCTGCTTTTCCTGCAATGGTAATTGGTAAGTGATCTTCCAATGTTTGCCTTAACCCTTAGATTTTTCATTCCTGTTCTTCCTGTTTTCTCCACCACTCTTGTCTTCCTTAGGGGGGCTGGAGGAGGGAGTGAGCAGCTGGGTAGGAGTTTGGCTGTTAGCCAAGGCTAACTGACCACACAATGTCAGTTCAACATGTGCATAAGCTTTTTCTTCCACTGTGCAGAAGAAATTACACTAAAATCTCATCTCAGTTTACAAGCTTTAAAATCAAGGGTTACCTGAACTATCTCTGAAAAAGCACAGGGGAAAATACTTCTGGAAATGTCTGATCATAAATCAGATATAAACTGATCCAACATACTTTTTTTAAATTATTTATTTCCACTTTTTTCTTTTTCTCTCTGTCATTTTTTTCTTTGCTTTTCATTTTTTCTCATACTTTCTCTCCCTATCTTTAGTACCATGAAAAAAAATATTCAAATTAAATTTACCCCTATGTACTGTCATGGACAAGAAAGATTTTAGTCATGTGTGCAGTAAACCACATCTTTAAACAATGTATGTCACTGTAGCTCCATTAATGTTACTGTAACTATGTTATTATATAGCAACCACGATCTGGTCCAGAATTCCTCAAGGTACTTAATGGAGCTTTTCTCTTTATATGAAATCAACTGATAAATTAAATTATTGTTCACAGACTGAGGGCCTCTGATTTACAAACTGCTAATTTTTTTTATTACCAAATGATGTAATTTAATAAAATCAATGTTATTAGATTTGTCATGTTTTAAGTTAACATAGCACATAACTAAAGTATAGCTCTTTCGAAAATTTTTAAATCTAGTAAGAAAAAATGAAAACTAACTTTCCCTGATCACAACATAGTACATTTTTTCTTTCCATTTTTCACTTGTGTTATATGGTGTAACATGTGAAGCTAGTTTTTTTTACTACTGAAATAGTAAACACGAGAGAATGTAACATATTTACATAAAACATCAGATGCTTTTGTGCAGATTACTGAAAGAGATGACAGTTTATTGTCAATGGCATTACCTGAATTGACTGTCAATGTCATAGCATGAGTGTAGCATGGCTCGAGTATGCATTGGCATAATGTACTGGCAATACCGAGGACAATAATATTCACAAATCCTCAGAGAATACTACGCCAAATAGTCATGAATCTAGAAGATTGGAAGACCATGATCTGTGTTTTAGCAGTAGCATGACAAAAAGTATATTAGGATTAATATTAATTGGATTCCAGGAAAACAGACCTAGAAGTCTTTTAAATAAACAATAAATCTATATATAGGTACTGTCTCATGATTTGAAAGAAACATAGGGACCTGTAAAATGAAATTTACCATGAATCCATCAAAGGAACATTTTCTGTGCCTGTAATTATTCAGGATAGTTTTTTGTAATGGAAATATATTTCAACCATTTTTCCTTTGTTCTTTTATGATTTGCAGGTTTCATTGTCTTATCTTTGTGATGTGAATTCATTCAGTCCTGAGATCTTGCTATAGAAAATGTAAACAGATACCTCTAGAGGAGTAATAAACTGAAACACAGTTGGCATAAACACATTTGGTGCTGACACCCGAATGAGTGGTGTGTGGGCAGCAAATTAAACACCAGCTTGCAAAGCAAAATGGTAGTATAACAGAGCAGGGAGGTGATCATCTAACTCCATATGGCTCTGCTGAGACCACACGTACAACCCTGAATGCAGTATTTTTATGGGTGTTTCAATATCAGGGTGATACTGACTAATAGAATCTCTATTCTCAAACATATTCATTGATATAGTTTAAGGTCTTTTGGAAACTTTCATGAGCTATACCCTTCTTTATTTCTGTCAGCAGTACTCCGTAATATTATGCTTATGTTTGCATCCCACAGTGGTTGTTTTTATTATGTGTACATTCCAATATTCTACTGAAAAATACATAATGAAAATGTGTCAAAACAGTTTAATAATTGTTGTCTTTTAATAATGATTGAATTATTTCAGGAGACATACTTTTAATTAAAGTAAGAACTAACTTTTTAAAGAGAATTTATATTAAACTTCTGATAAAACACAAGCCTCTGTCTTTTGCTCAACATGAAAGCATAAAGGACTCACTTCTATTTATGTGTTTTGGGTTTGTTTTGGTTTGTTTGGTTGGTTTTTTTTCTAAGTGCTATACTTTCCAAAATGAGAGAAAATTGAGGAAGGTGGTAATTCACCTATAGCGATCTTCACTTCCAGAGTATTTTGAGTTCCAGATTTGGGCTTACTATATATGTAAGTAGTTTTGAGGGTTTTTTGACCTACCTACAGATGCTGTACATTTTGTTATTAATGTGACGTCACTAAAGTAGAAAAGTGAACTAAGTCCTGTTCTGTTCTACTTGTTTTCTAGTTTAATCTGATTTGGTTTTTATTATTCTCTGAGGCCAAGAGTATGTGTAGTCACTACTTCAGAATCTCGCCACCTGCTTGGTGACATGTTTGTGTCAGGATGCTTTGCACCATAACAGAACACAGCAGCCACATCAGTGACTGTGCTGTTCTCCTCCACTAAAAATGAGTAGTTGGTTTTGTTTTTAACAATAATTAGGTTTTCATTATAATCATTACATCTAACACTTAATTAAGGGTGGGTCTACTTCGCCCATCCACTGCTGGGACATAAAGTATGACCAGTATAAACCACACCTACAAAAAACAGGAGATATGAGGTTGAATTAAGGACTATAAATACCAAACTTCAAAATAAATAAGATTTCTTTATAACAAAATGTGTCCATTTTCTTACCATGAACCTAAAACATGACCCTCAGGCCAAGGCACAAATTTACATTTTATTGAATATCTTGTGGTCTCAGCTCCTCATTCATGACATGGAGAAAATTTTTTCAAAGAATACCTCTCTACTTTATAAGCATAATTTGAAGGGAAGTTCAGTAACATTTCTGGAAACAAAAGTAGTGATTATAACATTATAGAAATACCGAGATGACCAAGGGTACTTAAGCTCTAAGGACAGAAAACACTTACATGTTTTTATTGTAAATATTTTAATATTCAATGGTGAGAATATTCATGTTTACTTGTTTTGTCAAGGAGAAAAAAAAAGTACTATTTCTAGGCCCAGATCCTGCAAATATCTGCATACCTAAAATCAAAGATGTAAGAAGTATCTCTGATATCATAGATTTACTCTTACATATTATGCTAGGCATCAGTGCCTTTGCAAGATTAACATTTTAAATTGCATTGTTACACAATCCATTTGAATTTGAGTAAGGAGATTAACAATAAAATTACATTAGGCTTGTATGATGAGAGGTAATGTTAGCAATCACCTAAGTTGCAGGCAAATTAAATCAATGGCCAAGCTAAAAATAAGTGAAGGCAAATAAGGCAGAATATGTAATTTTATTCAAGATGTGAGATATCTTGGAACTCTAGTGCTTTTTAAACAGATTTCCTCTTTATTTTTTATCATGTTATTAAAGCAGGTGTCAACATTCTTTCAAGGAAATAAGGTAAGTTTCTTGACTTTAACATAAAGGAGTAGATGCACCTAAACATGTTTGGCAAGTAACTGCTTAGTACAAAATGTGCATTTTATTTTCTTTTTTGATACAATGAAACCATGTTTTTAGTGCAAAATGCTATGCTTTATGGCAACAACACACTTCCAGTTATATTACAGGTAAATTTTGCCAGATGAAGTATTTTAAATATGTGGGAGTTTGGGTTTATTTACTTAAAATACACTAATTGAATTTAGTACTATGTTTGATCTAGGCACTACATTTGATCTAGGTGTTTTAAAGGTTCCTCCTAAGTGTTTAGGCAGTACAACCTTTGAGGACAATCCCGCTTCAGCAATGCGATTTTGGTCGTACTGGTTCACTCTTATTTCATGGCCTTTGATATGACCACAGTCAACGTGGTCAGGGTTCCCAGTTCTTTACAGTCTTCCATGCAGAACTTTCATATGGAAGTGAAGGACCTGACAACTTATTTCATCCTGCTAGCAAGAATGGTTCAGCCTGTTATCATATACAAGATTTAACTGGGCAAAGCAGTCCTTAACCAAGTAACTTTTCCCATCAGTAACTTTATGACATTAACATGGAGAACTTAGGAACTTTTTGTGTCCCTTTTTAGGAAGTACAGATACACCCCAGAAAACTCCACCCCAAAATTGCAAAAACAAATTATCTCCTGATAACTATTTTGAGTTGTACTTATTTAATCATGGTTAAACGTTGATTTAACTTATCTGGACATCAGTGACAGAATCCTGCTGTCTGACTCCCTGACTCTTCCTATGGCTCTCAAGGCTGGAGGCCCAAGATGTTTCTGAATTCTAGAGAGCTCTCACCATTGCTAGGTGAAGATACTGTAAAAACTTCCTCTTGTAGTACAAGCTCTTTACCTGTGTTGTGAATATCTAATGATAGTCCTGTTATCCATGGACTCAGTGAAGGTTGTCCTGGGGCACTGCTTACAGTTTCTCAAGACTCTAGTTTTCTGCACCCAGATATTAAAATGCCAGGTTGAACACAATTACTTTAAATCACACTTCATGTAACTTCCTTTTGAGTTACAAGCCATTATTATAGTATCCCAATTAAATTATATGATTATGAAGTCTTGCAAACAAAATAGATAAAGTGAAAGAAAAAATACCTCAAATCTTACCGCGTGATTACAGAGTGATCTGGCTCTCCCTTTTTCAGCTGTTGTTTCCCTGTTAAGAAGACTACAGAAAGAATTTCAACCCTTAAAAATGCCTGTACTTCATCTTGGTAAAGTAACTCAGTCTTTATTATTAGTAAGCTTTTGAGATTTCCTAGTGTTATGTGTATTCTTTCATTCTGTCACGTGAGAGAGTTTTTTTCCCATAATGTTTTCCATTAAGTTGCACAAGTGGCAATCTTCTAAGAGTAAAATTTCACCCTTTCACGGAAATGCAGAATGTTTCTTTGTCAGGCTAGAAGTCATCTTCTATGCTTACCTTCCTAGATATTACCCATTGTTTCAAGAACTCTTAAATCTCTCTTTTTCTTTTGATAGCTGCCTGGTATTCCTAAGTGGTAAACGTATCTTTCACCGAACACTTCATTCTACATCAATCTGCATGTTAATAATGTACAAACATCTTAACAGGCTAATTGTAGGTCATTACTGTCTTTTGACTGACCTTAGACTTAGATTCACTTAGATAGTGAATAAGCACTTCTGTGTGAAAAGGGGATTGGTGTGACTTACTTCCAATCTTTTTGGTTTAGTCCTCCTACAAAAAGAAGAGTAATGTTGTTTCAATACAAAAATATGGCATGATGAATTTACTACAGGAAAAAAAATAATCAGATGTTTCAAAAAAGAAATAACTGGCATAAGTCAATGTGTTTGATCAAACATATTCTTCAATATTTCTAGTTTACAGGCTAGAGTGGAATAATGTGGCCTACATTCACTTAAAACTGCTTTTGATTTCCCAGTCCCAGATATGTATCCAGTAGAATGACTTATGTATTTGTGTAGGTCTAGAGCAGAGTTGATGTTTATACCTCAACTTACAGAGATTCAAGTCTTTCTTGTATGAATACCATGAAAGGACCATGCTGGTCCCAAGCTAAGCATGAAGTTCTATTGCTTCTCCATAAGGCAACAGTCTTTTCTAAACAAAGGCTATAAGAAATGCACTGTTACCTACTTGCAACTTTCACAACTGAGTTAATAATCAGATGATAATGTGTGATAAACAGGGTCCGTGGAGTTGAGCAGAGCCTGCACATCTCTGCAGGATGGAGACTAGCACTAAAAGGCAACACAGAGGGACCCATTGCTAGGTTTCCTCAAATAAGGATGAGTGCAGTATTAAAACTAATTAGAATAACTTGAGATTACAGTGTTATCTAAACAACTAGTGGAGTAAGACACGTAACTGTATTTTAGCTTTCACTTGAAAAAGTTACTAGGGTCTAGTCACTTTAACCAAGTGACATGGATCTGTATTTCTCACTGAAAGTATAATTCCCTATTGTCTATTCAGAAATATTTTAATAGTTTACCACTTCTTTTGTCATTCATTCTTGCTCTTATTGGTATTTCATATTATTTCAATCATTACATTTATTTAGAAGTTGGTGCTGGTTTCTGTGAGAAATAATTGCTTTTAGAACCAAATGTCCCCCTTTAAAATATGGTCATGTTTGTTTTTTCTCTTTTCTTTTCTAAAAGGAAGTAAAACCATTAGACCTATCCTTATTAAGAGATAAAATAGCTAGAGAAGTAAGTTGTCTAGAGCTGAATCAAAGGATCTCTACATTGCACAAGTTACAGGAATATAAATAGCTTATTCATTCTTTCCTATTCATGGTTTCTTTCCTACCTGTTCTACGTCACTCTTTTTCAAATAATTGATGATTATCTCATCATGTATGTGAAATTTTAGGTAGGATTGATACCTTCTGCAGCAATAAAAATAATACATAATGATAGCACAAGGAAGGATCCAAAAAGTGGCTGGTGGTTTTCACCATTTTGAAGGTAATTCTGAGATTTAAGGTTTGACTTCAAAGACTTCCAACACTACCTTTTAAAAAAGACATATACTTTAAAGATTTTGTGTAAGGCCAAGCTCATCCAACAAGAGTTGTTACAGCAGATAATTTTGTATGCTAAAAAGTTGAATTTTATTTGACAAATCTGTATAATTATACTTCCTAAATTGTGGCATTTGCATCTGTTATGCTCATGGAGCACCATAATATGAAAGGACTGTGATTAGATGGGATTAACTACCTTTTAATGAATTAAATAGACCAAATATCTCAAAATAAGACAGCTTCCCACAATTCATGTTTTTGGACAGTTCCTTTCTTCTACATCTCCCCGTTTTCCATATTGTCTATGAATTCTGGGACACAATGCGCTATTCAATTAACAGCTTAGCTCGTATTAAGAAACCAGAGGTGTTACTACTTAACAGCAGCATAGGTGTTACTAGTTCCCTGCTTTTATTTATGATTTTCCTGTTCATATTTTAAAGTATCTCATATGCCATTTTCATCATCAGATTGCAGTGGGAGCTCATGTCCGTGATCCAGTCATTGTTTTCCCTGATACAGCTTTACCATTCCTTTATCATACCATTGTTCATCCTAGCAGCATTTTGTCTTGTTTTCAATTATTTCATTCTATTGAAAGGTGGTGATTGTTCCATTAGCCCATAATGATTGACATGTTCACATTTTATATACCTCATTTTGCTATTAACTAGGTAACAATGAAATAAACAATTTCTTAATCCATAGGTAGGTTTAGTTACTCCTTAAGGTGAAGGAACAGGATGCTTTCTCAGTTCTGAAGACTTTGGTTTTGAAATATACTGACAGCCAATGGGGATGTTGTTTACTCTAGAATCAAAGAATATTAGCCCACTAATATTCTCCATATAATACATGCAGGCATAAATGACTGTATAAGTGGAAGAGAAGCATGGAATTAGGCATTTCAGTATTATGCCATGCATTCTATAGCTACATTTTAAAAATAATTTGTTTCCATTTTTTAAAAGAAACTCAATAGCCAAGCAGAGTCATGTACAACCAAAAAAATATGCTATGAAATATAATAAGATTACAATGATTTTTTAAATAAGAAAACTCTTATTGTATTCACAAGCATATGTGGAACTGTCTTCCTTATGAAGTATTTATGGACATGTTTTATTTAGAGAATTCTGTGGCAGTTATATCATGCAGAGAACTGAACAAATGGCAAGGAATTTTTGTATTTTACAAAAGTGTAGCCCTTAAGAAAAACTCATTATGCCTTTCTAAAACTGATAAAGAACATAATAAACTCCAACACCTGCTCATTTTCTTAAAGAAACGTGAAGTTATCTCAATATCCTTCAGTTCTACAAGTGAGGAATATGCTTATGGAGGGCATGAGACAACCATAACTGCATTGAACAGATGCTTCATGCTTTAGTGTTTTAAATAATGTATGATGCATCAATGTTTCTTTTCATGAATGTGCAAATTGCAACTGAAATTTTGCACAAGTTTTGTGTGTCCTGTATTCCAAGGAAAATGACCAATTAAAATGTGGTTGTTTTATCCATATAAACAAAAACATACACACACAGACATGTAGCGGGTGCTGTTCATTAGAATGTCAATGCTTTCAGTAGATCACGCTTTCCCACACAGTAGATACTTTTAATGCGGTCATGCCTAATTTCTGACTGAAACATTACTGCCTACTCATTCATAACCTAGGGCAATATTTGGTTTTCTAGAGCATGGACATAGAGTTTTCTTTATTCCCCCCAATTTAAAAAGGTGAACCCATTAAAGGTCTATTATCTTCAGGGGGAAAAAAACCCCACAAACAAACCAAAAAACCAACAACAATAAAAAATCCCAAATAAACACACACAGAAAACCCCACCACAACTACCAACACACACACTGCCCAATTATTTTCTTGTGAAGAGCATTCACCAAGGCTGTCATAAGTGCCTCCCTGCTGTGGTCTTGAACCTATTTAAAGCAGTGGTAACTATCTCTAAGTAACAGATCACACACCTGCAGTTGCCATCTTGTAAGTTATTAAAAATGAGAAGATGTCCAATTATTATAAAGTGATCATGCATATTTTCAGCTTATAGAACATGTCAACATTTAAGTAGGCATTTAAAAAAAAATATTTAGGCTGTGAAAGGGAAGACAGTTAGCAAAAGCTTGCTGTCTAAAAGAACAGATTATTCCTTCCTTCCAATAATTAAAGGATGCTTTCTGTTTGCTGAAATTAGAAAAGAAGAATGTCTTTTAAAAAGCCTAATATAAAGCCTATTAAAATCAATAAAATAATGTACAATAATTCAATGTGCAGTTGTTCATGTCTCTGTTCTTTTTAAATCTAGGGTGTCCACTCACCTTGACACCTAGTGCAACTCACGACCCTGAGTTACATACCTAAAAACGTTTATGCAATACATAGAAATGTTAGACATCCAAAACAGGTGTTCCCAAAGTGGAGTACACACATTATTTAAATTAAAAGGCAACTCAGTGAACTGGGGACGGAAAGGGGAGACAAAACAAAAAACGCCTTGGAAGTGCTAGCCTGGTGAATTGGCTGAGATATGCTGAATGTTGCTGGCTAAACTGACAAGTATGAAATAGAGATCAGGAACAGAAGAAACAGATTCATATGTCATCGTTTAGTAAAAGGCTTCAATTTCCATGACACCTTTCGTTCAGCATTTACAGCTGCGAATGACTGCTTACACAGACTGGATTAGTATTTTCTCGTTCATATGTTGTATACTGTATTTTGCAGTTGTTAGAAATTACTGATTTAGCTACTCAGTATAAAGCTATCACCATGTCCGATAGCCAAAGTCTGAACGTTAAAATAACACTGCAGCTTGCCACTTCTCAATTTACCTGAAAGGTATGTGTTCAGATTTCATAGTAATTACTGTTTAAGGATTGTATACAAAACAGTGATTATTCCTCTGAATAAACAATAAAACAAGGCTTGGGTAAGTGAAGAAAAGGAGCAAAAGAGGTGCTTGTATTTAAAGCTTGAGAAGCTGGATTTTATCAGTGAGAATGACATATTTAAACTGTCTCCCAGAGGACTGGTTGGTGCAGGAGTCACAGACACTTATCTCAATATTGCGCTGACACAGGCATGCCATAGGGATGGTGCCTCGTCCAATTTAAGAAAGTTAGAGCAACTCCTACATTATGAATCACATGTTGAATGTTGGACACTGAAATATCAGGCACAAGCAATTCATATACATTTTTGTGTGTACAACCCAGAACTGTTATAGGCACTGAAAGAGTTTGGTAGCAAGTAGGGAAGACTTTATTTTTTTTTTTTTTTAATTGGTAGTGTTTAAATATTTGCTTAAACATAATATGTACAGACAATTGCTTAAATGTAGAGGGGCATTTTAAAATCCATTTCATCCAAGAATCTCATTCCTCCAAGAATCAGGTCTTTCTTGCTATGATTTTGCTTGGCTAATATATGAATATGAGAGGCAATAGTGAGAAGTAATGGTGTTATCTGTGAACTCACAAAATCACACAGCTGTTAATTTCTTACTGTATTCAGGATGCCTGTACATGGAGCAGCTAAGAGGAAAGAGGTGGTTTCACTCAAAGTATGTTATGGACCTGAGCATTTTGTTACAGGGAGAAAGCTGATAAGAAGGGTCTGCAGGCAAAATTCTCTTCTGGCTTCTGGAGCAGCACAGTTATATACAAACTATTCTTATTAACTGTACCTAACAGAAAAAAAATTCTGACCTAGAAAAGTGGTTTTTAAAGGAATATCAGTTTGTGTAGGAAAAAAAATTTCTATAGTAAAATTCAGCAGATCATTTCAGTTTTTAATACAATGTACTTCATTTTTGGAATGCACTCAAACCAAGCATTCATGCAAGCTAAAAGTGAAGATGACAGTCAGGACAGCAGTCTGATGTACTGCACAGCATGCATTATCAAAAGACTATACAGAACTTGCTTTTTGTGTAATCAGTGGTCCAGGATGTCCTGAAAAGGTCATGTAAATGCATGTAGAGGAAAATGATGTACTGAAAAAACACAGTTCTGACAACCTTAAATTAGATACAATACAGCAGACTGATGAGCTGTAATTTGTCATATAGAATGACTACAATCAGCTAACTAAGATTAAGCTGTATCAGGCTGGAATTTCCTGTGAAAACAGAATCTACTTTTACTGCAGTATTTTTTAGTTAATTGGTAGAAGTTCCATAAGTAAAAAGGTATAAGTTTATCCAATCATAACAACACATGGATGCAGGACTATATCATTAACAAGTTTTATAGTATGACTTATAAAAAATAATTATTTCATGTTGTATTCTCATTTTATTATCCTCCTAAATAATTATTTATGATCTTCTACCCTCATTCACTTAATTGCCTATTTGTTTAAATAATTGGTGCACTTTGAGAGAGAGGGATTAGGGAGCGAGGGAGAAAAGAAGTGTAGAGTTCTGTGAAAAAGTAATAGAAAGTAAAAAATGAACTAGCAGAAACATCAGAAAGTAAATTTGAGATACATTTTTATTACTCAATATTTAAAAGATCACAAAATCATAATGATTTTTTTTCTATTACAAAATAAATTTACTGATTTGCCTTGTAGGATAGTTAAGATTGAAAATAAGTTTATTTAAAAAGTTAAAAATTATGTAATTTAATTTCATTCATCTTTATGATCCTTAGCTTATAGGTTTAGTCTTTTTTTCATGAAACTTTGGAAAGCAAGCTAGAAGAGACAAACTATTTGATCTACTTCTCTCTACTTTAAATGTGTCATGTTCCAACTCATATTGAAAAGCTTCCTAAAATACAAATCCAACATCAAGTTTTTAATTCTTGATCAAACCGTAGGAAAGCCATGAGTGAAGTACAAGTTGGCTTACAGCAAACACTTCATAACAGGCACACTAGATCAGAGCTAAGAAAAATGTCTTCCTAGACCTTAGAACAGTTGTCTGTTTTGCCTGTGTACAGCTCAGTTCTGGAAGTGACCTGTGACTTACACATACAACTCAAAAGCACAGTTTAAAGCACAATTGTTCACACCCCAGAAAAGCGTTGACATCATGGGAAAACATACATATGTTTCCAGTTGTTTATAACAATGGTGGTTCAATGTCAAGCTTCAGAAAGAGGTCATAGAAAACATGAAGTCTGTGCCTTAAATCTTTCCTTAAAGTACTTTGTTAGCACAACATGCTATCAGAAATATTTTACTTATTTCCAGGAGTAGTAGTATTTTTTGTAAACCCTTGTTTTTATTCAAAGCTCTTCAGAAGTAATTATGCACATATGTATCTTCTATACTTCATTGATTCTGAAGGTCCCATTAGGGGCTAACATAATAGACTTTGTAAGGAAGACTTCATTAAGAAAATATTAAAGGAAGTTTTCCTCAAAAATACTGAAAAATGGAAGTTGGAAGATTGAATTGGAGTTGCATGTCTGGCTCCTATACCCAATGTGAACATCCTGAACACTGAGAAGCCGGAAAGATGGGAAGGTTGGAGTCACGACAATCTTACATTTTGTCTTCCATGTAGTCTGATCCTGTAAATGTTTTCCAAGCAAGCTGACCAAAACAGTCCAGACAGGTAAAATGAAAGTTGAAGATTAATCTGCAGCTCCCAATGAAACTGGTACCACACTGGGTACTTCACTTCTCATCTGCTGCTGATGTTCAGTATGCATGTTGGAGAACAGTGAGGGTTTCCAGTTCCAGACATTTTATGCATCTCAAACTGCAGTGCAGTGCAGTGCAGCATCTGAACAAGAGTTGTTAGGATCTTAATTTGAAAATCCATTGCTAAAATTAAATCTTTAATTCACAAAGTAATTCAGGACCTAACATCCCATTTATTTCAACAGTCACTAAATACTTCAGGCACAATCTTCTGATTTTTTTGGGCCTTATGCCAGCAAAATATTTGTGAAAGAAACAGCTACTACTTAATCTGTTCTTGTTTTCTCTCATCAGCCTTCATTTCTGGCCCCTGCTAAGTAGGCCTGAGGCCAAAAGATCCTTTGAGCTAACCTGCAATGCTTTTTCTGCTGGGATTTGCATTACTTCCATTAAATATTAGCATCTAGATACTTTTATGTTCCATAATTACTTGCTAGTATGTTCTAGTTTAACTAATAAATCAATATTGTAACACATTCATATATATCTAAATTCCAAAATTTAAGCAAATTTATAAGAAATTGCCATAGTTAATTTATAAAAATATTAGAAAAATGTGAAAGACGTGTACCTGCAAGGCACTCAACTATCACTTTTCAGCAGTTCTGCAGAAAGCATGTTTTTGATAATAATAACTCCTTTACTACTTTTGTATATTTGCATTGGTATCAGGAGGTTGTAGAAGTTACAAAATAATGCAAAGAGTTTAGAAAATTATTGGGGAGGAGCTTCTCACATGCAGATTCTCCAGTTATTGTAACCTGCTGTAGAAAGATGAAATAAGAAAACCATGCAGTGAAAACATCTGGCCTAACTGTAACAAAGAACTCTGAAAAATTCCCCAAATGACTTCTGTGTTGGCTTATAAACTTCCAGTGAAAGCATGGACTGTGATAAAATACACACACAGACACAGGAATTTTACTCAAAACTATCTGCAGATAATATTGAATTTCAAATAAAATAGGTAAATTATTAATCTTCTATTTGTTTTAATTTATATCTCCTGACAGAGAAGAAGTATGTCTCATGTCCGGTACATCCATCCTACTTCTCTCAAGACCATAACCAAATGTATAAATTTGGTAAAGAAGTTAAATTCAATTATGTAATGAATATGCAACTTATTCTTTGCAGGGGAATTTTCTCATAAAATTCATGCTGAGATGGCCTCCAAAGATGACTAGGAACTTTATTTAAATTTGAGGTCATTTTAGTTCAAGGTGATAAATTTTAGATAATTTGCTTTATCTCTTTGTAACAAGAACTTTTTCTCCAGAATGTGCTAATGGTGCTATAATTTTAATCTTGCAAGTGTTCAAATTTACCTCAATGTAAAGGGCTCAGCAAAAGAATAATGCACTTGAATTTTTATATGTAATTTTAAAGGTTTTCATGTTATTTCTCTGCACAGTTAAAGGTATTCACCTCTTTCTATACGTTCTAGTTAGTGTGTATATTCATAATAGTTATTGGCATTAGTGATTATAATACTCAAAAGAAAATCTACTTCACATTTAACATAAAATAATGGTTTTAAGTTATTTTTTCTTAGGAGTCCTATACCCTTGCAATGACATTCTTCCTTTTTATCCTCGTATGCAACAGAACTATGTTTTTGACAATGTTGTTCTTTCCTTTTTTTCTGATGTTTCAATTTCTTCAACTTCTAAATTCTTGACATGAGCCTCCTTGCAGAACATCACACAGTGGAAGTGCTAGAGTGGGATTTGACACACGACATCACATGATAAACACATAAGCACCAGGCACTTGAAAGCTGCATCCTCCTAGACCTAGTTCCATTATATCACAACAACACTTAGTCTGCAACATGGCAATTTTCAGGTGGTTACATGACCTAAAACTTATTCTTTTAAAGATTACTTTTACTAGGTTTCATCAAAATCAAGATTTACAAAAAAGTAATCAGTGGGAACAAAATCCAAAATACACAAGTATGAAATTCATGCATGTGAAGAAAAGGAAAAGGAGTATTTCAGCTACAGCTGTGCTTAGATGCGTGAATGAAGTGAACTGAAAACAGTAAAGGTCAAAAAGCCATTTCTGAACTGCATTTAAGAAACCAGAAAGTGAAGATTTAATAAAAATAAGAATACAGTCTGCTTCTACTTTGATTTCATATTTTAGTATGTGAAAGTCTTTAACTTAATACCATTCAAATCTTTTTTTGATTCAAACTTTTATTGAGTTTTCATGTCTCATCTTTGATCAGCACAGACTCCAGTCTATCTGCTAGGTAGGTAGAGGTACAGTGTGAGGCAAAATAAAACAGGCAGCATCAGAAAAAAAAAGCTATATTACTGTGATCTCAAAGATGGTGTAATTTACATATGAAAGGAAAAATTAAGGCAAGTTTATGTTACTTACTGTTTGTTTTTTGAATGTCCAGGTAGAGTGGATTTTTTAGATCTTTACCATTTATATTGGTTGTCATCTGACTATTAAATAGTAAGGTAGATCAGACAAAGAAGACATAAAGCAGCTATATTAGAGTGGAGAGTATCAATTTATTAACTGCAACATCAGCCTTCAAGAAAATCTTTGCTTAACCTAAAGACTTAAGTCTACACAGTGTGTGTAACTGTATAGTTCTAACACAGAAGTGGGAGACATCCTCGAAGGCCACAGGAGAAAACATCACGAAGAAAACTGAGCAGGCTGCGTCAGATACATCCATTTAAATCGAAGAGGAAAAAAAACAACAAACAAAAAACCACAAAACAAACAAACAAACAAAAAAAAGGAAAGTATAATTTTCTCATAAAAATGTAATGTCTTGTATTCATTCCATCTGCTGACATAAAAGTCAAGATGTAGTCAAGAAGTTGGCACCCAGCTACACAAATCAAGACTTTTTGGCTTAACTCAAGACCTTGGTTTAACTCAAGAACTATTTGGTCCACCAGGGCATTATGGTTACAGCTGCAGTAGCAGCCTGTGGACAGCAACCTTCTACCTGTCAATATCATTCCCAATTCTACTGTGAAAATCTCTTCACTGCTATACAGTAAAAGATAATTCCTCCTCTATTTCAGGAACTGAATCACTATGTCCCTTACCTTGAAACTCACTGTGTCCCTTACCTTGAAACTTGGCACTTAAGGAAAAGCTGTGGAATCCCAACAAGGAAGATGTGAAGGAGTATGTAAGTTGACTATGTAGCATGAACAGGCACTATATTTGCTCTCTGCAGTACAAAGAAATTCTCCTGAACATCTCAGTAAGACTTTGTGACCCACAACCAGACGGACAGAAGTCACAACCAGACGGACAGAAGTCTGGACTTTTTATCCATGAGTAGTGCTTCTGTACGTTAGAGAATTTTACCCTCAGCATAATCTGGAAATCCCCATTCTAAGACACTGTCATCTTCTTGTGTGTTTATGTACAAGACGGAGCAATGTGCATTTAGTTTTACTAGACAAAGTTTAATTGAGGAGCTGGTCAGACATGTGGATTACCCTGCTGGTATCCATGCCAATTTTCAAAGGCTGCTATTTCAAATGTATGTGATTCTATATCCATTTATAAATTGCTATAAAATAAAATCTCCGACATATACACCAAACTGGGAACTATTACTTACAGTACTACACTAAACTAAAGAAAAATGTCACACCTATCAAAACAAAATCAAATAATTAACTCAAATAAGTTATACTCTGTGTTATATTACTATCGTATCATCAAATTATTATTCCAGACATTCAGCGTCTATATGTATTGCAAAAAATAAACTAGCTGCATAAAATCAGGTGACAAAGTTACAATAGTTGGAGCCTTTAGGTACACACAGACACACATACACACACACATATATGTATAAAGATTGCAAATCATTATCCAATGTCAACATTTTAAAAAATAACCTCTTTAGGAATCTCATATTATCTTAGGAAAAAGCTCATATTAAGTATACGAAATAATAAACTGACAAAAAAAAACCTTTGTCAAGAACCATATCCCAGAATAGTGACTATTTGCTAACTGTGTATGGCCAGGAATAAAAGAAATTACTTACTTTAGGTTCATCATTAGATGTACAAGGGTGGGGTAAAATAATGGGACTCTGTGGATCTAAATCTCTGAAAATATGAAAGACAAAGGAAATAACTTCTGGTGCTGTTTCATTCTCTAACTGGAAGCAATAAATGTCAGTAGAAGGAAAAACGTGCAATATACAGACTTACTTTTGAGAATGGTTGCTTCTGCAGCACCATCTTTCTGCTTATTTTCAGTTAGATTACACAGAAAACAATAGTGGCAAAAGCATGGGACAGAAGTTAAACTGTAAGCCAACCCAACAATAAGCATAAAATGGAGGCATGTTTAACCAGTTCAGAAGAAGGAAAGGTAATGTATAAAACATCTTGTGGATAACTAGAGAATGGTATATGGGTAGATCTCACAACACTAGACCTGATAACTGATTCACTGAGATACTAGGTCAGTATGGCTATTTGGGGCAAAGACTAAGGAATGAGTGAGGAAGATGGAAAGTATCGGTGAAAATGTGTTCCCGACTCAGAAAGTCCAGGATCAGGCCAGGCTGGAGAGTGAACAGGAGTCTGACAATGTGAAGAAAAAGCTATCCTGAAACAAAAGACTTAGAGGGTTCCAGGTGAAAGTTAAAAAAAAAACAGCAAGAAAGCTTATATTCACAGTGATTGCCAGCACAGTATATCAACAAAAGATGGAAGAAGTGCAATGGATTCTACAATCTTGCAAATCCTCAAAGAGTGTGTGAAGCAGGGATTATGAAAATAGGTTACGTGTTGAGTGCACTCAGCAAGCATAAGCCAAAGGGACTGAGAATGTGCTTATAAATCATTAGGGATTTCCATAGGAATCCTTGCAGAAGGTTAGTAATACAGAGTGCTTAACATCAATCTTGTTGTTTTTACAGTGTAAGCTTGTAATATATCCTTTAATAATTTTAATGTGACTTTTAAGAAGGTTGAATCCAATTAAAAAACATGGTTTTAGTGGTCTGTCTTTATCTTTCTCTCATATTAAGCAAAAGAAACAGAATTTGAAATGTCCTTTAGAAAATCAAGAAATCAACAAAAAATAAGCAAAATAAGGATAAAAGCAAAACTATTAGCACACTTCAGGAGAAAAATCACATATGAAGACAGAAAAGGTGAAATATTTTGCTTGGCAGCTATACTGAAAAAAGACTGTGGAAAGATGTGGAAAATTGCTATTAGAATCTGACTTAGGGAAAAAGCAATTTTAGTGGGATTTGACAGAGGTGTAAAATGTAAGACAGATGGTAATTATTCTGCTCTACTTGGCACTGGTGAGATTTCAGTTCAAATGCTGCTTTTTTGGCCACTGAACTATAAGAAAGATGTAGACAAAATTGGAATCCAGAGAATGGTACCAAAATGTTTGGAAGCTTCGAAAATTTCCCCACAAAGCAAAAAAAACCCTAGCTTAATTTCGTCTTGAAAAGACTGAAAAAAACCAGATAGCAGCCCTCAGATATTTCAGAGAGTACGTTCTATGTCCACAGAGAGTGCATAGTCAATAGCATACCTAAATGGCAGCAAGGTGTTTTTCCTATATATGACTGAAAAAGGTTTTACATGGGTCAAAAGGTTTAGGTTTATTGATAAAAAGTTTGACAGAATAGAAAAGTTGTGATTCTGTACATACACAATTACATATACCAGTTCTAATAAGAGGGTAGAAAATAAAAGTGATTTTTTTTTAAAAAAAAAAATCTTTTCATTGCAGCATTCAAAACACTTTTATATAGCATGGTGTTTTCTTGCTGCCAATGGGTGAGGTTTTTTGTGAATACTACAAAGCTCTTAGGAAATATTAGTCACCATTTTTGAATTCAGGCAGATGAGCACAGCAAGACTTGTCATCACTGAACATGCACCATCTGTGAAATTCTGATGTACTGGCACCAGTCCATATCATTTTCCTGTACAAAATTATTATCCACATCATACATGTGTGTATATATATATATATATATATTATATATATATATATATATGTATCTGCCCATGCTCAATCAGAAAAAGTAGCTTGCTTGAATACAACTTCCTATCCACCATAGGAGATTCCTTTTTTCTGCTGCAATTTAGTTACTGCTCTCCTGTGGCTTTGTGGTCTTTTCTAATATTTGTAATTTAGTGGCTCATACAAAGAGATTATTTGAGCATTCACAGGAACAGCTGAACAAAAAAAAATTATTCCTGTTGTCATTTTTTTTTTGGTTAATTTTATTTATGCTTGAAGGAATTCTCCCTGTTGTCTTTGAAAGGAATGTTCCCTCTTTCAATGTGGTGTCAAAGATCAAACAGTTTCATTTTTCCATTAGCAAATACTTTATAACACAGCTTTGAAATTATTGTTCATCAGTAGATGCAGCATAAGTTAAGCCCATTTAAACATAATTTGGTCTATATGAGCTAGTTTTCTTTTAGGGTTCTCATACCATTCATCCTTTAGCTTTTAATGATAGTAGAAGTTGACAGATTATTTAAGGTTTGGGGTTTTTTTTTCCAAATGGTACATACCACTAAGTGTTTGTTGCTAAAAGACAGTAAAAGTGAATTTTCTTTTCTTTGTTTCTTTAGCCACTGGCCCACTGTTAGTCACAAGATTCACAAGCACAGTTTTTGGTAGCTAACCTAACTGGACATGCCTCAAAGTTGACAGCCCTGATATAATAATAGGAAATATACATTTATATATTAGAATACAAGGAATTATATCTACTGCCATGATTTCATTGGTGACAGCCAAATAAAAGAATAAACAGCTGAAAATGTAGAAAACCATGTCTATGGATTCTTTGATTCTCGCTAACTCTGTAACTGTACCTCAAACATGAAACGGAATAATGATCTCAACTCAAAGCTGTGACAACTGTGTGAGAAAACAAGAAGGAACCGTTTTTCTTATCACTATTGGAAATGAACTGTTCCACTGGATTGTCCCTTCCCCTTATTTGTCCTAGCAGTTCTCTGGTTTTAAAACCAAAAATAATTAAGCAACTTTTTGGACAACATCTTCTGAACCCTGGAGACACATAAGGGGCCATTGGTTTAATTGAAGGAGATAATAATACCAATTTGAGATGCAATTGAACAGTAGAACTATGGAATATCTTGTAAAATTTCAGCAAATTTCAGATACCTAATTTTTTATTAATCTTCTATAGATTCCTAAGAAATTGTCCATGATTTTTATTATATCATTTAACACTAGTTTGAAAACTACAGGACTGTATAAACCTTTAAAATATCCTCCAGTTCAACTTTTTATAATTCTATTATTAACATTCCCTTAAGTTATCTTTACTGGGAGATGTGACAGCAAAAGGGTGACTACCTGCAAGTCAGAACTGGTTTTGTAGGATATGATAGGTTTAATACAGTAATGTCTGAAAATAAGCTGTAGATTGCTCAACATGACTTCAAATAATATGCCATGAAATCTGGGTTTAGACATGCAGCCTACATAGTATAGGCTACTGGAAATCAGTGTCAAAATAATAAACAGATATTGAAAGCCTGCAGAGTGAAGTAGCAAGGTATTCAGTGTCATTACCTTGCAGGATGAGAACCAAAGTCTCACTGATTGACACCTACTGATATTCTATTTAACAGACATTTGAGATCAAATGTGAGAAATTGTAAAGTGAGATATTGTGTTAGCTGAACTGGAAATTTACAGATGTTTGAAAACACAGCTCAAGACAAACAGAAGTGTCAGTGTAATGTGGGGTGCCAGGAGTTGCCACAGACATGATTTATATTCAGTATGAGGCACAACATCAGTATTACCATATGAAGTTGTCCAACTTCCTTATGAAATGTTCACCAAAAAAAGCATATAAGGAGAAATAGAGGAAATGTGCTTCAGTTTCCAAGAGGCAAGAAAAGAAAGGTTTCTGGTAACTGGGCAATATATTGCCATGTATTCTTATATCAACCATAAAAACAACATACTTTGCATTGTATGAGTGGCTATTATTCCACAATAGATGAGAAAGCCATGAAATAATTCAATGATTACTGTATATTACATGAAGCATAGATCAGAGCCAGTTGCATTTTTTCTGCCTTGGAAGAAATTCTTATGTGGGACTAACCGTTTATTCTGCAGTTCTAACACATATATTAGCAAATGACTGTTAAAAAAATCTGCAATTATTATTTGTATAAGACAAGCTTTGATTTCTCAGGACATATCAGTACAAAGCATAAAAATCACTTGAATAATTTTATGACCAAATTATTTATCTATAAAACTCTCATTACAAACCCCAACCTTTGTGAAATCCTGGGTAGTCACATCCTCATACACAAGGTACACCTTGTCAATTAGAGAAATTGCTTTCACAGAGAAATCAAGTAAAGCAAAGCTACAGGCAGGTCAAGGAAAGTTCAAACTTTCCTTATTTGAAGAGCAAACCTAACAAGCCTCAGTTCTGAGGCCCTCAAAAATCAGTAAAAGGTTTATGGTGTGTTTCTAGCAATGGCAATATGGTCCTGTATTCTATAATACAGAATTTTGTTCTCTCTGCTTGTTTATTTCTATTTCTACCCATTTGCCAAGTCTGTTCTATCTGATCCTTTTTCTCATGAATCATACATTGAGTAGGGGTAGCAATTTGCAGAAAGAATGTCATAGTGTATAAATATTTGTTTTTATCAACAAAGCCTATGGGTATAACAATGTCAATCCAACATTCATTATGTTTGGTAGCACACTTTTAAAGCTATGTGCCATATGTTCCCTTCCATTAAAGAGACAGGGAAATTCCACTAATCCAATGCAAATCAGGGCAGGGTATAATCATAACAAGCCTGTAAAGAAGAAGCAAAAAACACCAGGTGAGATGTGATTGCCTTGAATATGTTGTATCCTTAACAGTATCCATCCCGTGGTAAAGCCACATGGTGGCTTGTCTAAAGAGGAAAATGTGACTAGCTGGAGAATGAAAAAGGCATAAAATATCACCTGGGAGGCCAGAGCCTGTTATGCCAGCTTTACTGCCAGTGTTGGAAAGACAGGGAAGGGTAGAAATTCAGAGATTTTTTACAAGGTTAAGCAAAAAACACTGGAATTTCTTTTGTTTATTTCCTTGTAACTCATTCCTTGAGTATTTTTTCTGCTGTGGGGTTCATCAGCTGTAGGTCTTTTACTTTTAGCAATAGTGTAGTTAAACTCCTAGAATATTCACTGCACAAGTTCTTCGTCTGAACTCAAGTAATGCAAAACTTCAAATTTACTTTGAAGAAATAAATAAATTTACATGTGCTTTCAGTGAAACTTTCTTGAAATTAATAAAATACATTTCCCCTCTAACAAACCAGTTTATTAGAAGTATGAAGTATTAACTTCGCAACCTCAATATTTGGAGATTTTTCCTAATATGCAATCTGAATCACTGTTTACTTTAGTTTCATTCATTTTTTATGTAGTTTGTGTGTGAAGGGTTGTCCTTACTACAGTGGCCATTGAGACGACCATTCCTTTGTAACTTGCTCTACATTTTGTAAAATTGCAGCCATACCTTTTCTCAACATTCTTTTATCTAGACTCAACAAATTAAATTCTTTCTTTGTTTCTTATAAATCCAAGATTATTTTCATATTTCCACACTGCTGTAGGCTATTTTTTGGTGATATCACATTGGTAAGCTCTGAAATTAAATCTTGTTCAACAAAAAGTACCATCCATGCTTAAAAGAATAAAATAATAACTTCATACTGTCTGATATGCAGTTGCTTCTCACCAAACTATTTCCTTTCTGTGAAGACTATGTGTCATTTCATAGGAAAAACTGCTCAGCTGATGTAGTTTAAATCAAATGTAAGGAGCAGGCCATCTCTATGTGTCAAAAGATGAATTGGTGGGGAAGAGCACTGGCCTGGCTGAACAGAGAGATTTGGCTGGAACTCAGGAAAAAAAAAGGAGAGTTTATGACCTCAAGAAGGAGGGGCAGGCAACTTGGGAGGACTATGAAGACATTGTGATGCTGTCCAGGGAAAAAACTAAAAGGCTCAAAGCCCAGCTAAAACTGAATTTGGCTACTGTGGTAAAAGACAATTAAGAAATATTTCTATAAATACATTAACAACAAAAGAAGAGCTAAGTAGAATCTTCACCCATTACTGGGTGCTGGAGGAAACATAGTGAGAAAGGATGAGAAAAAGGCTGAAGCACTTAATGCCTTCTTTGCCTCAGTCTTTAATAGTAAGACCAGTTGTTCTTGGGGTACCCAAGCCCCCTGAGCTACAAGACGGAGATGGGGAGCATAATGAAGCCCTCACAATCCAAAGCTAAATAGTCAGCAAACTGCTACACCACTTAGACACACACAAATCTATGGGGCCAGATGGGATCCACCCAAGGGGACTGAGGGAGCTGATGGAAGTGCTCACCAAGACACTTTCTATAATTTATCAGCAGTCCTGGGTAACTATGGAGGTCCCAGTTGACTGGACGTCAGTCAATGTGATGCCCATCTACAAGGTCTGGAAGAAGGATCTGGGGAACTACAGGCCTGCCAGTCTGACCTCAGTGCCAAGGAAGGTTATGGAGCACATCATCTTGAGTGCTATCACATGGCACATACAGGACAACCAGGTGATCAGGCCCAGCCAGCATGGGTTTGTGAAAGGCAGGTCCTGCCTTATTAACCTGATCTGCTCCTATGACAAGGTGACCCACTTAGTGGATGAGGGAAAGGCTGTGGATGTCATCTACCTAGACACTAGTAAAGCCTTCGATGCCATTTTCCACAGCCATTTCTCCTGGAGAAACTGGCTGCTAATGGCTTGGATGCGTGTACTCATCACTGGGTAAGAAACTGGCTGCATGGCTGAACCCAAAGAGTTGTGGTGAATGGAACTAAAACCAACTGGCTGATGGTCACGAGTGGTGTTCCCCAGGGCTCAGTATTGGGGCCAGTTCTGCTTAATATCTTTATGGATGATCTGGATGAGGGTAGTGCACCCTCAGTAAGTTTGCAGACACCACCAAGGTGGGAGGTGGGGTGGGGGGGTGCGGTGTTGATCTGCTGAGGACAATTGTGTGAGATTCAAATGACCCAGGGAAACTCTGACAGTCCCAAAACTTATTCATACTGCTGCTCTGTTTCCCTTCCTCTCTCCCAACACTAACTAAACATTTTTCTGCTTCTGGAATTTGGTTTTTTTGTGAGCTGATTCATTCCATGTTTAAAAAGTCCCCTGGTAATGCATGCTACTGCATCCTTGTATGTTAGCAATTTATAGTTTCTTTTTCAGCATCCTCCACTTTCGGCAAACACCATCAGAACAGAAAGTTTTGGGCACTGTATGCAAACACGCTGTGTAGAGTTGTATCCCCATTTTATCCTCTGTTGTTATCCTGGTCATTTTACCAAGAGGGGAGGATGTGCAGGCACTCCCACAGTATGAACTTCTGTCACTTATTTGGCTCATGGTCCTTTTCAGGCATCTTATTCTACCACTCACACTTTTGATTTTATTTCTCTTGAAATATTGTGCTTTTTATTATTTTTCTTACATTTTCTCTTAATTTTACACCAGCCTTTCAGTTCGCGATGGTCACTGTACAATTTGATCCTGCCTTGCTTCATGCATTGGTGTATAAGAAGACACAGCTAGCTAGTGTCATCCACAGATTTTATAAAGAGCCTTCAAAGTACTCTCTCTGAAATGCCCAATTGCCTTAATTGGGAAATATTGACAAAGAACAATTTTTAAACCAAATGTGCACCGTCCTGTAATCAGTTTTACTTCTAGCTCTTATTTCCATAATTTCAGGCCATTAACAGATAATTTCCTTTCTAGTTTCTATATTTGCATCCATGCAGTTTTCCACAGAAGTGTTTTATCTAATATATTTGCTTCAATGCTATATTTACAAACTGCATGTAAATTTTTTTTTGCTAAAATAACTGGTTAGAAGGTGCATATTTTGTTTGTGCTCCAGCTCTATCAGTGTATCAATTAGAACATCTTGTTCGCTAGCAGAACATCTCATTACTGAATTCTCTAATATCTGTCCATAAATCAGTATAGGCAACAGATGCCTATAGTAAAGTGGAGACTGGGTCTTATTAAAGCTCTTGCTAAGAAATATGGACAAAGCTTAATTATTTTCCTTCAGGTTCCCTGAAAAGATAAAATCTGCCCAGACCATATTCCTCTTAAAAATTTCAAACTCTGAGAAACGAACCTGCTGTAACTTTTAGTCCTAATTAGTATTTTGGCATATTTTAGTGTGTTCCTGGTTTAGATAATTTATGGTTTTTTTAGTTACAAAATGAAATTGATATTTTTTTTAAATTACAGTAACTTGGAAAACTATAAAATATGGGATGAAATATAAAAGGATAAATTAGGATCAGTACTGCACATCATTCAGACCATCATTTGTTATTCTGATATGCCATTTGTGTAATAAGAATACAGCAGAACAATAAATTGAAGCTTTTACTGATCATCTATTTCCTACATTATGAACTAAAGATAACTCTTCATAATGCTTTATAAAGACTTTTCAAAAATACATAAATAAAATAATAAAAATAATTTATAATAATAATTTCACTTGTTGATGCCTAGTGCAGTACAGAAAAACACAGATGATGGCAGAGCCAATCCACTTAGACTAGAAAAATTATAGTCCAAAAGTTGAGGTAGCTATTATCTGAATCAAACTAATTACTGATTTATGTAGTCACACCTTTGTATCTCTAACTGGCATTTCACTTGCTTCCGTTGAAAATGCATGTAATATTGTGCACCTAATTCCTAGAATACAGAAGGTTAGTTTTACCAAAATTTCTATGTATAATTTAAGCAATATTTTTCTATATTTGTAATCACATTTTTGCAATCAAAATTTTTATTTATCTTACTGTTCTTTGTACAGTTTTAATTCTTAAATGTCAGCTACAGTATTGGGAAGAATAACGGAGAAGTAAATCAATTTTGCATTAGAACTTGTGTAAGAACAAGAGATCAATGAGAAGTTATATCCCATGAATTAGTTTAGATGAGTAGTAAATAAGTCTAATAATATTTCCCATTCAATGCACTTATTTTCTGAGAATATTAGAAATGGAATGATGTTAAAAACACATATCCTTTTGTAGTTTAACTTTATTTATTTATTATAATCTTTCCATTGCTGTTATCTATTTCACCTCTAAGAAATGTCACCCGTATAGCGATTATACTCTGGGTTGTGACTTGCACCGTAGCATATAGGCAACATTATATTCACTGCAAGATTAGTTAGATGAACTAAAGCTTTATAAAGGGCAAGAAGTCAGGAAGACAGCCATTGAGTGCATTCAAGGCAAAAAGGAGTCATCCACTAAGATACTCACTTTGCTTCCAGTGTAAGAGAGTTTATATTCACTGTTCAGTACAGTATGTTTGCTATCTTTTCATCTTGTCTAATTTTATTTCTCTTAGAGTAATGTAAGTAAGAATTTCCACTCAAAGGAAACACGCCTGTGAAATAGATTAGAGCTTGATGATGACTAGGCAAAAGCAAGGAACCTACTTACCGAAGCACCCAAACACTCTAATCAGTGAAACCGTTATTTCTCGTGATATTCCCTACCAGCTTGCAAAAGAAAACTGATTTCCAACCTTTTTCCACTCAATATATTTAAATTTTAGACTTTAAAACACAAAGCAACAACCTCTATTTGCTTTTCTCTTCAACTAACCCTGCCTCCAAACTGCTTAATAGTTATCTCCTTCTGGTACTCTTTGCATGAGAAAAATGAGATTCTCTGGAAGTTTCTTTAGATAATAGTGGACATGTTGTTTAAGAGAATGGTGTAAATAGGAGGTATAGAAAAGACATATGTTTGGGAATGTTGTTCAGGCCATTCTACAACAAAATTAGCTTCTCTTGTTTAGTAGATACAGGTAAAGCATTAAAAAAAAATAAGATAAATGGTGTAGTGCTTCCATATTTATTATTGTAACTGTGTTAGGATCATCAGATTAACAGTAAGATCATTGTTTTGGAAATACCTCTTATTCTATTTTAAATAAGAGCTAAAAACTTCTATCTTTCAGTAACGAAGAATGCTTCCTAGACTTGGTGAACAGAGATCTGAGTGTGTCACTGGCCTTGCTGAGAATATGTTTCACTATTTGAAAGGGCAGAGGAAATCATTCCTTATTGACACAGTAAACGGGTTGAAACTTATCAGAACTTCAACTTAGAGGGTAATCTTTTGTATACTTTTATTAAGTACATCATTTTAACTAGTTCCAGGTCAACTTGTCCACTTTAATAGTTATTGTATCTAGATGTTTCTATTCTTTCAGAGCAAGTGGGAAAAAAACTTTCTTCCTTTCTCTTAAATCAGATTGCATATGCATAAGAGATAGTTATACTATGCAGACTAAAAATATCTTTCCTAAAACAAAAAACAAAAGACTGGAGAAGAATCAGGGAATAGCAATAGTTCTTTTGTTTCAGTGAAAAAATACATAGATATTTTCTGCTTTTTTTCTTGTTGAAATAGATACTAAACCAGTAATTGTACATTCTTTTTTCTTTATGGCACATTACACAGTAATGTAACAGACTGCAGATTACACTACATATTTGCAACACATACCAAATGTTAATAAACTGAGACTTAGACTGAGAACAATAAACTGAGATGTAAGTCACTGCAAACAGATAGACTCTGAGATCAAACTCAACTTCTAATTGCCCATTTGCCCCAGAAACTAGTGTTTAAAAATTGGCTGAATATAACTACCTGAAACAATATATCCAACATGTGTAAGATAGAGATAGTGTGGGGGAAAGGTTAAAATTATTAACTGTGCATTTTGAAAATTAGCCTTTAAGATTGATATTGAGCAGGCTTTGACCTGATCTTTCAGAAGCCTTTCCATTTGTGTTAGGTGCCTGGGTTTCATATGCAGTTTATTACTCTTTCAAAGGTAGCGCTTACATTTAAAATTTCTACTCTGACTTTAGTTCGTAACTTATTTCATTGGTGAATCATGTTGGTTCACTGCAATAGTCTTCATAAAGTAAGGAGTAATTACTAATCAAATGTTTTTAGTGGCTAATAGTCTTTTTTGTGTGTGTTTAATCTCAAGTATAAACACAGTAATTAACATTCAGAACACATTAGCCATTTATTAGTAAACAATTTCAAGGATCTGTGTTGCACTGATAATCCTCAGGTGAATAAATGTAATGAAAACAGCAAGGGGTTGTGCAAATAGGTTTCATATAAGACATTTTGGACTATATTGAATGTTAATTAATTTTGTGTCTCACCATTGTACTTTGGTAGGACCTGAACAATCTACTGTAGATTCTAAATGGGTCCTGGTGCTGTTGGCACTGTTCTGTCACATGATTTTTTTTTTTTTTTCTTAAAATGTTTGCAATACTTAATAAGTGTTAAGCATCTGGAGAGGAAGCAGGAAAATTTTATGTGCAGACATGACCAGAAATAATTGGGCAAACCCTGCATACCAATGTAGAATAATTTCCCAGAAAGAGCACTCTCAGAATTATTTTGTTGTCAAAGTATCCATTTTCCTGCTTCTACAGATACATCTGAAAATTCAGTTATTTGGTGGACCTGAAGAGCTTGATGTACAGTTTAATATTTTCTGTTCTTCACCTCCCTTCACTCATTCCTTTGCACCTGCTCTGAAGCATTTGACCTGGCATGCAGTTTCCTCATTACCATTTATGCCAAACACTAAGATTTAGGTAGCTGTTCATAGGTATTCACTGCGCACTTTTTTCTCCTATTCATCTGTCTACCCACACATCCCATATGTGATTGTATATTTCCCTCTTATGCACTGTATTTATGAATGAATATGCTGAAGACTGATAATTCAGAGATTTCATATTGGATGTGTAGGGTTAACAAATCAAATTAGGATAATATGGACATGCTCAGGGGAGAGAAGACTTAGAGAAGTCTTTAGGTTCACCTCTCCTACTTTTTTGCTGTTGTGTTTGGAATGTGTAAGGAATGGAAGGGAGAGTATGGCTGCAACTCTGCTCAACAGCCATGCTGCCACTGTTTCTGCAGCCCTCCGTTTCATGCAAGTCTGATGTTACCATGCAGTACAGACAGTAATCCCTACATTGAAAAGGCTCCTCTCATTTAAATCACACTTGGGCTGTATCTGGGCTTGAATATATGTTTTTCTTAGCATAGGTATTCCCAAAAATTATTTAATCTTAAAAGTTGTCCTTGTAAAACAATTAAAACTGACTACATTAACAGTTAGTTTGAAAGAACTCTCAGACTGAGTACATAGAATAATCCAGAAAAGAAATCTTCAAGCAAAGTACAAGGAAATCCATGACTGATATCCACTGTTACCAGCTGGAGCAGAAAGGAAAATATTTCAGTCTTGAAGTTCACAGGTCATTTAGAGCTGTCTATGTCAAAACAAATTATTTGAACTTCACCCTGTAGTAAATTCTCAGCTAGTGCAAATGGCTTTGGAACAGCATAATGTACTTATGTGCTGAGCAAAAAGTTTGCTTAAAAGGCGTGATGATGCAGCAAGTATAGTTGCAGTTACCTGATGGATATCAAGCATGTCATGGTGTACACATGCTTTCTATTAAAAATTTTTATGATGATATTCAGGCACCACTATTAGTATACAATAGCACATTGTATGGTATCAGAATCAAAAAGAAAAAAAAAATGCCTATCTTGTTGAAGTACTGTGTTGAAGAATGTTATGTTTATTAAAGATCTTTGCCACTACAATGAATTTGCCAAGGGACATGTAAGGGCTTTTTCTTGATCTGACAGCATGCTTTTAGATTTAATGACAATCTGTGAAATAATTTACTCAGCAAATAAAGCTAAAATCATAAATGTCCTGTCAGGCAATAGGAAGATTACTAGTGTCTCTCTGAGATCATTTCAAGACATGGGGATTATACTACCCTCTCATACTAAATCTTACTGGAAGTTTATTGTACGGGGAATAACAAAGTGATACTTCATAGACTCATATGACCAGCAAGATGTACAGTACTGAGCTGACAAGCATTTCATAAAGGTGTTGAATGAGAAAGTTATACTTATCATTTATTAAGATACATTTTTTCCCTGTATTTTTCCAACAGTTTGGTGTGCTTCTTTTCCCTATATTTTCTTTGCTCTTAGTGTTTCTGAGTCAAAATAACTAATTTTAAAACCACAAACCTTAAATGTTGAGTAATTCAGAAATAGATTTAAATGGCACGTAATTTAAAAGCCTCTCTTGGGAACAAAATTTTTAGTTACTATTAGCTATCTGTCAGAAAAAAAATAGACTACTCAGACATAATAGTATCTTTCATAATGAACCTAAATTATATAAAAGCATTATTTAGTAGATTGATTTAAGCATCTAACTGAATTATAGCTCAGGGTATAAGAGACAACAGAAGACAATAAGAAGTGTGAAAGTAATGAATAAGACAAGAAAAATATTTGGAAGGAAATGGGACTGAAAAGATATAGGTTGTGTATATATATGATGATTTGTGAACAAAGGAAGCAGCAAGGTAGACACTAGTTTAGATTGGACTGTGTGATAAGACAGGAGCTAGCAATTTTCCAGTGGAAGTTTGTGCTACAGGAATGTAGCATGGATGGAATTTCAGGGATGCGGAACAAGAGACATCAACAGCACTTAACAGTAGAGAACCTTGAGACTGTAACAGCAAATTGAGACGGATCTTCCATGGTAGGTAACAGCACTGTAATCAGAGCATTCAAAATGTCTTACCCATAGAGTCTTAAGAATGTTTTTCCATGAAAGAAAATAAATCAAAAAATTGCAGAGGCCTGCTTTTTGTTTTAATCGTAAGCCCTTCACTTTTCTTCTCTGTCTCTCGCTGTTTCTATCAGCCTCAGCTGACAGATGTCAGCACGAGAAATATGTTTAAGTGGTCTTACTTGTTCTTTCACTGAAAATATTTACAACAAAATTTACAAAATTTGCATGACTGTTCAAAAATCATTAATTTGAATAACAAACACACTGACTGAACTCATTCAAACAACTGATTTCAGCTGGGATAGAGTTAATTTTCTTCTTAGTAGTTAGTACAGCGCTGTGTTTTGGCTTTGATGTGAGAACAATGTTGATGGGACACTGATTTTTTAGTTGTTGCTGGGTGATGTTTATACTAAGTCAAGGACTTTTCAGTTCCTTGGGCCCTGTCAGCCAGAGGGCTAGAGAGGCACGGGACACTGGGAGGGGACACAGCCAGGACAGGTGACCCGAGCGAGCCAACGATGTATTCCATACCATATGATGTCATGCTGAGTGTATAAACTGGGGGAAGAAGAAGGAAGGTGGGGACATTTGGCATTATGGTGTTTGTCTTCCCAAGTAACCGTGACACGTGCTGGAGCCCTGCTTTCCTGGGGATGGCCGAACACCTGCCTGCCCATGGGAAGTGGTGAATGAATTCCTTGCTTTGCTTTGCTTGGGTGTGCGGCTTTTGCCTTACCTATTAAATTGTTCTTATCTCAGCCCCTGAGTTTTACATTCCTTTCTGATTCTCCTCTCCATCCCTCTGGGTGAGGGGGGTGAGCAAGCGGCTGTGTGGTGCTTGGTTGCCGGCCGGGGTTAAACCATGACAGAAATCAAACGATATATTGGTTTTGATTTATCTGTAGTCCAATGACAATGTTGTTTAGCTTCTAATTTTTGCTAATATATTTAGGTCCATTTTAATTATCAGTTAAATATCATATAAAATAATTTGAAAAGCTTCCAGCTAAGCTGGACAAATTCCTGTTTAATCAAAAATGCTGGAAATGCTTCCTCCTTTGTTCCCCGATAGCTATTTACCAGGTATGTATTCTGTTTAATCCAGCAGTATGTGATGTTATAAATACATAGCTTGTTACTATTTTAAAATCTGATTTTCTGTATCTTTTAAATGTTTTTTTTAATATTATCTAGATGTCTATCACTACCAGATGTAATGTTCCAAAGTCTCAGGAGTTAACACTGCTGACTGCACGCACTCTAAGACAATATACTTAATAAGTGGCATTTGTAGTTCATTCTGGAATAAAGTAGAACAATTAGGAACAGGTTTATAGTCATTAGACAAAAACATAGGAGTGTATTTGTGACAAAGATATTCAAGTAGCAGTCTGATAGCTCCTGCTGTGCAGGAAGGTCATGGCCATGCCTATTCTTAATGTTTCTCAGATTTGGCTAGAAGGATTAGATACACAACAAAGTGTAAACAGAGGTGGCCAGCCTCAAACAGAATGCATGTAAACCCATATCTGTATCACACAGAATCACAAAAAGAGTAGGTGATACAATTGGAGCTATTTTCTGCCAGTTGTCTGTCTCTCTGGGTGAAACAACCACCAAGACGGAAAACCCGTTTAGGAGATAGGAAGGACAGAGAAGCAAGCATCGAGTGTGAGAAGATGTAGTGGAGCAGGATTGATAGGGAGAGGAAAATTTATTATCTCTGTTCCAGAACTAACAACAGAAAATGGTGTGTTTGTGAGGCTTTCACATTCTTCAAATCTGGATAACTACAGGTCTGTAACACACTATAAAAGTAGATATAGGGAGATTAATAAGTATAGTGATGTATATAATGTTAGTCTAAAGATATAATGGGAAGAGGGGTAAGCAGGAGGGGAGGATTTTTTTTATTTAAGCAATCGATATCATTGAAAAAAATGGACAAATTTCTGCTATACAAAATTAAAATATTACCACTCTCTATAAAACTTTTCTTTCAGAGTATATGGAGCTTTTGTTCATTACTTGGTTTTGACCTGAGAACAGTCAATACAGAACATCTCACTCTTGTCTGTAACTGGTACCATAAGATTTTTATTGTGCAGTCTTGGACAGACAGGTATAATAGAGCCATTTGAAATACTGTTGATACATGTGGATAAATTACAATTGCAGCAGCTCTCCTGATCAATATACCTTATGATAAAGACATCACTCATGCTGCATAAGTCAGTACTTAACAATGTGATAGAGTAAAAAGGAGCAAAAAATATATACCTAAATCCTACATGTTTCATTTTTGACTGAAAATGTATGGTAGGACTGTCTTATAAACATACATTACAGGAACCTGTGGTGGAAATTGTTATGATCTAAGTTCTGCCTGCTAACAACATAGAGTATAGCTGATAAAACCTATGACATCATTAGGAAATGCTCATGAGGAGAAACTCTTGGATAGAACATATTATCTTCTTTTATGATTTTCCAATACAGTGTAAAAGAAAAGACGACTATCAACAGCAAAACAAATTCATAGGAACAATTACTTTAAAAGAATTAAATCTGAGAACTTGTTTATAGAAACAAATCAGATCCATGGCAAAATCACATTGTCTTGGTCTTTCTGAATTATATAGCGTACTTTTATTCAGCCTATGCTCAGCTATAACCTTTAGTCCTTCTATGTAAGTAGTGTAATGAAAGAATACAGGCATGATAGTTGCTTGAAGACTGCTGCAAATACATACTTAAAGATATTTTCACTAACATGCTTCAACATTTTTTTAAAAAATAGTATAAAAATGTACCTTCTATTTGTTGCTTTTCCCTAATTTTAGGGGTTTTATTTATCTTTAAAGGCTACATAATTCATATGGTAACTTTCTGAATATTATTCTTATAGTCTATTAACAGTTTAGATAATTTTTTTGTAGGCATAGATGGATTCAAATTTAAATCCTAGACTGGGAAAATCCCAGTTCAGTAGGAAAAATTAATTCTGTTTATTTAAAAACAAAAACAAAACACAACAAAAACAAACACACACCAAAACTTAATTTGGGTTCTGTTTACTCAGAAACTTTGGAAAAGGTGGCTGCAGATATAATCACAGATACTTCAAGTGTGTATATATGTATATGTCATTTGCTTACTTCAGAATTTTTGTCGTTAATAAAAAAGGACATAACATAGATGCACATTCAGACCAACAATATATGACATATAACTTTATGTAGACTATACTAATACGTGTAATTCTTTATAATGAAAAAGGCCTTTAAGCTATCATAAAAAACTAATAATTTGATTTTTCCCATTGCTGTAAAATAAAAATATCTAGAATAATAGTGTTCTACAGATAGACACAGCATAGAAAGAAGGCACTGTTTTACAGTGACAACTGACCTGTAGTAATAAAAATAAATGTTGTGTTCTGCTACTATAATTCATGTTGAGTGAAATTATTCTTCAAAGAGTGGTGTAGATCACATATGGATGATAATTTAATATTTAATCCCATAAAAATATACCAATCTATATTTTTTGCTAAGGGCAAAAACCATAATGACAAGCAAAGAATTAAAATTTCTGTTTGATTTGACCTGTACATTGACTACTTAACTCACAATGAGTTTTAATGGCATAGGAATTGTAGTTTCATGACATAGGAATTCTACCAGTTATAGATCCAAATACAAAATAAAAGGGTTTATTTTAATTTTGTTTAGTTAATATAAATTCTATCTTCTGTTTAAGTGGCCCAGCAGAAAATTTCTCCTTTTTTTATAATGCAGAAAGCAAAGAAAATATCATGATCATGTTTGATATTATTATGGATGAATCTGTATAACTACAGGTTTAAATCTGTCAGATCTGCACTGATGAGACAAAAGACTGTTTGCAATGAAGATACTGTTAAAATCAAAATGAGTGCTGCAATGGTCTTTTTAGCTCTAATTGTATTGTGCTGACATTTGGTGTAATTATCTGCAGATGAGTATAATTTTATCTTTCATGCCACTCAAAGAAATTCTGGAATAAATTGAGGTAGCTATCTGTTTTCAGATGAATTTGATCACTTTATTTTGCCCCAGTCTCAGAATTTAGTTAGAGGTCTGAAACCCAGTATTTATCATAATCTGCTTCGTTTGTTCAGTCCCTGTGCGGCAATACCAATTAGAATTTTATCAAAGTCATCCTTACAGCAATAATGATAATCCTTTAGCATCTATCTGGATTAGGTCTCTGTTTTATTCTACTAATGAATACTCTAGAGGGGTCTGGGCAATTTTACAGAGCAAATTAACCTTAGAGCATAGCCATTTAAAGTGTTCATTATACTGGACACCTGCAAAGTGTACTGGGCTTAAATGCAATTTAATAGACCCTTCTAGGTCTGTTTTAAAATATCCTGAAGAGAGAATGAATAAGATGGAATTTAAATTATGACAGTGAGATATATTTTTTTTTCCTAGCATTTTCAATAAATATCAGATATGCTATATATGAAATACCAGTTCTGGAGTATCTCAAACATCATCATGTAATTGCAGCTTTTGAAATCTAAAATGAAAAGTTTCAAAACAGTGACATCTAGAATGAATTTGTCTCTTCAATTCTATCCTTTTGTATATCATGCTCAAAATGAATGTCCTACATGTGACATTTTGTTTCTTATTCAAAGACTCCTGTTATCACAAAAAATATATCAACTCTAATTCTGAACTAGGTCTACAACAGAAAGGGACTGGTGAAGAGAGGGCAGAAGAGTGGAGGGAAATGGAGAAGCTAATTGGTATTCTCTGTTTTCAACTATTCATATCCCCAAGCCTCTCAAAATTAAAAAAAAAAAAAAAAAAAAAGTCAGAGTCTCTTCATTATCTCATTATGCTGCAATTATAACATACTCCAGTGCCAAGGCCCAAGAGTGATTCATTTACATTGTTCATCAATCTAAACTTTTGCCTCTAGAATTAAATGCAAAGACAATTTGAACACATCAGACACTGCTTGCATGGCTATTAAAGTCATACTAATTCAACAGGCAAATAATTTGGTCTTTATTAACAGTCAGAAGAGTCAAATAAATAGACTTTATATTTTAATGGTTCTAAAGATCAGGTTCTAAAACCATGACCAGCTTTTTTTCAGACATGACTAAATTGTCAACCTTCTGTATTATAAAGCTTTCTGGCAACACTATATTGAAGGAAGACTTGCTGCGTTCTTGGCTAGAGTGAGACAGAAAATGCAAGTAAAACCCAAAAGCTAGTACCTTTGTATATCTTTTTCATATATTTCAGAGCAGAAAAACTTAAGCAAAAATGTAAGTATATACTTAGGTGTGGAAGCATATATGTAAAATGAAGCCAGTAAGTGTTTTCCTCATTGAAATCCCAAATAAGCCACTATGGTAGAAGACAGTGACAAAATTGAAAGCACAGAGGAGGCTAGGTTTTCTAAATTCAGATGGCAACACAGGTGGGCAAACAGTGGAATGCCAGGATTGAGAATTTTTGAAAAAACTTATATAGTTATTCTAAAAACTCTGTTGACATTTTTGCTTAGGCATGAGAAAACCTACTGTGACCTCACAAAGGTTTTATTCACTCTTAATAAATTCTCACACTCTTGTTTATATGAACAATATAAAATTTCCTCTTGTTCTTTTTCCTTTTTAAAATGTGCTACATATTTAAAAGTACATTTTAGCTATGAATTAACATCTATTAATCTATGTCTACCATTTACACGTTGGGTTTTTTTTTCCCATTCTAAAAGATTTTTTGCATCCTCTGCTGCTGCTGAAATCATGACACTGTTCTTTGATCCACTCAGCTCACAGTGATGCACCAGCCACTATTCTGCAAAGCAAGAATGTACAGAAATTTGTTGCTAAGAAGATCTGGAGTTTCAGTCAAGATTATACTTATCTCTAAGTCTTTTTTGTGACTAATATGATATACATGTAAAGTCCTAATACAGACACAGCTGAGTTAGCTCAGGTACTGTGACATGCAAATTAGACTAGCATGAAGATGAGACAGCTGTGAAATGGCTGTGAGTGCTGTGTAGATATGTCACAGGGAGACTTACAGTGGGGTTATAGCAAGAAAAGAGCCACATCACTCCATGACATAATCTGAAATTTATTTACTAAGAAGGATGGGTTTAGTGGGTGAATAACAGTGTGTATTATATAGTTTCTAGTATGAGATTTCTATTCTATGGCACTCACACAAAACTTGCCAAGACTCATGTGTCTCCAGGCCAGTTTAGACAGCCAGTGTAGATCAAGGTAAACAGCGTCTTATTGCTCAACATGCCTGAGTCCTGGCTAGTATCCTGGCCCCTAAGTGTAGCCCATTCTGGGGCTAGATGTCCATGCATAAAGCCTTCTTACATTGTCTTAAAAATATATTTCTTCTAAAATTAGATTGTCAGCATAAACCAGCAATGCTCTTGTTAGTCTTACAGCTCCAGGCCAATTTCTTTGACTTTCCATATATCTAAAGCCAAGGACTGGTTGTTTTCCAAGTTATTATCACTTTCTGATACCCTGTCCCCAGTGGGCTACAAAGATCTAAGTCCTGTGTTTCTATGCCTTCCCAGCTCATGCCACAGTACAGTGTGCCTCTGCAGTTACTAATGGGCAGATATGATCTTAGACTCATTTTATTGCATGATGCTTTCAAGAATTTTTAAGCCCATAACAAACCATGTAACAAAGACACAATCAAAAGTGGAAAGCAACTGAACCCATCTTTATACCACAGTTAATCTATATTTCCTGTAATAGAAGTGGTCTCATATATATGCAGAGAAGTAAAGTTAACACAGCTATGAATCTCTTCATCTTTCTGGGAAAATTGCTATGACTTTGACCTACTCAAGCATGAGGACTGCTCTTTCAGGGCCATGTTGTCACACCACAACAACTATCTGAAAATAAAACTGAAAATTTTACCTAAGGTTTGTCACAATATTTTAATTTGCCCAGACTAGGGCTGTATTGCTGTTGGCTGTTTTTTCTTTTCCATACAATTAAAAATGCCATCATTTCCATTGCATTTTGACCAAACCATCTTTCTTATTTTTTCAGTTCAGAAACACTTTAAAAAAACCCCAAACAACAAAAATCACATTGCTTTCCCAGCTGCAGTTAATAATTTAAAATAAATTTCTTATTAATTGCATTCTATGAAAATATTGTATAAATATGACTAAAAACTTCCTAAGGTACCAAATATCTAGATTCTGATTTTCTGAGGAATAAGTAATTAGTAGGAAGTCAGCTACTATTTCTTCCTTGGTTCTGATCTCAGTACACACTAGAAATACACAAGACCTACTCAAGAAATTGGTGTAATATCTACAATAGCTATACAAAATTAGTCATATCTCACTTTTCTTTCACACTTCTTTCTTTTTATACCAGGTGTTCCTTCTTTTCTCTTCTGCAAGGGTCATCAGGACATGTATTGTTACCCTTAACAATTTATCCTGAGTTTGAGGATCTTCCACTCCCATGTGATAGTTTCTGGATGCTATTTTCGTGGAATACAATTACTTTAGCTGACAGTAGAACTTGCCCAATTTCCACTTTCTCCAGGTGGCAAATCAGCTCTATGTTTTGGGGTTTTTTTCCTCCTCATTTCAAACACAGTTTACTCATTGACCCTGGGCTTTGACTGTAAATCCTTGTTCCTCAGTACAAACAAACAAACAAACAAGTCATTTAGGAAGGAATTCTGCCAACGTTTTGTGGCCTGATTTTTGTGGTCTCAGTTTGGGACATTGTAAAAGAGACTAGCTTTCAACTAGTGAATGCTGAGTGTGGAATCCAACTGCCTAAATATAGACTATCAGACATGCTCTAGGGTATCTGAAATAAGGCCAGTAGGTATGACACAAGACCTACAGGATAACCATACCTTCCTAACCTAAACAGTTTGAGGCCCAATGGATGTGTAACACCTCAGATTGAACTAGTTACCTATGCTTCGGCAGCTAACTGCTACATTCCTATGGTCTGAAGAGCCAGTTCTTGGCAACTGTCCTGAGCTGAACCAAAAATGAGTTTTAGGAGATCATGACTAACAACTTCTGAGTATTCAGACCAGAGGCTTTATCTAGTTTTTTTTCTTTTTTTCTGTAAATAAGATAGCTTAAAGATGAAAATCACAGGAACCGTGCCTTTGTTATAAGTATGCTAGAAGAGTATTTCTTTCAAGTTTCTTCACTTACACCTTGGGTTCTCTTAGACACTCTGCAGGTACAATGCTAAGATCCTCTCTCACTGTATTTCATCACTGACAATAAATAATCCCATCTGCCTAAAGCAATAAAGGAATAACTACTACAGGAATAAAGCGATTATCCATTGTTGCCAGATTTCCACTTCCTTTAAGTCTAACGATTTCAAACACACTTTACCTGGTGTAAAATATCACCATAACATAAAGTAACTGTCATTTAAATATGTTCATATAGTATCTACAATTCAAGCTAATGTGTTCTGTGATATAAAATGTGGTCACTTAATGCAGCATGAAAAAGCAAATTGAACCTAAATGAGAAAAAAAAAATAGAACCTTGAATTTAAACTGACTTGAAGGTGCAGAGGATTGGTAAAAAATGAGAACATTCTTGCTACCAGCCTAAAAGCTATTTCACATTGTGCTTACATAGTGCTGGTGAGCCTGAAGTGCAGGGAAAATTACTATTAAAATCATACAATTAGATTGTAACTTTAAGCCCACAATACTGAGAAGTCTACATGGTCAGAAACAGCACAAGATAAATGTCTCAGTCACATAACTTGCATGAGGGTTAAGTGAGTTTATTCAGGCATTTGATTGGATGTTCATTCCAGAGACCAGTGTGAAAATCCAAGCTTTTTTTTTTTTTTTTTTTGGCATTTTACTTCCTAGTAGATAAAAATAATGAATCTTCCTAAAGTAGAGAGTGCTTGGTGATGCTCGCTTAAGTTCTTAGTTTACACATCAGATGGGTCCAGCTCCAGCCATGTCCTCCTACCTGCTTCTATACACACATTTTGTGATCCAGCAAGGATTACTCTGTATCTGTTCAAAGACAACTTTTGTGAGGAACAACTAAAGTAATTGTCCAGATCTCCAGTCTGCAAGGTGGAAAAGTGTAATTCCACCGCAGCAGTGCAAATCAAGTTGCAGTAGCAACACACATCCAGCAATGTCCAAGCCTGAGAAACAAGGGATGCATATCTGACCTCTGTAGGGCAAGAGGGAGGTAGACAGAAAATCTTGCACTACCGTTATTGTTGTTCCAGTTGAATGAATACTTCAACAAGTTTTGAAAATAATGTACAATGTAGTGAATTACCATTTAATAATAAAGAGCCACACAATTTACTATAACCTGTATTCAATATAACAGCAGCTAAAGTTGAGATAAACCATTTTGATAAACACCAGTAAATGAAATATCTGCACAGAATATTTATTGAGCATAGATGTAAAAGGAATACAAGAGGCTTGTTCATCACTTGGCAGAACACTATAGTTGAACTCAAGAAGAAAAGATTTAGGTATTAGTGAAATGCCTAATTTACACATAAAAACACATCAGAAAACTTGCCAAACACTCCTAGGACAAATTCCTGGAAAACACAGCAGAAGAAAGACCAGTAACGAAGCGCCAGCACAGACATCACTATTTTTCATTCCTAGGGTAGGGAGCTTGTCTGACCTGCACTCCTCTAGCATACTTATTAAATTACTAATAGTAATAAAAACACCCTAAAAACACATCAACTTACTGTGTATAGTGTTCCAGAAGCTAAAATTAGAAAACAAGCAACAGGTGAATTATATTAGTAATCTAGCTCTGTATTTCACTGGAAGATTTTCAGATACTGCCATGATTAAAAGTAGAATAGGCTACCTAGAAAACAAACAATCTAAATACAAATTTAATTCTGAGATGATTCTTTGGGTGACTTATGAAGTCCAAGAAATTCTACATGTATGTCTGCCTGTCTCTGTCTATCTTAATGGGAAGGTTTTATGGCTGTCTTAATTTGAGTTGAAAGATTCTGAGTATTTGTTGTCTTGCTGGTTCAGGTGCTACATAGCTGTACACAGGAGTATTCCACAGCAGGGTAAAAAATACAATATTAACAAAAAATTACACAATACTACATGGCTTTTCTGCACCCATCTATGAAACTTTTACTAAATAATTTCTCCAATATTATTCCAGGAGATTTGTAATTACATTTCAGTCAATGCTTCAAGCAGTGCCTGAAAACAGTCACTTACATTTTCTTATCACTGACTTGGGGTTTTGGTTTTAGTTAATTCTTATGTAGCAGCTGATGTGCTCTAGGAGTCAGAATTGCATATCTGACCAAAATGCAAACTCTTCGAAGTGGTATTTAATATACAAGATGACTTTGTCAGTCCTAGAGAGACACAATAAAACCAGGTATTTCTGAAGAACATTAAAAAATTTAAGAAAAACAATCTATTATCTATCACACTCCTAGGTACTATTGATTTGCTGCACAGTCCATTTTCAGCAAGTAAATGGTATTCAAAAGATGGGGTAGATAAATGCTTTATTTATAAGATAACATTTTGGCTTACAGCAGCTGCCTTCCTTATGTTGTACTCTGAAGACGGTGGAAACAGTAATGTTACAGCACAAATAGAATGCTTCTTAAACCTGCAGAGAAATTTGAATAGCATTTTTTTCTGCTAAAGAATGGCACACATGATAGTATTACTTGCACAAAATGAACTTGCTGCAGCTGAATTTCAGACACCAATCTTCACAAAAGGGAGTGAAGGGGAAAAAATTAATATGTATTTTCATTGTATGTACAGAAAAACAGACAAAGGGGAACCAAGACAAGGCTATTAAAATTACACATTGAAAAATATGCATTACTTTTGCAATCATATTTTGCAGAAAACCCTGGATTAAACTAGTTTGTGAGAAGCTAGTGCTTAGTGCCAATATCGGTGGCTGTCTCAGTCCAGCACAACTGTTGTTTCCATTTCTTTGAAGTTTCATGTGCGTTAGTGTGAAGTGCTTCATAGTTCTTCCTTTCTTCTTTCCTCAAATTATCATCTTTTTGGTCACTAGACTGTGCACCTTTGTGGATTGACATGGCCAATTGCAGCTGGCATTTCCAGTCACCCAGGGTTAGCTCAGTATTAACTAAAACATTGTACTAGACTATTATAATTTTTCTTCTTCATTGTAATGGAACTTATGCTATTTTTAGAATTCTGCTTCTTTCAGATAGAAATAAATCCTAATCTTTACATTCCTAAACAGAAATAGCAGGTTGAATTAACAATTTTAGTGCCGCTTAACAAAGTCTTTACATTAATCTTCCCTCTCCAATTCAGTTTTCAAAACACCTAAAGCTAATATCTATACATAAATAACTTTTGCAAATCTAAGTCTGATTAAAACCCTTGTTGATCATTCAGTGCACCTAGAAGATGCCTGTTATTTCTTACAGACTTGTAGGTCTCATTACCAACCAACTTATTCTTCTAATAACATTCACGTGTTAAAGAGTAGATTAACTATGAAAAGTCACTACTCAATGACTGTACATACTGATATCTACTACTAATTCCCTAGCCATATCAGATCAAGGCCGTGCTTCCTTATCTTCATGACAATAATTAGAGTTAATTGCTTATTGCCTCAATTACAATACCAAACCAGCTGAGAGCTAGTACTGGAACTTATTCCATCTGGTACCTCTGTGCCTTTACTGTGCATATGTGGAAACACAGAAGACATTCTTACATGTGTCAGTAATGCCATGATATGAAGAGATTGGACCAAATCCCCTTAACTTTATGTCAGTGTAGTCTGAATTCCATCATTACTAGTGAAAATCCATTATCCTTTAAAACAAGCAATAGCAAAAAAGATGGCTAACAGGTCAAGGTAGGTCAAGAGCCAAGGTAGACTATTGGGCTGTATGTCTAGTTTGCAAGAGATAAGCACGTATTGCTTTTTATGTTGAGATAAGCACGTATTGCTTTTTATGTTCTGAGTCACTGGAAATCATTTAGAGCAAAAAAACTAGAGTTCCTAAGACATTATATCATTCCTGGAGCAAAAATAGACTTTAAATTTGGATTTTCATGTCTCTTGGTACAGAAGGCAAAAGAAGATATTACATTACCTGGGCCAAGTGAGCCTTTAGAATCTGCACTGTTCCACACTCAGAAAATTTATGCTTTTGTTCAAACACATTGTGTGTATGAATTTTCTTGTACCCAGGTACTTACAGAGCATATATACTGGCAGTAGGGGGTTCACTACCTTGCAAATACAACAACATTTACTAGTGTCACAAAATAATCAAAAGGGAAAAATACCATTGATGATCCTTGCTTTGAGTAATTAATCCCTACAGTGCTGCAATTCAGTGCAAAACCTTCACTTCAGCAGATTACATCACCATTCTCTCAAACGTCATTATCTCAGTAAAACTTCAAATGTGACTGCTTTGCAGGCACTGTCTTCAATCCAAGCTATCAAGGCCTATGTTTGTGCATTAATTGTAGAACAATGCCATGCACCTTGCTTAGTAAAGAATACAAAATTATTTAAGATTTTTTTAATTCAAGTTAAACTGATTTTGTCATTAACAATTTAAAAAACATGAATGGAAGAAAAGATGTCCAACTGCAAACCAGTTTTTCCACAAGAAAAATATTGCAGGTTTCTTTTCTTTTTGCAAAATGTCATTAAAATTGTTTTCCTGTGAAATTCCCGCTGAAAAAGATCTTAGCTTAGCCTTTCTCTGCTATACAGCTCAGCTGCTAATTGTTATCATTTAGAAGGGCAAGTATTACTTTAGAAATCATCTAGTGTGGTAGTCATCTTTAAAAGTCTTTAATTTAATCTCATCTGCTCAACAATCTATGATTTTTCTTGTAGTTCTAATAAATTTTGCAACACCTTCACCAAAAAAAAAAAAAAAGAACAACAACAAAAACCCACATAAATAGATTATTTTAATGCTAGTTTCCTGTGGTCTTAGTTCAAGTTTTGAGTTTCTGCTTTTAGTGTGTTATTTTCTAAAGTAGCAAAAATGGTGGCTTATAATACTTTTTTTTTTCCTAATGAAAAATAAGTTGCTCATAATTTCAATTCTTGTTATGAATACAATGAATTAATATTTACTGTATTTCCCAATTCTAAATTTATGTATAAATCCAAGTTAGTATGTAAGTTTGCAGATTTCTAATATTTCAAGAGATATTAGTAATTAAAAATAATTAGTTTTACTAACTGACAGTGATGTTTTCAATTTCTAGTATAAAAATATGTTTACATTTATTCTAGTTGCCATGACAACAATATGGCTTACTTGTCATCCCATAGAATATTCTTGGAGCCTTTCATCATTTTGCAGTTTGAGTTTTCTTGATAGTAAGGGTCAATATTTTGAATTCCTTAGTTCTTTAATGTATTGTGTGTGTGTGTGTGTGTGTGAAGAGACTACTTTTATATCCTCTTGAGAAAATGTAGTTTTATGGGAAGAACCTAGTAAAAAATGAAGACGTTTGTGACACACACTCCACAAGCAGCCATGTTCTGTTCTTAAACAGCTGAGTTCTAGCAATCTGGTGTAATTATTGCTGTATCTTTTAAATCAGGGGCAAAAGAGGCACATTCAGTGTCATACTCATTTTAATTAGATTTGTTGAAGTTAGGCTTTAAACATGGTACTGAACATGACATAGGCATCAAAAGAAGTGCTCATTAATATCTGACAAAAAAGCCCAACAAACCGGCAACCAAAACTGGCGCAAGTATCTATAACTTAAAGATTTAATGTGGTATATAATTTAAGAGGCTTTAATAAATTAATTCAGAAAATAGAAAAGCTATTTCTTTCAGTGTGCTTATTCTGTACTTATAAAGGCCAGATTTAGGTGCATCGACTGCATTGGTATTAAGAATGTTTTAATTTCAGAAGTAGATCCACAAAGGCGTTAACATGGTTGTGTTAGAAGTTGTGCAGAACATCGTGTATGCTGAGGGGTTCAATATATTACACTGATTTTTTAAGCAGCACAGTAAGGATTTACAACGGATTCCATCTTGAACTGGTCAATAGAAAATAAGAAAGCAGAATGGACCTGAAACTCTGTACCTTTCATGGTCTATAAACCTAATTCTGAGCTGTAAAAAGAGGTTATTGTCAGACTTGGATTACTAGTCTAAGATCCTCTTAGGTTAGATGTGTAACCTCTTCCTTTTGTAAAATGAGAAGAGTCTCTTTTTTCTTTTAATACTCTAGGTGGTTGTGCCATTGTCTTTTGATGTATCAGCTCAAGAGATTAGACCAGTGAACCAAGAAGAAACCTGGATTCTGTACAGTCATCAGATTTAGAGAATTTTTACCCATTGTTCTCAAATCCTTGAAGAGGATTTAGTCTACTCATGGTGTCTTCTCCCCTGTGCTGCTGAACTCTGCCATCCTGGGATATATTTCAAGACTTAAGGGATCAGGAGGAGAAAAGAATGGGGATGAAAGAGCCTAGAGATCTAAGACACAGGCCTGGCAGAATGGAACCTCTAGCTCCAGCTTTGTCAAGGTGGTTTTATGTATTTCCTTTAATAACTGCTTAACATCAACTGCATTATCTGAAACTTCCGTTCTCATTGATAGTTTCCAAATATAACAGGGCTTTCACAGTGCTTGGAGGTCAGATAAAAAAATATGAGCATTGCTTTTTAGCAGAAACAATCAGTAATGAATATAAACACACCAAAAAAAAGGGGGGAAGGAAAGAAAGGGAAGGGAAGGGAAGGGAAGGGAAGGGAAGGGAAGGGAAGGGAAGGGAAGGGAAGGGAAGGGAAGGGAAGGGAAGGGAAGGGAAGGGAAGGGAAGGGAAGGGAAGGGAAGGGAAGGGAAGGGAAGGGAAAGGGAAAGGGGAAGGGAAAGGGGAAGGGAAAGGGAAAGGGAAAGGGAAAGGGAAGGGGAAAGGGGAAGGGAAAGGGAAAGGGAAAGGGAAAGGGAAAGGGGAAGACATATTGCTTGTCAGCAGGATGGAGAGTTGGTGTGGCAGCCAGCAGTACTCTACCTGCCTGAAAGTAAGTATTTTTTCCCCGTATAATTCTGAAGGCTCCTTTATTTCAACTAATAAACTACTTTTATACTCCTAAATCTATTCCATGTTTGCCATGTTAGTTACATACTGGTTACACAGTTCATATAACATGTTTTACAGCTGAGTCAGTCTGAATGTAGGAAAATCCCTATAATCTATTTAAGATTTCTTTATTTTCTTCCAGGACCACCTTCTTCATCACACTACAGCTATGCTTTTAACTGCTGATGCAACATTTGATTTTTATCCATGAAACAATCTTGAGGTAATCAATCTGAAAAAAAAAAAAAAAAAAAAAGTGGTGTAGGTGTTGTAGACCTATATGTGGTACTTGTTGGTACTGAATATTTCATTTCCAGCATATACCAATTTAAGGATGGAATTTTACAAAAGTTGTTCTGGAGTACAATCAATCTTGATGTATGAGCACAGTTTAGCTAAATGATTCCCTCACAGAATTGGAGCTGTGGCCATTAGCTGAACTTGAGCTGCAAATGTGGCACTTCACAAATTAGTTGAAAGAATTACAACAAAATAATATTTTAGGCAATTAATTTTTTACTTTCAGTCTACATCACCGAGATTTCCACAATTTAAAAACCATTTGTTGGCATGGAAACATCAGCTTAATTAAAAATGGATTAAACTAATTAACCTAAACGATATCAAACTATAGACTGTTTGATTTATAATACATTAGAGGAAACAGAACATTTTTCGTTATAGTTTTTTTGTCTTTTATCTATTGAAAATGTTTTTCTTCCATGCGAATTTACATGCTTGATCTTCAGGCTCTCTCCCAATGGTAAGGATGCTCTTGACAAGTAATGCTAAATGTTCCTGTTTCAGCAAAGGGGGACCCTGTGTGTACTTGTATTTTCTAGCTCTCATGATAGGTTTGCTTTATAATTGTCAGACACCATTATGTTGCATATCATCTTTGTTCCCAGCTGCAAACTTTGTTTCAGATTTGATGTGCTGACACACCAGAAATTAATAGGGTTAAACAGAAAAGTAGCAAAATGACCCATACTTTTCTGCCAATTTGTTACATTATAATATGGCAGAAGAAAATAGTAAGTATTTTACTAAATACCTTCACTATAGAAAGGAACGTTAAAGATTCAGAGCTTATTTCCCCTAGCTGCCTTCTCTCCCTGTAATCCCATCATACTATATGACCTTCCATTTGCATTGGGGTTAATAAGCAGTTGTTTCTCATGTACAGTTTCCTTTTCATTTGAATGGCTTTGGATAGTAGTCACGGTTTTCAAAGGAAATATGAAAACTTCTAATCAGTGTCTCACATTACATCAGTGATTACATCAGAATTACTTCATGGATCTACATACATAGTGTAATTGTGGCTAGATTCTGGATTACTCACTATCAACTTCAATAGGAAGGTCAATTCTTAATGCAGTCTGCAACCTAAGCATCATGAAACAAACTCTCTCTGTAAGGACTGAGCTAGTGGTCAGGCTGAGAAATTAGAGTGCAGGGTCAGACTTCTGAGGCTGTATTTTTTACAATTTAAAATAAATTAAAATCAAAGAGTGCTTTCAGATTCCATTCTAATGTGAAGCAACAGCTATATGTAATAGAAATCTTGTAATCCAACAAGCAGCTGCTGCTTCATTCAAATGCAGAGCTCAGATAATGTCAAAATGTCATATCTGTGGTGTGTAGCATGACTATAAATGTGGAGTAAAAGACCCAAATATCTCAATGCTGATTGAATTCTTGGATTGCGCTCCTCAGGTCTCCTTACTCTTCTTATTCCCAGCTGGAGACTGAAAGAGATAGAAGACTGAAATCCCATTTAAAAAATACAAATATTGCGGTGCTGTCTAGGGTGGTTATAGGTGCTTGTCCTGAAACACTAGGGCTTTATTTCTTGCAGGATGTGAAAGATCTATTTTACTAAGTAACTCACTGTCAACCTTGCCATTCAGCCCTTAATATGGCACATAGTGAATGCTGCTATGCCTAGCAGGTGGCCTGAGGGTTCCCTGTCAGCATTTTTGTCATGCACTGCAGGAACAGTAAAACCATTCATAAAATTCTGAGAACTCCAAATACTTTAATAAGTTTCCGCTTAAAATATAAATATCAGTGACCTTTCAGAAGACTCTTAATTTTAAAAAGAACTTGTTTGCATGACTGGTTGGTGAAGTGACATCCACACTTAAAGCAATGTAAGGCTACTGGTTTCTCTTTGCCAGCATTAGGCTAGTTGGCTAGAGTGTCATATTAATACATCACGGTCAAAAATAATACACAAGTTCAGTGGCATAGCATAAGCGTTTGACAAAGAACCACACAGGAAAATCCAGTGTGCCTGAGCCTTGGGGTGGTTCAGATGAAGTTTCCAGAAAGCAGATACAATATCTCATACTCAATACCAAAAAAAGTAAAGAGTTGGGAAAAGTTCTAGACATTTAACAGGGATTTTATCCTGCATAGTCAGCTGAAATCCTTTTATGTCCCACTGAGGAAAGGCTGAAAGCTTCTACTTTGAAAGGAAAACCCAAACTCTGAAAAACTTAGTTGGGTTTCACAAGCATCTTGAACACCTGGATACCTGATTCCCACATGGAATTGCTACATTCTGTATCACACTAGCACATTTTTAGGATACTTCGGCTTTTATATCTCAGAGATATTTTTGATAGTTTATTCTAATCATCTTGCCAAAATATCCAAGACGATTATTTATGTCCCAAACCCATTCTGCAATTACAGCATTAACCCTTTAGGTGACAAAAAATCAGACACTAATTGTGGAAAAGAAGCATTAGGGATTTGATAATGCTTTGTTCAGTATCTGTACCGTTAACAGACTATGTATTTTAAAAATGTCACTGCACACATTTATTTCACTGTGTATATTTTGAAGAATTTGCTCCTCGGGAAGAAAAATATTGTTTTCTTTTATGGCCTGAGAATTATCTGGTAAATAGTTAAATATCTGTTACTTTCACTGCAATAAATCCCCCAGGTAATGGGGAAAAAAAATCATGACTAAAATTAATGTCTGTGTAACCAGCTTAATCTACAGGTGGTTTGATTCTATGCCATATTTTTTCTGTGGCATATTACCAGGCAAACATCTTTTCCCACCAACCAGTTTGGAATCAAATTTCATAAATAATGAAGTATAAATGATATGAATGAAGAGTACATTCAGAAACATCAATTTATATATTTTTGTAAAATAGTCAGATTTGGCTAGGTTTTTACCAATTCAGGAGCCTTAAGATTTGGCTGAAACATAATCTTCTATTTTGTCTAATAAAATAATTGGTTCCTTTTCTCCTACAAATCCTACTTAATTAAGGAATGCTGTCATACCTAACCATATTTATGTCTGTATTTACTTAATGATTCAAGAAGCCTACCCATTTTTGAAAGATAGACTCATTTTTGCATACCATGTTGAACAAATACCTAAGGTTATGTTTATGGCTAGAGAAATTACTTAAACAACTATGGTAGTATAGTACATTCTGTCCAAGATGTGCAGCACGTTTATTTTGATACAGATAGATGGGTAGTTAGATAGATTGTACTGGCACCAGAACATTCAATCATTTGTGATGGAATTTTGTACTATAAACAGAAGCAAGCAGGAATTTACAACCATATAAAGCATATTACGCCAGTCCTTTAAGTTCTTGCATCTTCTGAGGTCTTCATATAAAGATACTACTTGTTTCAATAACGTTTTTGTTTATCAGCCCAGTGCAAGAACTCCTTCCTCAGGCATTTGCTCAATCCCTGTAAAAGAAGGCCAGAACTGCATGTTTCATTTGGGCCAAAGTCATTGTTATTAGTAAGGTATTTTCCTTAGATGAAACCTACTAAAAATCTTGAGGTGGAAAAAAAAGTCACAGTTACCGCAAGTGCACAATAAAAAAATGTTGGCTAGATGGGAGTATTCTATACTTGTTAAGGGTGTAAGCGTAGCACATTGCAGTCACACACTTTTCAGCACTAACTGGAAAACCTGGGAAGCATCAGGTCTCCTCCAGATTTGTTTCTTTCATTGTTTTGCTAAACATTTGGGCACAATATCTTATTTTGGCCAGATAGACATTTCAGTCAGTTATTACTTTGGTTCATAAAAACAGTGCTTTGACATGACATTTGTCCTAGGTCAGATTTGACAGTTATAAATTAAAATATAAGGCAGAGTTAATATTCCCATTCTTTGAAAATTTTGACAGTCTTCTGAGAATATTAATTCAAAGATTAAGTAAAGCCACTTGCATATGTAGAAACAAAGTCTGGTCCCCATGAAGAATCAAACTTCCAGTGCTATCCATGGCAATATAATTTAATTCTCAGTCACTTAGCTACAGACAGGAAACAGAGCACAACAAACTTAAAACTGCATTATTAATCCTTTTAATCTAGTCAAAATCTGGATGTAATGCACATTGCTGTTTTTGAGGTGAATGATTTGCAAAGACAACCACAAGGAGAAGACACAATTTTGCCAGAAGCTCATTATCTGATGTCAAAACAAATTTTATATCTGTGGCTGACAATGTTCCGGCTTTTGCTGAAAAGACTGCATTTTCTACTGCAGTATGCCTCTAATAAAATGTTACTGTGCAGAAGAAAGAGAAACCTGCTTAGAGTCTCTTATTTTAAGGGGTCAGATGTTTTTTTGTTTGGTTTGGTTTGGGTTTTGTTTGTTTGCTAGCTTGCTTGCTTATTAGTTTTTTTAATAATCACTTGTGTATTTGTTGTGTGCTCACTCCCATGGTTGCTGTACACACTCGTACTTTTGAGGAAGAAAATGAGATGATAAAAAGTATCCTGTGCAAGTGTAAATGTTCATAAAACCCTCATATTGGCTTTGTTATTTGCTGACTTATATCTATCTGATCATTATACTTTGATTCTGCCATCACCATAATTTTATGTTGTTTTGACTTCAGTAGCATTATGCAAAATTTGTAAAGATCTTGAGAGAACAAAAAGTATCTGTTTTGTTCAAGGAAAGTTAGAAGACCTACTATAAAAATGCAATAATTGTATACTCCAAAAATTGAAATACTGCATGCATTTCACAAGTAGAACTGAATTTTAATAGCCTTTATGTTATTAAAATTGCTGAAATTTTATGATACGAAGAAGGACAGGTAGATATTTCTCCTATGATATAATTTGCAGTTTACTGAAACTAATTATCAATAACTTTTAGAAGGATAAAACGGTCTCTCTACAATTCACTATAAAGCTTTAATATTCAATGAGTAGGCACGATACCTATACAGCGATTTGGCAATACACACTATGTAGGCTGGAGTTCAAAAGCACATGTGTTTTTTGTGACTTCTTGGAGATTTACATACTGCTACTGATTTTGCTAAGTAGTTTAATAACTGCAAAATGGCACTAAGTCTCATACTCCTTTTTCCTCTCTATTTGTGCTTTCATGGGGAAAATCAATCACACACAGGAGTAAGTGTTTAGGAAACTGAGTCTATATCTACATTATCAAGTACAGTTCTGCAAAAGGAGCAGGCCTGCAGAGTGAAGCAGCAAAATTTCCTTACATTTTGGAGTATTCTTATTTTCAATTGAGCCAGGAGGACAGTTTTCATCAAAGTACTTAGAAAAGCATTTCTTTTGCCAGTGACAACTGCTACACAGACTAGTGATGAAGAATAAAGAATCACCTTAAAATTGTAGATGCACGAACAAGTAAATAGTAGATAAAGTCAGGGAGATTATTTTCAAATAACTCTTTTGGGGATCAATGCAGAATTTCTTACACACTGCAGTATACAAAACCCTAAGGCAGAGAAAGCTATATGTGCTGGTTTCTTCTTTATGGGATGCAGACAAGTCATCATATCTGAGACTGGGTTCAGGTATGAGCTTCTTGTTCTATATATTCCACATCTCCCCATTTCCACCCTGATATTTTTCATATATCTGAAGGAATAAGGAGGCAGAAAGGAGACAGCCCATACACAATGCTGAGTACAGAGGCAGCCTTGATAGTTGTACGGCACTGGTACATACTAGATATAAACAAAATTTCTGTGAGTTTTCCCGCATTCACCGTGCATTCAGCACAGTGGGTCTCATTCTGGCCTGTCTTGATACAATATGCACTCTGCAGTTATACTTACCAAAATTTTTTAAAAACATAAACTATTACCTTCAAAATCACAAGTAGATGAGATCATTAACTTGACTGCCATGTCTACAACTTTTTCAATCCAGTTTATTCAAGATAGCTTATTTTAATTAATTCTTGGCAGACACTGCAGCTTTGGTAGTAGTTCTAAGCCATATTCCAGTGACGTGTTTCAGCAAGTTTCTGAATCTTAAAGCTGCAAGACAAAACTTGCAGCAAAACCAGTTGTCCTGATTATGTAAAACTATCTCTGGTAGCTAATCGACCAAAGATGAGGATCATGCATATGTGCAGTTATGCAGGATCATGCTCATAATTGTAGGTACTAATTGCAGGTATTGAGATGCTTGTTACATTGTTACTTAGGTTTTAGCTACAACCCAGAGCTCTAATAAGTAGAAGCATACAGAAGTGGATTGCTTAGTGCACATAGTTTCTATTTTGCTTTTCTGTTTGTAGGAAGCAACCATACTACTTTGTTTCTTAACCTGGAAATTGTTCTGCTTTTCATCACCAAGGGGGATCAAATCAGCTTTAGCATAAATGCTGAAGCTGGCCTATCAGAAGCATAGAACTGTATTTTTAACCACATTCCTTTTGTACATGTATACCATAATAAAGCAGGAGCCAATTAATGGTGGATGTTGAGAAGTGTAGAAGATCTCTATACCATACCCCAGCTGAGAGATACAGACTATAGGTGGGAATTTACAAGATCTAAAATAGAACTGGAAGCTGCACAGAGTAAAATAAAAGATCATTCTGTATGAATTATTGTGTTCTTCTTTAGGCGGTGATGAAATAACATTGTCACAGCTGACATTTGATTCTGACTTGGTTTAAACCAGTGTCTATACTGAGTTAGAGGACCTCAAATTGGCTTTCTCATTGTCCAGACAATCTCTACGTTACTGGGGAAATCCAAAAGTGTGTGAGAAACTGAGCAGGTTCATTTGTTTTGCTCATGTCTCAGCTTCCATTAGTTGTATCTCCTGCCTCTTTACCCAGAAAAAGATGAACTCAACAATCATTAATTCTAATTTCATTCCATAGACAGCCAAGAAAATAAGATAGTAAATATGGACTTTCACCAATGTGGTTACACTTAATCTGAGAAAAACCTGAAGAGCATACTTGAGAAAGACCTGGACAAAAATGTTCCTGCCTTTTAGGAGCATGTACACATGCAATTTTTGCACTTTTGTCACATACATAAATGCTGTCCTCTACACTCTAAATCGTATGTTAATGAAAGTACACTAATTTGCTAGTAAATGTTTATCAAAATATATACCAGTAATTTGGTATTTTTACTGCAGTCAAAATGGATTGCCATTGTTCCTTTTTTTGCCCATATGGTATGATTATCTTTTTAAAACAGAAACCCAACAATACAACGAGTTATTGTCAGATTTAGCACAGATCTTAGCAGAGGATGTTTATATCAATGAAACTTGCCAAGATTCATCAGTTTGGCTCAGTGTTTTCATTCTATTTGTATGACCCAATTTTAGCTTATTGATAATAACACATCTTGATTTAAAATCACTTTGATGTCAAGTCAGTTTGATTAAAAAATCCTATTGAATTCAACTCATTTCAGTGTTTCCTGGTGTGATGTTCTTGTACATCAACAAATATAGGAAGTTTGTCTTTACATTTTTCTGAACTAGCAGGGAATGGTTACCTATAAAATTACCAAATATTATAAAATTATTATCTACCCATTTTCTGCTCTCCAATAAACAATCAGCTTCAACTCTCTCATGAGATTTGCAATCAATTTTAACTTCATTCTTAACTTACCAAACTTACTCTTTCATTCTCACTTCCATTTTAATTCTTTCCAACATTATCTCCTGACAAGATGCCACATTATTTAGACACCAACTTGTTAATAAACAGAAGGAGAATATGGAAACATGATGTTCCAAGAATATATGTTAATGTCCTGGAAACTGCCAAGTTTTATAAATGATGATTTTCCTTGTTAATTATTTTGACAAGACTGTCCATTGAAATAGCCTTACCACTACATTTTCCCATTCCTAGGTATTCTTAAAACTCACACCTAATATTTTCAGATAAATATCAAGCTCTCTTCTGTCTTCTATGGGCAGCAATATATGAAATCTGGGGCTTTAGGACCGGCAATGAATTAGACAGAAATAGTTTTAATGTTGCATGTTTTAGCTGTAATCTTTACAATTTTAAGTCTGAAAATTATCAAAACAATTTTTCAAGAACATAATATTTTGCATTAGAACTGTTAGACACAGTCAATAATATTTTTAATAATTTATTTTAATGTATATACAATATTCAAGATTCTAATTTAATAGAAAGTGACACTCAATATAAGGAATGTAACAGCAGATAAAAAAGGTTTTATTTTTTTTTTTCATATCTTATAGGAAAATTGATAGTGTATATTCTTTATTTTAAATAAGAATCAGTGTTGGTTGGTTGTTTTTTAAAAATAATTTTATTTTCTGAGCAGCTCAGAGTTTCATATTTGTTTTGGGACAACATAGTCTACCTTTTATATCAAATACATGCTATCCATTAGTATGGGGACAGCTCACTTAAAACATACTGGCTTTTTAGGAGGAACCAAAAATGGAGGCCTCATGAATCACAGTCCTTACTGAACTAACCAGTAGATTTTGTATTAAAAAACGTCTACTGTCATATTATCTGACAGCCTTTATTCTGGAATCATAGGACTCTATCAAACTCAATTGCTGGGGCTGAACTAAAAATATATCTTTTCTAAAGTCTGCCGTAGCAAGACATTTCTTATGGTAAAATTAACCCACAACCCCTCGGCTAGATCTAAACGTACCTCTGAACATTCTGTGCCCTGTTCCTGATTTTCCTAGCTATTGAACCTCACTGTACAGCTGTGATTTTGAACAACCTGTTATTCCAATTTCTTTTCCTACATGGTAAGTAAATGATTCAGTTGCCTTGATACAGCCTTCCACTTATCTTCAACATGATTTTTGTATTCCCTATGGACTGTGGTCCATGATACAGTGTTACTTCAGAGGGCATAATCTCCCGTGGGTCCTATGACATATCTATCATCACTGTGTGGATCTCTTGGACATCCTTAGATATCTCAGGGAAACAGCTGAGACCTTGTATATGGTGATAAAGTCATGGTATTTTCTTAGCAAAGTAAATACTGTGAGGTTTTAAAGTCTATATAATAAGGAATATTCTTCAATATTGTAATCATTCTTGTTGAGCTTTGATACATCAAGTCCCAGTTGCTAAATTTCCTCAAGCCCCAGTCTATGTGGGCTATTTTTCTAGTGTAGATGATACATATATGTCTTCACTCATACTTTATCCCCTTTATAAATGGTTTATAACAGTGTGAGTGTAGAATAACCAGTACAGCTCACCTGGGTTTAAAACTTATATTTCACATACATACTGAAATTTTTTTCATCATGTATTCCTTGCTTCACATTCATTCAATTTTTTGGTGATGATTTCTTCAGGGCTAGATAATGGCATTCAGGCATAGATTTGCAGTGGTTTCATTCTTAAGCTTTATACTATGATTCCTTGTTTCTTGAAATGCAGTTGCAATCTTGATCCTAGGTAAATATGTTGCTTGTTCTCCTTCCAAAGCTGAAATGGTTCTCAAGAATATTAGTCCGTTAGTTCTCATTAGTTCTAAGACAAAATCTTTAATCCAAACTGACAATCCATGATACTGTTCACTTCTAAACTTACCTGTGTAAAAGGTTAGTTGTGACAGCAGTCTCTCTTTAAAGGTTTCAATGGATGTGTTAACATGCAATGAATTCAGACTGTATGTTTGCTACTTGAATTAATCTCAGTCAGTTTGTAGGAAAAAAAATCAATCCAGTAACATTTCGTTTAATATTTTAAGTAGGAAATTCTAGAATTAAACTCATCTGCATTAACATTAGTATATTTTCAAAGAGAGAACCGATTATAACATCCTGTGTTTTAAATATGACATACTTACAACATACTGTATGAAAATATATTTTGGTTATTTTTATTCAATGTGTAAAAAATCCTTGTGCTTATTAGGTATTGCTGCGAAAGTATACAAAAGCATTTTCTTCTAGGATTCAACCTTAGAACGTGCACAGCCTCAAAAAAGTCAACTGCTTGAAAAGACTCTGGAACTTCTCACTGAAAGGAGTGGTTTAAATTCTTCTTCGACTTTGGTTAATGATGAAACAGTAATGCAGCAAAGGACTGAGAAATCATTTAACCTACTGAAGGATATTGGTATAGATAGTCCAATTCCCTCTGTCCTCCATCAATACAGGATAATACAGTATATTCAGGATTCCACTATGCTTACCATAACTCCACTAGCATTAGTGGATTTCTAACCATGGAATAAAATTCCACAGTAAGTCTGTGCAGCTGGGGAATTACAGCTATTGATTGTTTGTGCTGCTGTCTCACCTGCTAATCATTAGTTGCATGAGTGGTCAGAATACTGCTTTGTGTTGTTAACTCTGAGTCTTATTCGATAGATTGTCTTTGATCAGTAGATTTTAAGATATGGGGGTGTATTGTCCAATTATCATCCTTATAAAAAAACACTGCTGTAGTGTTATTTGATATGTCTGTCAAGTGAATTGATTTACTTTATTGCTTTTCTACATAAGTTGCCAACTTCACGGTGAACACTCCAAGACAGTTCTTACAGTTGTTTTAAATGGTTTTGGTAACATTATTTTGCTTTTTCTGCAGTTTCCCATGATGTAGTCTTCAGTTTAGTGGATTTCTAGAGTAGGAGAAACAGTTACCCTAAACCTCACCCAAAGAGGACACAGAAAGATGGAGATAGGTAGTCCAAAGACAACTGCAAAGATACAAATCACAGCCGAGACTAAAAGGGAATAAAAAACAAGATTATTTGCTGGAATTTATCTGAGGGAAAAAAAAATAAAATCTAAGATAGTCATACAAATCTTTAGCAGATGGTCAACGAAAAAGAAAAAACTGGTTTGTGTTTGGTATACATAGGATATAGCAACATCCAGATGAAAACAAGGAAAGCCAGGCTTCCAGAATCCTGCAGTCAAATTCTCTGAATTCTGTAAAATAATGTGTTATTGATGAAATATTGATATATAAACCCATTATACTTTCATTTATCTAAGGTGAAAATTAGGACATGTACTTTTGCCCCTGTCAGTGTGGGGCTATTCCTTAAGAGCTTTTCATAACAGTTTTGCTGTAATCAGGAAATGTAATGGTTGTTACTTTGACAGTAACCATTGCCACTTAGGCTTAAGACATAAAAATCTATGGCAGAGATTTCAGAGAGGTAAGAATACTTACAATTAAGGAGAAACACACACACACACACACACCTTACAATATTAGCAATCAAAGTTGTTAAAGTCTTACAATTAGATCAGATTCTTTCAGTAAGGACAACAGTTCATTTGCCTATTAGAAGTTAATCATGTTCTTCCTGAGAACTTTTTTGACCTTAAATCTTAGCCAGAATGGCTGGAATTCTTTAGCTAATATATGTCTCACTATCAACAAGTTACAGTCCTTAAAGGAAATGAAGTAAGATTGTTGATTTTAAATATATTTTTTTTAAAATGTATGGCAAATGAAAACATAAATTATTGCAGTGAACTGCAAAGTTCCTAATTCTGTGTCTCTAAGCTTGGATCATATTTTACAGCTATTTCTTGTCACAAGCCCAGCTTTCAGTGTGCATCACTGCTACTTTTTGCTAAATTCAACTGACTGTTGCAGCTTGGATGCAGAAGAGTGTCTAATTTTGATATCAAACAGCAACATTTCTTCCCTCCAGTTCTTCACAAAACCAGACAGATAAACACAAGCAGAAGAAATGAATGAGACAAATGAGCTATTAACCTAATGGATAAAGAATGGAGAGCTCATGTGCTGGAATTTAAATCTCTGGGGTATGGCTCTTTGCAGCTCTAATTTACCAATTTGTTAAATTTCAAATACAGCTAAAAAACATTATAGTCAATTAGTTCCAGTAGGGCTGTAAAGCTGTATTTTTAAACACCCCACATGTACTACTTTCCTGATAAACTGAAATATGTCTCATCTCTTTCCAGGCTGTTCCACAATAGCAGCTGTTTTTTAAATTCTCTTTTGGGACAGAAGTTAAAAGTCCTTGAAAATTAAATTAAATTCATTCAATTAGGCTAAAGAAACATCTAAACCAACTATTAGAGGAATTTTATTTAGTTTATTTCTGTTAAACTTCAACTTTAAAGGGACTTCAAATTATCAAAACTGTTGCTATGTGAGCTTCAATGGCAACTGTAATTTTAACCCTGTATTATTTATTTATTTATTTTCTGTTTGGACATACAGAAATATACATTTCATGTAAATCTAGAAAAAAAAAATCAAAAATAAACAGTACAGGGTTGCCTAAAAGATGTTTTCTAAAGATACCAAGTATATTTTCACTGTCCATCCAGTGAGACTGTTACCCTTAAGACTGTTATTTATGTTCTTCTGTCTCATAGTGTATATACATTTTCTGCAACTTTGAATGTTAAAAATCAGCAGTCCTGTCCTTTTTGGAATTTTGTAAGATGTGTCTATTTCTTTGTCCTTCTAAAATATATCTTACAGGCTTGTACCTGAAAAACTTAACATTTCAAATGAAAGCATGACACAGACATGCTTTACATACCAAATGAAAGCAGAACAGAAAGGCATGACAAGGCATAGTTGTCTTCTCTTACCCAGCACAGAAAAGGGAGATGATGAAGGCATATTTAAATAAATAAATAAATATGTTTTTTAAAAGCCCGACCCCAAAAGTTATTTGCAGTCACATCCTTGAGAATATTTCCTCTTTAATTTCAGCTAAAGGCATTATATTCTGATCCAAATCAAACATATTTTAAGTTTTAACTTGACTGGGATCATTTCCCATAACACATAGGTTACATATTGTATATAGCATATTGTATATAGTTATACATAAATATGTATATGTATATGTATTTACCAAAATATGTGTTGTATAAATATATATTGATAGATACATACACTCATGTACAGACATGTACATATGCACATATATATTTGTACATGTATATATGTATGTATATATTGGGCTACCAAATGAGCTATCTTTACTCACTGGTAGGGTTAAAGAATTTAGAGATTATAACCTCCACCTTCAGGAATAGTTAGGACACTGGCTACTCTTGAGTTGAAATAATCAAAAAGTAACTTCCAAAGTCCTTGAAGGATTTGAAAGTCTCTATTTTCCACAAGGTAATTATTTTTTAACTGACTGCCAGGGACCTTCTTTGATACGATCACCAAGCAGTTTCTAAAACCCACCCCAACAATAGCATTCTGCTGGTGTTACTTCGCTTTAGACCACAGCATTTTAGCAGATTCTTATATCAACCCTTTTCACAATACAAAAAAAAAAAAAATGCTAGAGGGACGTAGTTCATGTATTTTCACCAGAGATTCTTAGTCAACCCATTGTGTCAGGTCCAAATTGATACAGGCTTAGAGGGAGACAATAAAGACATGCTAGGACAAAGGAGAAGCCTGCTGCCACCTAATGTCATTGGAGTCATTGAAGAGAGAAAAAATTGTACACCCAAGAACAGGCCTGAAATTCACATCTCTGACAAACACGTTAAGCTTAGTAACTGCATTTCACATCGAACACACCAGGATAGAGACAGATGAGTTTACTTATACTGCTCTTGCTGATTCATTCCACATTCTGGGTGTATTGTCACCAGAACTGTGATGATGGATACCTGCTACAAACGTTGCTGTGCAGCAGGGCCCAGTAGCTTCCTGGGAGCTGGGAGCTGCAGGGGCTCCCTGGGCAGACAGGGCAGGGCCTCACCAGCCAGGGCCTAGCCAGGGAGCTGGGCAGGTGGAGAGGTGGCTGGGGACAGCTCCAGCCCTCGGCATCAGGCATTTCCCTGGCGATGGGGACCGGCCAAGGCTGGGCTGGTATGTCAGCTGGCAGGTGGAGGTCAGGATCAGGCCTGGTGGGAGGAATTGGGAGCAGGCAGAGCCCAAGATGGCCAGGGAGGGCTGTGGGGACAGGTATGGGCCAAGGCCAGGCATCAGGGACATCAGCCTGCAGCTTGAGGCCTGGGCCTGCACCAGGGACCGTGACTTAGCACAGGCCAGGCTGCAGCTCAGCAGGGCTGTTGCTCCACTACCTCAGCCAAAACCAGACTCCATAGGCAGGGACTGACAGGCTGGTGCTGAGCTCCAGGATGCATGCATAGATCATCTGTACTCATTTATTTCCTACAGACAGTAGCTTGATCTGAAGCCTTGAGTGGTGCAAGTGATATACAGGTTGTTATCCAGAGTCTCTAGATTCTTCTGTGATGTGGAAAACTTAATTACCTTAAATACAGAAAGACCCTAATTAGTTTTTTAATCACAGATGGTATACTTAATATGAGAAAAAACAACTGACCATCATGATACAAATTTTCAATACCAAGTTTTTAATCTTGAGAAATCTGGTCTTCAGTTTATTTTAAATTTTACAGAATTATCTTTGGTTCCTTTGATCATCAACTGTGCATGAAGGCAGTGCTTTGCTCCAAATCAAAGAACAAAAGCGGTAGCTTCTGCTTCTGTAACAGCCAATTCCTACCTGCAGAAGAGAGCAAAGATCTTCCTCTGACAGAGCTTGCTTGCAACTCAGCTTAGACAGACTGGGGACTATGTCTGCCTAATGTAATTACGTGCCAGCTGACAGTAATTACATGTATATCTTGTAATTGAAGAAGGGAAGTATCAGAAAAAGTTATTATTAGCTCTTCTCATCTTTTATCCCATCCCTCTTTTCTTACTTCTTCATTTATATGAGAAATTTTACTTGATGGACAAAACCATTGTGGGTAATGTAACTGGTGGCTGGCTGAAAAAATAATGAATGGAAGTGGGTTATCATTAAAGAGGAAAGGGTTGTGATGATAAAGTGAAAGAAATTCTCTAAAATCTGTCCCAGTTTTTGTTTTACATACAATCTTGAGGTTATCAAATCTGTAAAAAAAAAAATTAACTGTGACAAACATTAAATGCCTTAGGTGAAAAAACTCACTGTTTCAATCATTCAAGAGAAGCAGTTGTAATTAATCTTTCTGGAACATTTTTAAGTTAATAAAATAAAGGAGTTATTTCAGGCACAACTAGGAAAAGACTGGATCACGGAAAATGAATGAGATTGTGTTTGAAACAGATCATGAGATGCACTAATCAGCAATCTGCAAACATGTCATATCTTAAGTAGCCAGAACAGTTTGATTTTTTTCTCATTTGAAAATCTGTTCAAATACTACTGAGAAATTTGGGGGGGGGGGGGGGGGGGGATTTTGTTGGTTTGGTTTTGTTTTGGTTTTTGTGTGTGAACATCTATCTTTAACAGTCTTAAAAAGCTTTCTTTGTAAAGCCTCTGCTAATGTCCTCAGAATTTTGGGGGTTTTAGATAACATCTAACCTGGATGTTATCAATATGATAAGTCAATAGATTACCAAAACGTGCAGCAATGAGCAGCTGACAAAATGTTACAATAATTAGATGCTTGGTAATATGTATGGAATTTTTCATTTGAATTTTATTAGCCTTTATTATGGGCATTAAATGTGTGTTCAGAGAGAAAATAATGCTATGAGTTTATGTGCATGCGTAATGTAAAGTAACCATTTAAAAAATCCATAGCTACAAACAAAGAATTATAGGAAACCATTGACAAAAACCTGTGTTCTGTAATGGAGTTGTAGCTCACACGTAAATTGAGCTTAGTGGTGTCACACTGTCCTGGTGTTCCTTTATCTCTGACAGAAGTATTTGAACTTCTCCTTTTCAGTCTTCTTTTTTCTACACTAAGAAAACCTTGTTCTTAAAATTTTCATGGCTAGGTCACTTTTATAAGACTTTAATCTTTCCTTTTACTGTGCTCTGTCTTCTGTCTACTTTGTCTTAATGCTTCCTGTAGTGTGCTGGTCAAAACTAAACACCCTATTCCCACTGTTATTATAGTACCACATGGCAGAACTCAATAATAAATCTCCGTATGTTACATAACAATATTGTTAGAAGTATCCCAAAATTACATTTTCTTTTCTACAAAAGCATCACTAATTTGTTGTTATTTTTTTAAAAATCTTTCCATTTGAATGTTAATGACTGACAAATATTTGTTGTTTTGTATTTGCATGTGTGATGTTTCCAAGCTAAGTGTGATTGTGTGCTTTGTCTTTATTGCATTTTACCGTTTCTCTGATTTATGAAGATTATTCTGTCTTCTCAAGTGTTTGGAAAACCTTATGGTTTTGTATTACCCGTATAGCTTATGCTCGTATTCTCAATGCCATCATCTCAGTCTTTCATGAAAATGCCAAATAATGCTTTATCAAGTACAGATTTCTGTGAGCCATGGCATTTACAATGGAAGATGACAAGACAATATTAATGACACGTCTTTGTGCAGGTTTGAGATTTCTTTTTGGTTTATTTTGTTTTAACTATGGCCAAATAAAATATAACAGTAACATAAATAAAGCACAGATTTACCTTTCCTGTGCTATTGCTCCAGAAAGAATTTCATTCTGTAAGGCAGAATGCTCTACTTACACACACCAGGAAATGTCTTAGCTGTATATTAATGCTAGTGTCTCAGAATCATTCCCTTAGCAATAACTAATTATAAAGTAGTAAAAAGTAAAAAAAAAAGTAAGTAAAAAGAAAGTAAAAAGTAAAAATAAGCCTTTCCCACATACTATAAGAATTAGATATTTTATATAATGTGCTAAAAAGATTTATCTTGAATTTATGATTGCAGAAATCATCATAATGCTACAGCTTAAAAATTTGCACTGAGAAAAGAGAGCAACCGGTAATTGAATACATTCAGAACATGATAGGTAGAAAATTAATCTTTTTCTGCTATTAAGTTTCTCATAATCAACAGCTTTCACAAATACCATAAAGTGTCCCTAATTTCAACCTACATGTCCTAAAAATTAACATCTTGAAGAATAATAATAATAATAATAATAATAATAATAATAATAATAATTTTTATTCATTTATTCATTTATTTATTTATTTATTATTGTGGGGCACCTTCTCCTTGGAATTACTGTTAAGTTCACATATAATAAAAATATGTCTTTAAAGGACAAAATGAGTTTTATAAGGAATGCAGAAGCCAGAAGGTAATGGTTCCAGATAAGCCTACATTTCAAATTTATTTGACATACCAATAAATTGTCTGGATAGTTCAGAAACTGCAAGTGCTGGGAAACTATTTTATACTGCAAATTCATAGTCTTTTTACTTGTTGAAATATAATTAATGACAAGCCTGTAGATCAGATACACATTGTTAAATTTCACAGAAAGGCTAATAGTTTCTTCATTTATGAAAATAGGTTGCTTTAAAATGCACAGCCTGAACCTTGCTGCACACCCACAGGTTCTCAGGATCCATTCTCTTTCACACAACTTTAAGCATTTTTTCAATGAAAGACACCAGGACTGCATCAATTAAAGAGTAATTTAAATTTATGTGCACACAATAGAGAGACAAAAGGAGAGAAGAATCAACTGTGAACAGAATGGAGTCTTTTCATCAATACAATACAGTACATTATTTCTTACAGCATAAAATTCACTTTACCCTGAAAGCCCAAGTAATCATTGTGTGAGAGAAAACGTGTGAATGGGATGAAAAGATAAAAATCAGACACTCCTCAAAGTAAGCTAGGGTAGGGGGCTGTAGTGGCACTTCCCTGTGATGGCTGTAACAACTAATCCAACACAGGAATTAGGGCATCATTCATAGTATGGCATTTAGAGAGCTTGTTGCAGTTTCCTAGGCTTTATTGCATGGTTTTTAGACAGATCTGCACAGACCACCTAGGCTGCTTTTCTTCCTGGCTTAGGCGTGATACATCATAATACATCCCTCCTGCCCTGGGCTCCCTACTACTTCTTTGTGACATGATTACAAGACCATATTACAAGGGGTTTCCATTTTTGTAAGTTATGTTTCTCTTTGTCCAGTTATAAAACCAGTTTCATTTCAGACTGGATTTTGAGTTCTGAAGCTATTCTCAAGCAATTGGGACCCTCTCTCCTTTAATGAAAGTTGGTTTTGATTAGAGAGATATATATTTCCTAGATAACTCACATGAGAAGATGGCATAGGTAAACATGCTAATTTACAAGCTAGATTTTGCCTTGGAGCTATGAACAAGAAGTCTAATTTTGGCGTGGCTTGGTTACATAGGTGGAAATGTCACATGATTATTCAGCCAAATGCAGTCTTCATGTTTTATCTATTAATTCCCATTAATGTATGTAAAATGTGAATAATCACAAAATTTGGTCCACTAGGATAAATCAGACCTATGACAACTTGAGAAAAGGAATTTAATCACCAAACTAATATTATACATAACAGATGTTTGTGAAGATTCAGTGTTCTGTCAAATATTGAGTTTGTCTTCTCACCACTCCTTCACTCCTTTATTTCTCCTTCATTTTCTTTATTCTTCCTTAAATATGCATTTGTGAACAAGTCAGCAGTGCATAGCTACAAAATATCATCTGGACACTGAAGCTCAGTGTTTTCTTGTAAAGTGGTGTTGATCCTTGTAGTGTTTGACATGATTCTGATACTGAGTATGTATAATCCATATGATTACATTTAAAAGTGAAGTACAGCATCTTTCTGATAATCTCAGAGATTTCTGAGCAATGTTTGGGTGTAATCAAAACTGATAGAGAAGATAACGGAGTTTTAAGAAAGGAAAATGGCTGATGTTTTCTTTTGGTGAGTAGGTTTTGGTCCAGAAGACTTCTTTCTCCGTATGTCCTAAGCCACATGTTAAAAAACAGGCTTTTGACCTGTGTGAATTATGTTATAACATGTTATAGAGAAAGGCTGGCCAGTAAGTAACTATGTTGCATCCCTGCATGCTTATTTGATTTCTTGTTGTGGTACAAAATGGTCTAAGGAAAATGGATATTGAATGAGCAGACAATTTACTTTTGGATTGGTTTTCAAGTTTTTTTCTCAAAAGAACACAAAATGCTGTGAATTGACTTTAAAAGGATTGGCATATAGCTGGGCAGGAGGTATGACACATAGAGGAAAAAGGTAATGGCAGGAGTAAGGACAAAAAGCTGAATGGGGACTGGAATACGAATCTGCATATGTGATCTGAGCAGACATTTCTTTATTAACTAAACAAAGACCATGCATTAAATTGTCACTGCTGTGAGGCACAGATCTAACACGTGGTTGTTTGCCACCCAAAAACATACTGAGAAACACATTCAATGGATGACGTTGGTAGGCCTCTACCAGTTACTTTGTTGCAAAACATTGCAGCAGGAGTGCTGTCCATGGCCTTGAGGCAACAAGGCAGGGCTTGAGTAATTCCTATGCCTGATCTCCAAAATCATTCTGTAGTGGAAGCACTTGAGTCTGCAGAAGGTACTTCCTGCAAAGTATACTGCACTTGGAAAAGCATCTGATCTGAAACTGCTGTGAACAGCTATACTGCTATTTGCTACTTATGTGCATCCATATTTACTTCAGCTGCTAGAACTTTGAAATTCCAGCCCATCTTTCCTTGTCCTTTAATGTATGCCTTGCTAGGCATAAAATCTAATATTTAGGTATGTTGATTGGTTTGTTTGCTTGTTTGCTTGCTTACTTCTTTGTTGTTGGTGGGCTTGGGAGGATGTATAGGATAAGGTGTTTCTACAAAATACTTCCAAACATGCACAAAATAATTTAATTTCAGTGATCTACATTTGGAAAACGTTAATGACATTACATTTGATCTAGTGAACTAAAGAGAATAGTTTATATTTGACCTTAATCATTTGGGACAGTAGCTAATACTGAGAAGAGTAGTTCAGAGGTTTAGGAAAACTCCCTCTGAGCTTTCAGTACAGGAAATTTTCTTATCTGATAGCCCTCAATGGACTTTTTTTCATTACCTTTGTACAGACAGCTATACAACATCCAAAAGGTATTTGACAATCTAATTTGGAGGTATAAATGCTGCTACCATGTGACAAATTTTCTTCACCTACTGGTTACATATGACATAGCACACTTCAGAAAGTCACAGCGCATGCAAATAACATGACAGAATGATAGTCTAACAGTATTGCACTTACACTGATTAATCATGGTTTAACTTACTGGTAATAAATTATCAGAAAATACAGCAAAAGGTCACTGTTGTATTAGAGAGAATGTAAACTATCTGAATCAGCAAACAAAATTAATTACTATTGTTTTTATTATACAGAAAAATACTTGCTTTCAGTTGGACTATTTAGAAATGCTTTGGTATTTCCTTGTATTTATTTTTATTAGTGTTCATTACAATTGTATGCTTTCCTTTAATGAAAGATTAACACCAGATGCATACTGAAAGAAAAAAAAAAATGTTAGCTATAGTGCTTGCAATTTGTTTCACTAACTGTGGATAATTACACAATATTTTTTGGTCCTTGTGATTTCCATATTTTCTGCATTATTCGGGGGTAAAAAGCCCAGGCATCATTGGAATAATACAGGAGCAACACCACTGAGCATTTCCAGCACCATATACAGCAGATCCACTGATCTGGGTGTTTCTCCACAATGCAGGCAGGACACTTGTTATTCTGCTATTTAAGGCTGAGAAGGAAACAGCAGTCTGGAAGAAAAAAAAAAAAAAAAAAAAAAACAAAACAAAAAAACCCCACTTTACAGCAGTAATAATAGGCCTAGTTTATAACAGGCCCTGGTCTTCTCTCTGACTATCGCTGGACAGAGTAAAAATATTTTGCTGCTCCTGGGACAATAGTTCTAAATATTTTATGATTTTAACTACACCGTACATTACCTGAAAGTAATAATTGTTCCATGGTATGGTACATACATAATAATTTCAATGGTAAATGTAGTCTTTGTTCCAATATTGAGAATCTAAAGTACATTTAGATAAGAGGGAAATGTTCCAGACAGTAAATTCATACAAAAGAAACTTCAGCACTATAACTACAAACAAGAGTGGGTTTAACTCTTCTCAAATTCCCTATCTGATTGTATTACCATCTTTTCAAGAAGGAATGATAGTACATGGTGGCTGGAGTGGCAGACTGTACTGTTTTGTGATAGATTCAACGGTTACAGAAATAGTTTTTTATATGGTTCCAAAAGTTCATCCCACACTAAAATCCAGCTATTTCAATAGTTGTAACAATAGTTTCTTGCAACTATTATTGTATTGCTATATACATTCTTAGATACAGTAACCATATAAGGACTTTCAGATTTTCCCAGTGAACAACCATCTTCGGAGAACATTATTGCTGCCTAAAAAAGCCTAGCATCTGCTCCTACCTCCTTATTCAAGAAAGAAAACAATTTTTCAAGACTTCATCTTTCTTCTTCCATGTCTTTTAGCCTTTTAATTTTAATTTTAATTTTAATTCATTAATTAAATTACCCTAAATTTCAATCCATCAATTAGATCTGAAAACACAGATATTCAAACAAAGATAACATATTGCTGATGCGAAAAATTTCCAGGCCTTGGTCTTCTGATGTAGACTATTCTGTATGTACTTTTCAAAAAACAATCTGAGTTTCACTCATTTTTCTTATTACTGTGGTATATGAAATGGCAGATCATATGCTTTCTAATCAATTTCTCAGATTTGGAGAAGAATTTAATTCCTGGAATTGAAAACAAATATAGTTTTCCATAGTCTTTAGAGTATGTGAATACTTGCTCTGAATTTCTGGATTTAAATTGTAGTTACCTATAGTTTTATCAGATCCATGATTTTCCTTTTCACAGAAGATAAACACTGATTGCTTCAGTAAAGCACCGAAAATTCACCTCTGATAGAAATCTGAGTAACACATCCTTTTGGCAGTATCACAATCTGACCTTTTGCTGATAGCGTAGTGGCACCATGCTGTGCCCTCCCTGAGACAGGAACAGGAACATCCAGTGGAAAAAAACACACAATCAAAGGGATCTTGTATCCTCCCTCCAGCAGGTAGAAATCAGTAGCTTAAAGCAAAGATGTCAATGGAGGAAGTTTATGTTCTGGGCAACTGGCAAACCCCCTCCTTCCCTTCCAAGGTGCCTCTATACAACAACTATGAGATTCTGGATGTGAAAGGTCAGTCAGTCAATGATGTGTATGATGGTCTATATACACCAAAGGTGTTGCCAAGGTTGGAAAGGCCTACCCCCTGTATCACAACCACCTTCACAAGGAAGAAAAGATAGGTTATACTTGTAGATGATTCCTTTCTGAGGGGAACAGAGGGTCTAACGTACAGGACAGACCCTCCTCTGTCTGCTGGGAAATCTGATGCCTTCCTGGGGCCTGGGTTAAAGACATCACTAGAATAGCCTGATATGGTCCTCAGATTGTTACCCGTTATTGCTCTTCCATGTGAGTGATGATGAAGCCATAATGCATAGTCCAAGGGCAATCAAAAGAGGCTTCAGTGCCTTGGGACAGTTGGAAACAGAATCCAGAGCACAGATAATTTTTTCCTCTATCCTTCCAGTTGTGGGCAGCTATATTGAAAGAAACAGATGGACCCAGTCTATTAATACATGGCTCCATGGCTGGTGTCACTGCCAGAATTTTGAATTTTTTGATAATGGGATGGTCTACACAGTACCAGGTCTGCTGGCATTGGATGGGATTCATCTTTCTCAAAGAGGGAAGGTCTTTGTTCATGAGCTAGCAGGGCTGATTGACAGAGCTTTAAACTAGACTTGAAGGGAAATGTGGATAATATCAGGCTTACCTGTAGCAAATCATGGGGCAACACACTGAGGTTAAAGGGATGGGGTGCTAGCAAGGGCCCTCAGCCTGTTGCTCTGTAAGACTTGTTGGGTACACTGGAGCACATCTGAAGTCTTACAGAGATAAGCCTGGGGATTCTGAAGTAACAGAAGCCAACAGGGGAACATGGGTGAAATATCTCAAAGGAATTGAGGTGTGGTCCGCTAAAAAGGACATGGCCAACAGCCCAACTGAAGTACATCTACACCAATGCATGCAGCATGAGAAACAAACAGGAGGAGTTGGAAGTCACTGTTCTGCTAGAAAGCTGCAACCTAGTTACCATTACTGAAACTTTGTTGGACAAATCCCATGCTAGAGTGCGGCTATCGATGGGTACAAGCTGTTCAAAAGGGACAGATGAGGAAGGAGGGGTAGAGGGGTTGCCCTTTGTGTCAAGAAATGGATAGGTTGTGAAGAGCTGTCTCTGAAAAATAGCCATAAGCAGGTTGAAAGTTTATGGGTAAAAATTAGAGACCAAGGCAACAAAGCGAACCTTGTGGTTGGTGTTTACTACACACCACCCAACCAAAGGAAGCCTCTTGACGAAGCCTGAATTTTAGGAAAACAAACTTCCAGCTCTTCAAGGTGTTAGTCAGTAGACCCCTTGGGAAACTGCCTTCAGAGACAAGGGAGCAGAACTGAGCTGGCAGATCTTTAAGGATACTTTCCATAGAGTTGAAGAGCTCTTGATCCCCATATGTAAGAAATCAGGAAAGACCACCATGGATGAGTCAAGACCTGCTGGTCAAATTAAAGAGCAAGAAGGAAATGCACAGGCAGTGGAAGTGGGGACAGGTATCCTGGGAAGAGTATAGGGACGCTGCCCATTTGAGTAGGGATGTGGTCAGGAAGGCCAAGGAACAGCTGGAGCTGAACTTGCAAGTGACAGATAGTATAATGAGAAGGGGTTTTATGGGTATGTCAACCAGAAAGGTCAAAGAAAGTGTACCCCCCTGAAGAATGTGACTGGCAAACTGGCAGCAATGGACAAGGAGAAGGCTGAGGTACTCAACAACTTCTTTGTCTCAGTCTTCACTGGCTTCACAATCTTTGGTGGATGAAGAATTGGCTGGATTGTTGCATCCAGAGAGTAGTGGTCAATGGCTGAATGTCCAGGTGAGGATCAGTGTCAAGTGGTGCCCCTCAAGGGTTCATATTGCAACCAGTACTGTTTAATATCGTCATCAATGACATAGTGGGATTGAGTGCACCCTCAAAGTTTTCAGGCAACACCAAGCTGAGTGGTGCAGCTGAAAACATCTGAGGGATGGGATGCCATCAAAAGGGACCTGGACACCATCCAGAGGGACCTGGACAAGTTTGAGAAGTGGGTCCATGTGAACCTGAGGAGGTTCAACAAGGCCAAGTACAAAGTCCTGCACTTGGGTTGGGACACCCACAATATCAATGTAGTCTGGGAGATGAAAGGATTGAGAACAACTCTGTGGAGAAGGGCTTGGTGATACTGGTGGATAAAAAGCTGGACGTGAGCCAGTACTGTGCACTTGCAGCCCAGAAAGCCAACCAAATTTTGGGCTGCAGCAAAAGAAGAGTGGCCAGCAGGTCGAGGGAGGTTATTCTGCCCCTCTGCTCCACTCTGAGACCTTACCTGGAGTACTGCATACAGCTCTGGAGTCCTCAGCACAGGAGAAAAATGGACCTGTTGGAGCCCATCCAGAGGACAGCGACAAAAATGATCAGAGGAATTGAACACCTCTCCTATGAAGAATGGCTGAGAGAGATGGGGCTGTTTTACACTGAAGAAAAGACTGGGAATACCTGATTGCAGCCTTTCAATACTTAAAAGGGGCTTATAAGAAAGATAAGAACAGAATTTTTAGCAGGGCCTGTAGCTTTAGGACAAAGGACAATGGTTTTAAACTAAAAGAGGGTTGATACAGGCTAGATATAAGGAAGAAAATTCTTTTATGATGAGGGTGGTGAAGCACTGAAACAGGTTGCCCAGAGAGGTGATAAATACCCCAACCCTGGAAACATTCAAGGTCAGGCTGGACAGGACTTTGAGCAACCTGATCTGTTAAAGATGTCTTTGCTTACTGCAGGGGGGGTGGACTAGATGACCTTTAAAGGTCCCTTCCAACCCAAACTGTTCTATAGTTCCACGACTGTGGTATTCTTTGGAAAGCTGATTAGTTTAAACAGCCTTGTGAGTTCTAAGTGAAATTCTGTTTATTATCTGAAATACTGAATTCTGGCATCTGCCAAAGAAAGAATGTCTGTCCATTCTTCCCCCACAGTCTCTTCATTCCAGAAAACAGAGCTTCAAATACAAAACACGTTCCATTTTGAGATTTGTCATAAGTTTCTTCTCTAGATTAATCAACCAAGCACTCCTTACTTCAGAAGCTGAAATTTTTAGAAAGGGAGGCAAAGTTAATTTGGCACAAAACTCTCTCACCAGTATTAGGGTCTTTTGGCACATCATTCTAATTATTTGGGGTAAAAAATTATGTTTTTCCAACATGCTGAAACTTCTTTTAACAGTCTGTGCCACATCAATATCCTGACCTTAGTTTCTCATACATATTTCTGCACTGCCTCTGGAATTTTGCTGTAAATCATGACACTTCCATTAAATTTTATTGCTGTTTTTAAGAAGTTATTGCTCATTAGAAAATGCTTTTTACAGTAGCATGTGTAAAGAAGGAAGACGGAAGTTTTTGAAAGTCCTTTTTTCTTCCAGTGGTGGAAAAGTTACTGCTTTTGACAATATAGCAGAAGAAAGTGTTTAAAGGCTGTGACTTCCCTACTTTTAAGTTTTCTCTTTCACTTCTTTCTGTGTCTTTAGGTTCCTGGGAAGGATTCAGAAGTGGCCAGAACAGGGAGTTTAGGAATGTTTGCCTGGTATGGATCTTGTAGATCATCTGAGTCCAATTCTTCTCAATCATACACCTCACAGTGCATTTAGTTTTGACTTTTGTGTGTAACATCAAGTCCACATGACCTCATGTACCATCTACCTACCACCTGTGCTCCGTAGTGGACTTGGGTCCCACAGTTACAAACACAAGTTCAGAATTCTAATTTGCCATTAAAAACAACAGCTGAGATAAGGAGCATTCCTGGTATCCAAAGTCCCTGCTTTAGCAGGAAGTTTGTAAGATGATCAGATAAATAAAGGAAGCAGTTAATTATCCTATACTACAGAAGGAAGCACACACAAAATATCCAATATCAATAAAATACAAGTCCCTGTCAGCAAGACAAGAGGAAAAATCCCTCTTTTATCTCCAGATCTGGAGATTAGTTAAACTGTGCACACAATAACAGTGTTGCAATACACGAACAGCTTACTTGGCATATTTTAACATGATTTAAAGATCAGCTCACTCCTTTCTGTACACTGTCTCTAGAAGAGGCTTATTGTTTGGCCTTCATAGGAAAGTAAATTCTGGAAGTCTCCATGCTCTTCACTGCCCCTGCATACATAAAGTTCACGTTAAGCATATGCAGAAACCTTGAAGTATGGATAAACTTTTAGTTTTCCTTTCAAGAAATGAAAAATCATCAAGGACTTTAGGAAATCTGTATAGCAGCTGCACATGTTTGGGGTACGGATTCTCTATTGCTAACTAGTCCAGATCCATCTAATAACACTCATGTGTGATAGTACCTGAGAAGGATTAGATATCTGAATGCAGAATTGACTCATATACTTAATGTGCCAGATGACCTCAGAAACTTCTAAACACTGCAGTGGTCCTTACACCCTTAAAATTCCTCCCCCACATATACTTTCTGATGTTTAGGATCTAACTTGTCTTGAGTGCCACCAGAAGTCATAAAAAAGACATTTTTTTGCCTGTCTTCTATAGACAGGGTCTGATCTGATAAAAGTGCTCTGAAAGCATCTTGACATAAGGCTACTAAAAATATAGCACCTTCTTTAAGCATATTATGCTTCCTATTTCTACTCAGTGTTTTAGCTTCAGAATATTTCTGTAGAGTCTAAAAGACATGATTTCAGTCTCTGTCTGAGGGGGTTCAAAAACTATGTCCAGTTTGTCAATATGTCTAACTGTAAAACCTAAGATGAAATAAAATCGAGAGTGAGCATCACTCAAATTTATAGCTTAGTGTATTCCTTTGAGAGATGCAGGTTCAGTCTTTGCACAAAGCATGCAGGATTCATTCCAGTCTTGCAGAGGAAGAAGAATTTAAGCAGTGCTCTGTCCTTTTTGGTTTTTATTTACATTTGTAGTAGTTCCTTATTCAGCTTATCACATTTTTAAGCACCTAATTTCTACAAACATGATCATTCTAGTAAGTGTCTAACCTGGATGTTGGTTAGCCAGTTTGGCAAGCTGTGACATTTAAGAAATTACCATCATAAACGCAGAGGACTTTTGACATTAATCTTTGGGGAATAAATCAAAAGGTGGTGTTACGGACCAATGTTAGAATTGAAGTATGATTTGCTTCCATTGAGTTTTCTAAATCTCATAATCACTGATGTTTGTGGGGTTCCTTTCTATAATCTGAGAACTTCAATAAAAAAAATAATTTTAAAATAATTTATAATACAGGGAAAGCAGTGCAATAAACTCTAAAATAAAATGCAATCATATGTGCAAAGTTTAACTCAATAAACTGTCTCATTACAAATAATAGAAGATGGAGAAAGAGGGAGTATGAGAGGGAACCAGAATGAATATTCAAAAGCAAAGAAAAATATACATCCAAAGTAAAAATCAGTTGTGATCTTGAAACTTGACTGGATTCATTATAGCTATTTTTGAAACATTTTTGCTCAAATGCACAAGCCTGTTTAAAAAAATATTATTGTCATTTAGAAAGCATTAATGAGCTTTTCTTCTCCTGGGTTAGTTTTATCAAGTATGGTATTGAAATCTTATATTAATCTAGAGCTTAAATGATAGATGATAGACTTTTTAAACTCCACTATAGTGGACATTCTCCTAAAATAAGCAGCACTGACTTCTTTTTGGCTGATATAAAGTGGACATTGACACCAATTATGCATAATTTATACTGTTGTCTTTTTCCTTCATATCAATTTTTTAAGTTTTATTATCACATGGTGCTTTTTTGTTTTCTCAGAAAACCTTAAACACCCAAGATGCAGAGATTTCATATACCTCTCTCCCATTAGCTTTAGGTCCTATAAATAGCTGTTAGATGTTCAAACCTTCACACAAAAAAAAATAACACAGTTGTTTCAGATTAGTATTAGAGATTAGGTTTCTATTTTATATAGAATTTTACATGCTTCTACTTCTCTCTGATATTCTTATATTCACTACAGACTTTTCATTCTACTAATAGCAGGGAAAGGCAGAGGGGAGAGAAGAGGCAGAAAAATGTCTATTACTGCTTTGTATAATATCTCAAGATTGCATGCTGAACCAGTAAGATTGGTTCAAAAAAATTTTTAGAAACTGAAGCTATGTCTGAGCTGTCTGACATGCTTTATTCATACAGCATTTATGTAACACAAGGTTACTACCGTTGCATATTTGAACAAAATCCCATTTTGTACTGACAGCGTTCTCTTCAAAAGATAACAGAAGATGGCAAAGTACCCTCTTAGCCATATAGTGTTGTAGGTTTAATTACTTTCAGCCTGGTCTCCTCTTGCACAATCAGTATGACCACAGTTATAATCAGACCTGATTTGCTATTTCTTTTGTTTTGTTTGTACCTGGACTTTGGTCAATGAAACAAGCCAAACTTCCTGTATCCTGTGGCAGCTTTATAGGTTATGAATGCTTTTTCTCTCTACCTGCCCATTCTAGAGTCAACCAGAAATTCTCACAGAAATCAGAATTATGGGGTTTACCTCACTCCAGATGAGAAGGGAATTTATTTTCTTACTTCCTGATGATCTGTATCTCATAAAGCTATCTTCTGTAAATGATACAACCTTCCAACCATGTGTAGCTTTGGAAGCAGTTTGTGGTGGGTGTAGATCCCGTTGGTATGCACAGGTTTTTTCTTCCCGTAGGCTATTTTTGCAGAACAAAGTTTTCATTCTGCATTTTTATAAAACTGAGATAATGAGTTAAACAGTCTAAAGCAGTTCTTTGTCTGTACGGGAGAAGATCTATAAAAACCAACAGATATTTACAATGAAAGACTGAAGTTCCTAATGTGTCTACACAGCAGCTAAGAGGATGATGTGGGAGATGGAATAATTACTTCAGATTCATGTTTCTCAGTTATCACAATAGATATACAAAATTCTTTTACTTATCTAATTCTTTCATTGCAGTGCCCTCCTGCAGAGAGGAAGTATACTACCGTTCAGGGCAATATAAGCTGGGGTTTTTTTTAGTGATTAAAGATAACTTCTGGTTCTGAGTAATACTGTGTTCCATTTCTGTATGGTAAGTTAGCTTCTAAAAATTCTTGGTCTCTGTTTTGGGGATTAACTATTAATTTTGAATCTACCCAAGCTGAGGCTTGGCTCATTTATCCACACATTTTTTGAGATACTCTAGGGTAAACCAGGTATCTGCATGGGGTGGCAGATATTACAACGCCTGTAGGAAACTTGCACACTTCCAAGGCTGCATCAGGGGACCAGAGAGTTTTCATACTGTCAAAGCATATTAAACATCTATATATGACCAACTTACTCAAGTTTTAAGTGTTAAATAATATGTTAATGCTCTTTTATCCTATGCAAAACAATTGTTTACAGTTCCTGTTATTCCAAAGGACTAATTTAGAATAACTCTGCTTTAAAAAAGGAACGCAGTTCATGATGAATAGCTGTTACTTTAGTTCTAAGTTATAGAATGAACAAACTATTCCCCATATAACGTATGATATATATTTTCTTCTTACAGTCTTAAATATCATTACCTTGGATGAATATGTGAAAACTGTTGAGGCTTGGAAGTGTCTTTTACAGTTTCTGACTGACAAATTAGTTAAAATAAACTGACAGTGTTTTAAATAATTACATTAGATGCTTATGCTGAGGGAAGTGTGATTCAAGATAAGATGGCGCTTCCTTTCTCATTTCCTTTTTGCCTAGGAATGCCGTCATTTTATTTTATGTTTTTACATTCACTTCATCCTTGACTACAGGGAGAGAAGAGTTCTCTACAAGGCTCTCCAGCACCCTCTGTCCAGCTGGCTCAAACAATGGCATTGATGCTGACATGGAGCACTACCTGTTGCAGAAAGTGGTTTAGGACTAACAATAGAGGAGTTTCAGAAGAATTTTGTCAGGAACCAATGATTCAAGTTATTATTAGCTAAAGTTACTGTCTGTCATTTGAATGGCTTGTGCTGAATATAACAAAGGAGAAATTCAATGCTTTGGAGAGCTATAAAACATATTTAGTTACCTGTGATTATGAATATGTGCTTTTGTCATTATTTGATCAACTAAGGTTCTGTAGATATCTTTAATGTGGAATATGAAATACTCTCAGACGGAAAAGACCCCCTATTTTTAGTGAACCTGCATGTGGAATTCAGCACCACAGACTCAGAAGTAAAAAAGCAGAGATGTCTCTGTATAGTGTAAGCCTAAGTAAATACCACCTTTCCAAAATGATAACAACCGCTTAACAGTAATTACATACATTTGTAATGCATTTTTTATCTGCTGCAAACCCCAGTGCAAGGTTTTTAATTTTTTTACTTATTGTAAATCTTGGGCTGAACTTTTCTCCTTTCTGCACTGTGATAACTTCAAACTTATCCTTGGTGCCTTGCTGATATCAATTCTGAGCCAACAGCATCCTGCTGAATTGCATGAGGCCCTGCACAGAAGCTTTTATGTTTTAAGGTACAACTACCATAATCTCTTGGGCTATCTGATAAAATTTTAATCTCTCTGCCCTGCTCCTTTAGAAGTCTGCCCAGGAAAGATGCCTTGACAGCATCTTATTTTATTTACTTTTCCTGAATCCCTATCTCTGCCATGTTTAATCGTTTATCTTCTTCCTCCAGTTTTCCTCCCCCTTACCCTCACTTCAATCTTTTCTTTCCATTCAGCTTACTGTGGCTGAAGTCCAGCTTTGCCTTATTCTAATCATTGTGCAGACTATATTCCATTATATAAACACACAGTTTGTCTCCTAAAATGCTTCTGTCCTTTATCATTAGATTCTGTCAATGTCATCACTACTTGTGCTTTTCCTGTTTTGATTTGATCATTGATGACAGAAAGGATGAGTCACTGTTTATTAGATTTACTCTGTGGCCATGTTGTTGCTAGGTGATACCCCCTAGCCACTGTTACAAATACTTAATAATCTTAAGATTAAATTTCCTTGTTACTTTTCATTTAAATAGTGTAAGGCAACTGAACTTCAATGATTTAAAGTGTGTTATAAAACTACCTGGATTAAGGGAGAATTCTGATTGGCTGCTAGATTACTACTAAGGGATGCATTAATCTGTATGAAGCATGCAGTTCTGCACTGCTGTTCAGTATTTCAAACTGTTAAACTCATCTTTTTCCAACAGTTTGACATACATTTTTTTTAGTATAGCACTGTTAGGGGAGAATAAAGCACAACAAATCAAGCTATTTAGTAATCATGAGGTAACACCTGAGGAGGAATAAAAGTATGAGACAGTGCTGAGTTGTATGATTGTCCTATGTCAATCACACTCCTTATCTCACCTTGCTGCTTAATACTCATCAAATGAAAATTAATTTCATGATGTTAATTAACTAGCGCGTGATCTTGCAAATGTTCCTGTGTGAAATACAGTACCATGAGTGTATACATGAGTGTACTGAGGTAGTTGTTATGATAGTGTCTGCATAAAGTCATAGTCATTTTAGTCTCTGGATTGTTTGTACTTAGGAAGAGAGTTACCTTTTCTAGATCAAGATTTTTACCAGAAACCCGAATCAGAATGAAAAAAATCCATCTGCTTATCTAAGCTAAATAAACATTGGGTGAATAATATTTTTTTTGTTACTTCAGTATCTGGAGATCTTGATTCTAAACTTCAACCAATCAACAGTGAAGGATAAATATATCTCATAATGTCTATTACTCTTAGCTTATTTCATCCTCTCTAATTAACAGTTTTATCTGTGGATTCCTTGTGACTGATTTTATGAATAAATCCTAACTCTATAGTAGCATTTCGTGGGTTTTTATCCTTTAAATTAGCTGTTAGGCTATATGAGTTTTTCACAGTATACATGTTCAGCACATTCATTCTCATTTCTGTCATTATCAGGAACCTCTTAGCTGTTTCTTCCCTGAACATTTTTGTCATTTTCTCTTTCTTCTTTCCTGCCATATACCTACTCTTCAGGACAGAAAATATATTCTTGTCTGTCACATAAAAAATACGGTATAAATATGTAATATGATGTAAATAATACTTTCTACCATTAGAAAATGTATATTTTAAAGGCAAAAAAGAGTTTAGGAGACCAAAATTTGCAGAAACCTGTCTTTCACATTTTCCTGCGTATTTCCTACTAACAAAGGTTGCAATAGTACCTAAAATTGCCAAAGGTATCTAATATGAATGATTAAGCCTTCCATTTCTTATCTCAAACATTCATAACTACAGGTTTTTTGTGGAACAACTGTTTCCAAAGCAGTCAGTCGTAGGCTGGGACCACTACTTACAAATCCATCATGAAAAATTTTCATCTACTTTTGTGTTAATTGGGGCAGCTTAACTGATACCACCTCTTTTGTCTTGCAGAAATGTCATGGCCAAGAGTGTGACTCAGCTGCACTCAAACCTCAAACTCAAGATAAAACTCTAATCTTTGAAATATTTGAACACAAGGCATGTAAACTGTCAGTGTAGGTTTTGCGAAATCTGAAAAGTCTAATACTTATTTTTGTATTTTTTATGACCTTCTTAAATAACAATCTCTCTCAAAAATTTCATTACTGTTATCAAACTATGATTTGTCTGCAGCTGAATTTGCTGTCTCATCTAGAATATATCCTATTTCCTTTCTAAAATACCTAAAAGGAGTTTGTAATTCACTTTGCTTCCAATTATGTAATTACAGTCAACTGGAAGAAATGAAAGTAAGCAGTGCAAAGGTGCAAATTACTCTGTGACAGTATCACAGACATTTCTGTTCCTTTACTCTGATATTCAACTGATTGCAAAAGATATGGTTCTGGGAATAAAGTCTTATTTCCAATATTGTGATCTGAGTAAATAAAAATGAAGAAACTTAGCTACATCATCCATCTTAGAATTTTTCAGTTGCCTTCCGTTTCATAATATTTTGATTTTTGTGACATTCTAGATAACATGTTCAAAGTGTGAATGTTTGTCAGAATGCAGTTCTCAGAACAAATTTTCAGAAAATTGAAAACAGTCATAGATGTATTTTTATCACAGCAATAAGATTCTTATGGGCAGGTATCAGGGTCATTTACATCAGTAAAAGTAGCTTCAGGGATATTTCCACCCCACGCCCCACCCCCCCACCCCCCCCCCCCCACAGAATAGAGTGTAATTAGATTGTTTCCAGTGAGGCATTTTGTGTGTTATTGCAGTAAAGCTGAGTCAACTCTCTCTGGGCTCCATTGTATGGAAATAAAAAACTATGCTTCTTTCACTCATAGGAATTCAAGCTTCAGTGTTTTGTTACATAGGTTCAGTACATGGCTATCGACCCATTTGTGCATGAAAAATGAAACAACATTCTGTTACCTCAGAAATACTTTGACAAATTATTATTTTTCTCAAAAAGCCACATATGTATTGAATGAAGTGTCTCAAAATCATTATGACATTATTAACTGAAATGGATTATACATTTCCAAAGCCTTTAAATAATTAGCTATAAAATAATATTTTTTCTTATATTAACAATTTGAAATTTTTGTTCAGTTTTATTTTAAAATCAAAACTTTAATTTTTATTTAAATAGCCTTTCAACTATACACTTTAAATTATTTTTCAGTTTGAAGAGAACATGAAATACACTTTAAAAAAGAATTACATTTGACTCTGATTTTTGGGTCAAAGTAAAAAAAAAGAAATTAAGAGCATATCCTCATATTGTTTCTGTGGAGTGTTCATTGCTCTTAATGTTACTATTAGATATTTGCCATTTTTTCCGATGAGGAGTAGTTCAAAAAATTTTACTTAGGTCTGTGTTCTCATTTAGGTTAAACCCTTGTTTCATAATCCTGGCAGTATATAGGAACCAGAAAAGAAACACATTTTAAGGCCAATTATATTGGTACAGGAAAATAAAACAACCTTTTAGTTTAAATTATTAGTGAGCCTCATGTCATTTCACCCAGACACCTCACTTCAAAGATATCTATTTGTTCCCTCCGACTTTGTCTTCTATTCTTGCTTTGTCTACTTAAGGGCTTTTGAAATATTACTGAAATATCCAGTTTACTCAACGCATAATTAAAACTACTTTATAAATAATATTCTTTCTACTAGGATATGTTCAGATGAAAGAGAAAATCCCTGAGCAATAAGTGTTGCACCTATTTAAGGGATTGTAGTGAAGACTGTGGATAAAATCAACACGAAGCCACGGAGACAAAGTCAGATCTGGCCAGTTTTGATTGACTACACTGGGGCAAGAAGATAGCACATTTAAAACAGCAACAAGCTGTATATTAATATCTTCACATAACACTGTTCTAAACATGCAATAAGAAGTCTAAGAAAGATGATGGGGGAAAAAACATTTGTAAAAAGAGGGTAAAATTGATCAAGTGGAGTTAATGGGATGTTTTCTCTGAAGTCGTTTGACTCTGAGTTAAGAGTCATAAAACACTGAAGAAAATGTTCAAAAGCATAAAAGGTCTTCAGGGGCTGAACCATAAATGAATTAGGCAGATGTCCCACCAAATGGGTCATTTAAATGAGATCTATAACTTTACTCAAGTAATTTCTGAACAGTTAATCCTCACTAAAAGTGCAAATGCAGAAAAATAAAATTACAGAAAAATCTCAGATATATAATTGAAAAATATAAAAAGAAATAACTGGAAATAAATGTGTAAATGACTGAAATTCAGACCTTAGTATAGCTTAGCAATACAGTGAACCAAAGTATATGGGAGAAGCATCCAAGATGAAGAAAAAAAAATCTCCCCAAAATGAAGAAAAGGTGGTAAAAATATAGCACAAAAATATCTCAATATTTTTATTTTAGTTTAATAAAGAGAAAGCTAAGAATTCATTTCATTATGGTGCATAAACATTTCCATGTGGGAAAAATAATAACTACTAAGGGACTCCTAACCTGAGAGATTAATACACTCAGTATAAAAGCCAGAAACATTCAAATAAGAAACCTGGCAGAATTCTTCAACACTGACAGTATTTTATCTCTTGAAAAATTTACTAAGAGAGGTACTGATTTTTCTATCACTTGAAGTTTCTATATATTTTTGTATCATGTAACCTGAAGCTCAGCACAGTTTATTAGTCCCAGTACAGTATAACTGAGTAATATTCATGGGCCTGTCTTAATTTAAAGGTCAGACAAGATGATCTAGTAATCATAAATATATATAAATACAGTCAGGAGAGAGTTTTAAAACATTACCAAATCATAGTAAAGAAAGTAATTAAATAAACACACACACACACAAATCTTTAAGTAAATAAAAAAAATCAACAAAAAATAAATAAAGTAGATGGGATAAGGTACAAACACAACAAAAATTATTTCCATTCCACAGTGCTTGATGTCTTCCGTCAGAGATTAGAATCCTACTGTACTGAATACAGCAAAAAGAAATAACACAAGGATAAACTGTCCCAGGTGACACATATTCTAAATGATTGACAAAACACAACCATTGAACAAACAGAGTCTGCAGGAGAAGATAAGGTTACTGTCCAGGCAGGCATGTATGAATAAATTAGATTTGACACTGTATCAGCCGTCATACATGGTCATCAACCTAATCAATGGCAACATAGCAATTATTTATAGGAATATTTTGTTACATCTTTTCCCTGTTTAAGACAGCCAGTCTAACTAATTATATTTGTCTATATCCCATGACATGCAAAAGTAAAATGTCATGGTCATGGCTATTTATAATTTTCAAGCTTATTAATGCAAATTAAAATTCACAAATCAAAGGATCACCTTGATTTCCACCAGTAGATTTTTCCCTGTCATTGCTTTAATATTTCAGGTAAAGAAATCTAGTGATCACCAACACTTCCCTAGATTTGCTGACAGTAGGTTAACATTACAAACCCTTAACTCTGAAGAGCCAGTTCTATAAGCTTTGCATTTGTTATTCATATTTTCACTACAGATATGGCCATGTCATTTTCAAAGCTATCTTTTCATTATATCAAAATATTTCACCTCAAATATGCAATATAATCTAATAATAATGGGACTTGCTTGTGGTGAGATCAACTTTTCACCAAGGGACATGACAGAAGAGGCGCAAAACTTCCAACCAACATTTTCATTAAATAGCTCTAAAGGCAACAGCTAATCTGAATAGATTTATAGTAGCTAAACTGAGTGAAGGAGAAGAAACTATAAAACTGTAAAAATAAACAAAAAAATATTCATTAATGACTTTAAAATTCATGGGTTTGTGTCTATACTAATTATACCATAAGCTGATAAACCTTCTGGAATTTTGCTTCAGGGTTTACTTAGCAAAGAATAAGTTATTACCCCTTAAACAGGTAGTAAGCATTCTTAGCCCATTGCCAAAAAAATAATATGCCTAAAAGAAAACAGAAATCTAATACCTACTTGATAAACTACTATGTCCACTCAGTATATCACTATTTTGATCAATTTTTTTACTAATGAACAATAATAAAACTCTGTTTAGAATCCCTGCCATTTATGGTGTCACACCAATGTAAGACTGAAGATTGTATTTGTGCATTTGAATAGAAAGAGTGAATGACTGTAGAAAACAATCTCTTTCTTATCCCTATTTTCCTCGTATTTATTACAATATATCAGGATGCATCCACAGGCTATGTACCAAACCAGCGAGGGTAGAAGTAATACACAAGGCCTTAGAATTATCATTTGTGAAACTATATAGTCTCATAACCTTTGTTAGTTCTGAAGGACACAGTGGTGATTTGAATACACATTTTCATTTTAAATAATAATCTGAACATGTTGCAGTTATTTCAGATATCCCATGAATTGATGTATTGTTTCTGAAAAATGGTGGATACTTTTTAAAAAATAAGGCTTTCGGTTTTAATACAAGAGGTTTTAAGGCACCATAAAAACTACTGAAAGACAAGATTAAAATATATTATTTTAAGAGCCATTTCCTCATATAACAAAAAAAGGAAAAAAAGTTATAATTTTTCCCAGATGAATTATATATACTAAACAAAAACTACTAGAAATGACAGGGTGTCATATTCAACACTATATTTAGTAAAAACTTCATGTTATATAATTAAAATATGTATCACTTTTTTTAGAGCCAGAGGTGTTGGTATTCATATTTACAGATTAGGTTAACATGCTCTGTTTCATCATAGTGTATTTGTAGAAATTAACCACAGTTTTATTAAATTTTTATTCCTCTGCATAGAAGATCACCATTAGCTTCTTCATATTGGGAAGTTTAATATAGTTTATTGTTTTTATGTTAAAAAATCTTAGGGCATTAGGGCCAAGGAGATATTTAGATTTGTATTTCTTCTCTTCATAAGAAAAAAATGAATAATAATATCATAGAGAAGTCACCTGTGTCCTTTAAGTATGAATTCTTGACTGACCTTTGGAAGTGGTATTTCTAGAATTGACAAGATAGGTGTTATTGGGAAGCTTCTTGAATTCTGAGGTAACATTTCTTATTTTAATTCCCAGAAGCCCTGAAAATCTGGGGAGTTAATTTTTTAACCACTGAAATGGCATTTTAAGACAATCTATGTCGCATTATCTCTGCAGAAACCCAGAAAAGCATGTGTATGGTGAAGTAAGCTCATTCCTAGTCCTTGTAGTTCAGGTGCAAAGAACATTCAACATGCTTTTGGTTCACTTTTCCCCCTCTCTTTGCAAGGAGGAATAGTCAGCATGAAATAGGGGATTTACCTTTCATTCCTAATGCATGTATTTTCACAGCCACTCAGAGATTAGCCAAAATATCAAAAGCACAAGAAAACATTGAAGAACTGCTGAGGAAACAATTATAAACATTTGGAAGCCCGTACTCTCTCCACCTCTTTCTTCTCTCAGAACAAATCTTATATTCTAGGTCACCTCCTCAACATGGAAAAGTACTGTGAAATCTAATAATGATCCCCAGAAAATAAAGACCGTTACACAATTACTGCACAAAAATAGATTTAAGTATAACTGTGTTAATGGAAGTAATTCTTTCATGGGTTGAAAGTGTGTTACGTGTTGCTGACTGTAAATTTAATATAATAAAAATTTATTTTCCCATCTTTTTCATGTTTAGTAGTATCATTAACATTGGTAGGACAGCCTAAATGGGTAAGGTAAGCTAGATTTGTCCCAAATTTATTTTATTCTCTGACTTACTTTAATGCAAACATCTTCGAAGACTTTGTGTAACCACTTCAAAAATTTAAGCAGAACCTCGAGAGGCTGTGTAATTTTCAGTTCACTGAGCCAGAGAATAGCCTCTCAAAGCTTTCAGCATTGTCATTACTTCCACCTACAAAAGAAACAGTGACAACTCGAAGTCAGAAACAAGAATAAATAAGCAAATACCTTCATAAAGTAAAGCTTTCATAAAGTGTCAATCCGACATTTTTCTGTGTTCTAGAAAGTTTTACCTACTGTAGATAACTGTAACTTTAATTTCAGTATCTGAAATACACTGTCTTTGAATATATTTCACCACTTGACACAATAATAATCAGACAATCTGATTTCAGTCCTAAACTTTTCTATTTAAAAACCAATCAGAATAAGCACTTTGCTGAACACCATAGATTTACATCAGGCCCAAACTGCAGTTTCTAAGACTACATAAATTAATGATATATCTAAGGAAGCTGTAGGTTTGATGACTACTTGTATGTATGCTTTCAAATAGGAATACTAACAGACATTTTTTCCTTAGAGAACAAGGTCTTTTGAAATCTGTGTTTTACAGACCTCAAGGTTGCATACATCCTGAAGAATAGTTTCATGAAAATTACATTAAAGAGGAGCTAATGTTTCAAGAAAATTATACTTTGACCACAAATTACTGACAGGCTGCAGTTATACTTGACTAAATCAAATCTGAAGCATCTTATTTTTTGTAGAGGAGAAGTCCTTGGCAATACTGTTTGTGCAAGAAAAAAAATAAATTAACCTTTTGAATTATATATCCTAGGAAAGTTTGAAAATGTTCTGCTTTTTAGATTTGCTGTGCACATTGTGAATGAGCGTGATTTCATACACTAAATTCAAAGTAACTAGTCAGGACTTTATACCCAATGATGCCACATGCAATTATGTATGCACATATATATATGTGTGTGTGTGTGTGTATAGTTGCAAAAAAGATTGTTGTGTTTTAACCCCAGCCAGTAAATAAATACTACACAGCCCCTCACTCATTGCCTCACCCCCCACCCCCCAAGAGGGATGGGGTGGAGAATCAGGAAGGAATGTAAATCTTGAGGGTTGAGATAAGAAAAAATTAATAATTGACATAAAATAAAATAAAAATAATAACAGTTATAATGAAAAGGAGGGAGAAGAGGAGAGGAATGAAATCCAAAGAGAAGGGAGAGCAGAAAAAAAGGGATGCATCAGCCAGTCCCTGAGCAGCAATTGGCAGGCCACAGCCAACTCTCCACCACCCACAAGCCCCCCAGTTTATATACCAAGCATGACGTCCCATGGTATGGAATACTTCTGGCTACTTCAGGTCAGCTGCCCAGGCTGCATCCTTTCCCAATTTCCCATGCCACTCCAGCCCTCTCACTTGCAGACCCCAAGAAACCAAAAAGTCCTTGACTTAGTATAAGCATTACCCAGCAACACCCAAACCCATCAGTGTGCTATCAACATTGTTCTCACATCAAATCCAAAACACAGCACTTCACCAGCTACTAAAAAGAAAATAATCCCAGCTGAAACCAGGACACAGATGCTGCCCACATGTTATGTGGAAATTATTGAAGTACTTTAAAGGTGTTAGGCTCATTCACATTAGTGAATTCACTGAAAGTTCATTACATCAACAAATGCAGCAAAGAATTCATTTAAGAAGACTTGTGACAGTTATCATTATCTCTAAGGAAGCGCTTCCTAGAAGTTTGCTTCCTTTCGTTAGGACTTGTTATTGGTAACCACAGTATCTCTGAAATGCTTAACTAACATTTCTATAAATCACATAGAATCTTATTCCTACATAAATCTTAGATCCATGGTAACAGTTATTAAAAAATCTCTGAGGTATGAAAAGATCCATAAAATGAGGGAAATTGTCAACTTGATAAACTTGACCTAGTCCAGCAGGGAGTTGCCAAATCAGTCCAGGGCTGGACCACTTGCCCCATGAGAAAAAGCTAAAGGAGCCAAGTTTGTTCAGCCTGAAGAGAGAGATTTGGGGGGACCTAAGAGCACACCTACAGCACCAATGGGGGGGTTGTTGGAAGACAGGCTTTTCACAGTGGTGCATGACAAGAGGATATGTGGCAACAAGTGTAAGTCAAAATAAGAGTGATCCAGACAGGATATAAGAAAGTAAATGCTGTGAGGGTATTTAATATTGGAGTGTGATTTCCAACCAGTGCTGCCATCTTTTTTTTTGGAGGTTTTCAAGGCATGAGCAAAGCTGTGGCAAACCTGGGCTGAAGTCACCTGATGCTGCTTTGAGCAAGGAATTGTATTAGAGACTTCCAAGGAACTTTTTGAAATCATGTACACTACAACTTTTCTGCTTCCCAATTTGATGTACCTGCCAGTGTGTTTCAAAGTGTAAATATTTTTTTTATCAAACTCATAGAGTATGCAAGTGGTAGATCATTCTCTTCTCTTTTAGATAATTCTTTTAAGCAAGTACAATGGCCTTTATCCTCCCATTGCATGTAGCTATTTTAGATTGCCTTTTTCCTAGTGTGTTAACTCTTATATTACTGAGCTTAAATTTAATTTTATTATGTCATACTAATATTTCAAATTTTTATACACCCCTTTCCATTGTTTTTCCCATTGTTGCACCAAAAAATGTTTGAAGGAAGTTTCTTTTAACATAAGCTGTTCAGGCAAGAAGTTTTCAACATAGGTTACCAGTGAAGGTAAATTACTGTCTCTTTTAGGAGCTCTGCCATGCAAATGTGTTCATACTGAAGAAGGGAGTAAATACTGAAATAGGAAGTTTTGAGAGTGAGTCAAAACAACTGAGATTTCAAAAAAATAAATATTGTCACAAAGTTGTGTTATAGGAATGGTTATTCAGTAAGGCAGCAATTTAATAATTTCAATAGATTAAAAGCAACGCACATAGCAAAAAAGATAACTGCTATACCTACCCTGTGAGGTAAATTATCTGATTCTACTCAGTAAAGGCATCTTACATTATTATGACCTGCTACATAAAAATATCAGATTCATGTCAGTAGCAATGAAAAGGAGAGGAAGAATGTAAAGTGTTATTAGAAAAATAATTTAGAAACCCCACAATATTTAATTATATTGTTGTATAAACCCATAGTACATCCACATCTTGAGTGCTTCATGCTGTTATAATCATCCTATCTCAGAGAGGTGCAGTCTGTGAAAGTACAGAGAAAGATGACAAGGATGATCAAAGACACGGAACAGTTTTCCTATGAGGAAAGACTTAATAAACTAGGACTTTTCAGCCTGCAAAACAGACAGCAGGGGACAGACATCATAGAGTAGTACAGCATTGTGAAGGGTATGAATTAATTGATTAGGGAACAATTATTCACTCTTTTTTTGGAGTCCAGGAAATAGGAGCATCCAATGAAATTATCAGGCAAAAGTAAGTACATTTCCACACAGGGTAAAACCAAATTGTGGATCTCATTACTATCAAGTGCTGTGGAGACCAAAAGTGTAAGTAGGTTCAATATGTGATTAAGTAATTTAGTGAAAAGTCTATCAAGCTCTATTAAATACAAGGAAGCAGTTGCAACCTCTCAGTCAGGAAAAATGGCTAAAAGACATTACCCTGATTTTATGTTTGTTCTTAAAACACCCACCTTATTACTGCAGTGTTCTGTATTGCCTTAGATATCCCTTCAGTGCCTTCCTTTTTTTAGCTCTGTTTCTTTTCAAATACAAATTCAATAATATAAATCCAGCACTGGAAAATTAAGTATTATTACTCTTATCGTGTGGGCTTTAAATCACTTGGACTATTTAAAGCAGTTTAAATAATTTGAACATTGATTTTAAATATTGAGATATGTTTCTGATTGCATTCAGCCCTTTCTCATTTCACTGTTTAAGGTTTCAATGTTTACAAAAATCATGAAGACAAAAGATAACCTGAATGACAAAATAAATAATGCAAAAACTAGGGAAGACTTAATGAAACAAACAGGAAGCTGATTTAAAATAGATATAAGTACTTTCTTTCTGGAAATTTCTGCCACAGAAATTTTTGAAAACAGACAACACCTGCAGATTCAGAAAGGGATTAGAGAAATTGGTGGACAAGATGATTGTAAGTGGCTACTAGTTTTGAACATAATCTGTAGCATCCCTCATAAAGAAGCCACAGACACTGAGGGAATGCAAGGGAAATTAAAAGCAAACAGTGGCCAGCATCTCCTATCGCTCTGTTGGTAACAGAAAACTAAGCTGAAAGAACTAATGATTTTACTCAGCAGGACATTTCTAATGTTACTCCAAGTGGAACAGTTCATGCTACAATGTCCTATTACAACTTTTTGACATTGAAGAGCAGTTTTCAATAAATGACTGGTATACAACTTTCCAAAGTTAGGGAAACCTCAGAAACCAGTTAAATTGTGCCAGAACTGAGAGGGAATTTGACCTGGAATCCATATGGTTTTCCAGCAATGGTCCAGAAAACCTCATCTAAAATATCCTATCATTTTTATTCTGCCAGGATGGCTATAACAATGTAATTATTATTAAGATAGTTTATTATAATGTGCGATTTGTGTTATTTGAGAGCAGGATCTATTTCATTTCCTCTTTTTCTGCTTTTTACCTCTCTATTTTCTGCACAACAGATTTTACATTGGAGGACTAGAATCAAACATGGAAGTAATATCCATAGTAACAAAACATCACTTGATAGATACCAAAAAGGCACACACAATCTCATTTATCTGTCGAAGTGTTTATAGTAGAGTTTAGAGGAGTGCAGATACATAGAATAATAAAAGTGAAGGCCTAAAAAATCAGCATGACAAATTTTAGTTCATCTCTTGTCACCAATGGTAACTAAAACATTTCTGGGAGATGTTTGTCTAACTTGTTCTGAAAGTTTTCCATTGATAAATATTCTACATTTTCTTAGAAAATCATTATTACTAATTTCTTCTTAGTACGTGATAAAAATGAAACAAGTATGGCATTCAGGTAGACCCTGTCTGGTATAAAAGTCACTCCATGATCAACACAGCTAGCAAAGCTGTTACACACATTATATGAGGCTGCTTGGATGTGGAAGGCTTTGCCTGGATGAGATTGAAAGGGACTGCAGATGAAAATGGATACATTTGCTTTCTAACAATGTGTCAGTGAACATCAGGAAGAGAGAAAAGATATTTGAGATATAAAGCACAACACACATAAAACCAGAGGTTTTAACAAGTTGGTTTTCCATATTGGCTGAAACATAAAATTTATAAATGTGAAACGTGAGGATTCTGGACCCTGTTTGGCACAGATCAGCAGAAGTCAGTGTTTTCAGTTTTCAGAAAAGGTAAGGATCTCATTTAGCTTTTTGTCTTCTTGTTGGTCTTCTTGTTTTGTTTTATTTTGCTTTGTTTTTTAAAGTAATGGAATACCAGAAGATGTCAAGATTTTGCAGTTGCCTAGTGTAAATATTTTCCTTAATGTTGCATGGCTAACTCTCACAAGTAAAATTGTGTTTTTCTGCTGATGCCTTGTCATGGATTTACAAACATTAACACCTTGTTGAAAAGTTCATATAAAGGTCTATCATATTGAACAATAAACCTTGACAAGTATTTGACACAACAGTTAACTTCTAGTTATGTTTAATGGAATAAGGTTAGCAGTGTGGAATAAGGTTAGCAGTGGTGTCTGAGCATTTATGCCAACATTGAGGTCTGTAGGGTTATAATGCTACATTGGAACATATATGTATTAACAGCAGCCAACAACTAAAGACAGGTACTTGAAAACAACATATGATCACAGGATAATTCAGTTTGGAGGGAGCCTCAGGAGGTCTCTAGTCCAACCCCTGCTCAGAGCAGGACCAGTTCTGAGGTCAGACCAGGTAGCTCAGGGCTTGTTGCAGCTGGGTCTTGAGAAGCTCCAAGGATGGAGACTGCATAAATCTCTGGGAAGCCTCTTCCACTGCTGAAATGTCTCCTTGTGGAGAAAAAGGCCCTCCTTGCATCCAATCTGAACCTCTCTTTTTTTTCATTTCTCTCCCAACTTTGTATCTTGTATTCTTACCTGATGATTCACATTACTATAAATTGCAGTTGGCATGTAAACAATGGAAAATCACCAAAAAGTTTATTTGAATTTTTGAAATTATTTATCAAGGTTTCTTGCCAAATGCTGTTAGAGACACTGAGAAGGCATAAGACAAGGCATTAACATGGCTGTTGATATTCTTGACACAGGATATAAAGTGTCTGAGACAAAAAGAGACTGGACAAGTTTATGGAAGTTTATCAAGGGTTATTTTACACAACAATATTATCTCTAAAGTAGTTTATGCCTAAACCACAGAATACTGAATGCTCAGGGAGGCAAAACATCATTGTGTATTTATTTTGGTTTTGTATTCTTCCCTCATTTTCCATTACTGGTGACTGTTGGAGACAGGATATTAAGTGTATAGCAAAACAGTTATATAGCTATAAAAATACAAAATTCTCCATTTCATTACTGAGTACTGATCATCTGATCATCCTCAATTAATTGTTGAGATCACTTTCAGAATAAACAAGCTTATTATCCTTCCTGCAAGAGGAATAATAGATAGGGATTTTGCAGTAACTAAGCCTGGAATTACCTTTAACAAGCAGGATCACAAATCCTTTTCCTTCTTACCTTCCCAAGAATTTCTGCTCTTCTTCCATCTTGGTGTTCACCCTAAACAATCCACATCCTCACATGGCACACTCTATGTCATACAGTCCATATTTATAGCACCGTATTATAAATTCAATAATAAAATGAACTATTATTACATTATAATTATATAATTACATCTTTCTTAATATTATGGCCACAGATCCAATATACATGACCCAAAGAAGACCTTATCAAATGCTAGACCACATGGATGCACTATGCTTTTCCTGGTGTAATTATCCCCAAGCTGTGTGGAGGTAAACCTCACTGGACCATTGGGCCTGCAGGGTGGGGATCATTTTTAGTCATGCGCACACTTAACAGTTCAAATGTAACCTCTATGGATCTTCAGGCTATATGGCCTATATAGGCTATATAACCTATATGGCCCAGGATCCTCTTTACCTGAGCTTAATCTGGTATTATGAAATGCACGATGTGTGCACAAGCAGGAAGGCATCTTGCACCACCTACATTTGCTTGGTTGCTTGTGTTTTTCTTAACACTTCTGCTAATAATCTCTATATCTGGCTTGCTTCTCAAGTCCCAGGGTGTGTTTTGTGCTTCTGTAAACCATAGAACTACTGTTTATGATGACCATGAAGAAGAAGCAAAAGAATGGATATGCCAGATATGAGACAAAACAAGGAATTTTGTTAGCAGTGGAAAGATATTTTTGTTTGCCTTCACCAAAGCTTCTTTTACATTTGTGAGAGCCACTTGTCACTTGACTGTTACTAAAGAATCCTCAGGAATGCTTAACAAAAGTGTCTTTAAGCACTCAACTCAACCTGGAAATGAATGTTAATTAAAAGCACTTAAAATTTGCTTTGTACAACAAAATCATTTTCTTTGCCATGTTACAGCCCTGGATATTGAAAAACACACAGAGAAATGACACAGACACTTCAATTAGCTCTGAAAGCTTTTCTAAGTTGTTAGAATAAGGGTATTGGTTTACAGATTTGTACCACATTTAAACGTCAGAAGCATAACTCTGAACTCAAAAAAATGACAAACAATTTTCTGTTAATGTGTAAACTATGCAAGTGACAAAGGCTTTAAATACTCAGGGCTCTTTCTTTTTTTTTTTTCCTCTTACCAAGCAATTTCTATTACCACTTTCAACATTATCTGAGCTTATAAAGGGGTGTTTAGTTTGCTGTTGTGGTCATAAAAGAAATGGCTGCTACAATCTTATTTATATGTGCAAATTTTATGTATATTTATACTACAAGTGGAGGATCTCAATCAATACAAATTCAGAATTAATTTCATTTTATTTCTCTGTCAAATTACTGACAGAAGAAAATCAACTGTGATACAGCCCAGCTAAATTGAGTTGTCCTTTCTCTGCGTTTTCAGCTACTTTTACAATGGTAAAAGCAACTTCTCTCTCGCTCTCTTTCCCCACCTAGCCCCACCCCCATAAGTTTTCTTGTTGGCGTTAACAGAGTCAAGATTCATCTTTGGCTTTGCAGCCAAACCCTGCTACCTGAGCTCTCTGGAAAATTATCATTCCAGTCTGTACTATCATAGGCTGGTGCATAGTGAAAGAGTAATCTTTGTCACTTAGAGTTCTGAGAAGGAATGATTCGCAGTCCGTGAGATGGATTCGTTTTTGAGAAAATAAGCTTTGTCATATACAGGATGAGTGTTTAAGTGTTTAACAGTTTCTTTGCATGGTCAAAAACAGTCTTTGAGGCAGCCTTGGATAGGCTGAGGGCAGCATTATCTCCACTGCTTCTTGTTCTAGGAATCTCAGGCCAACAAGAGAATTTCTACCAAGGTAAATAAAAAGTTTTTGAAAACCATACAGCAGACACCTCCCAGGAAACTGTTTTCTTTTCTCCTGCCTCAGACAGGACTTCTTCTGTTAATATCAGATCTTCATTTTATGGTAGCATGTCATGAGGATCTGCTCTGATGCAGCAAGGTTATCTAGAAAAAAACCACGTTTCTCCCAAAGTAATCCACATTTTGAAGAGTACATGAGGTTTACACAATACTGCCCACATGAACTTTCATACAGAGGGCAGCTATACAATGTTACTAGCATCCTTGCTAGTATTTAGGTCCTTTAGGTCTTCCCTAAAGCTCACCTGTATGCCCAGGGAGTGTGTACACTGGGTTGCGCACTTTTTTATATGCCACCCTATACTCCTTTTGGAATAGCTGTATTATACACAACACCAGTAAAATAGAGATTATTTTTCAATTTTGTCTTGTGGTCATAGGGCAAATCCAAGGATGAATATGTTAGGCACTTTGAATATGTGACCCACCTAGGTAAGTCTTCTTCAAAATCCAAATATTATATAAACATACATGTCACAACACTCTCCAAACTATCAAGCTGCAACAAGATCTGTTACCATCTCATCCAGCATCCATCTTCATACAGTCCTTCTGCTGCCTTCTCATCTTGCCTCATTCAGGGCACACTCTCTCTTCTCTTGCTTCTTCCTTGACTACTGTCTCTTCATTGACTCCCAACCACTTCACAGAACCAGCCACAGCTGCACCTTATCTACATCAATCAACCCGCCGCCCCAAGCCAACCACAGCTGTATGTTATCAATGCTAATTAACCCAGCTTCATTCTTCTACACATAACACATCTTTCATTTTCTTGTTTTCCTGTGAATAAGCCATTTCCTGGTTTGAACAGGAAATCAGGAAAGCAAGAGTGGAAAAACCTATCTGTAGAAAGCAAACTAAATCTGTCAAGCACTGGCAAAATGACATCTCAGAAAGAAATTGAGAGCGAGACCTCACTGTAGAACAGAATTGTTTTTCAGAGGGTTCCACAGAAAAGATTAGAAAGCATGTTTGAATATAGCCTCCTGGTGTTTGTTAAGGGGCATTAGAAGCAGACACCACTTCCTGCAGATCCAGCCGAGTACACTCCTGCCTGGCCACTGCAGACCAGCCCAGTGCCCAGGGACTTGAGTTCTCTGCCCAGGCTGAAGGGCATGGCTGCTGCTTTCCCGTTTGCACGTTCAACCAGTAGCAAAGATGCATATATGTCCCAGAGATATGCATGTGCATGTACACACACGGACAGGACACTGACACAGCTGGTCACACAGACTGCCACAGACAAGGCACTGCCTTCAACAGCACCTACATACAGGACTCATGTTTGTTAGGGAGTGTTTTGATTATCTAGAGCTTAATGATGGTGATGATAGGGTTAAGTGTTTATGGGTAAGAATCAGGGGGAAGGCCAACAAAGCAGATATCATGGTGGGAGTCTGTTACAGATCAACCAACCATGGTGAAGAGGCAGATTAAATGTTCTATAAGCATCTGACTAAAGTCTCAGAATTACTGGCTCTTCTTCTCATGGGGGACTTCAACTTACCAGATGTCTGCTGGAAATAAAAGACAGCAGAGAGGAAATAGTCTGGGAGGTCCCTGGAGTGTGTGGAAGACAACTCCTTGACACAGCTGGTCAGTGAGCCAGCTAGGGAAGACATCTGCTGGACCCGCTGTTTGTAAACAGAGAAGAACTTTGTAGGTAATGTGATGGCTGGAGGCCATCTTGGGCACAGTGGATCACAAAATACTAGAGTTTTGAATTCTCACAGAAGTAAAGAGGGATGGCAGCAGAACGGCCACCTTAGACTTCTGGAGGGCAGACTTTGGACTATTTAGGAGATTGGTTGGCACAGTCCCTTTGGAGGCAGTCCTGAGGGGCAGAGGGGTCCGGGAGGCTGAACATTTCTCAAGAATGAAATCTTAAAGGCACAGGAGCAGGCTGTCTCCATGTGCCAAAACATGAGCCAGCAGGGAAGATGACCAGCCTGACTGAACAGAGAGATTTGACTGGAACTCAGGAAAACAAAGGATTTTATGACCTTCTGAAGAAGGGGCAGGCAACTTGGGAAGACTACAGGGATGTTGTGAAGTTATGCAGGAGAAAATCAGAAGAGTCAAAGCCCAACTGGAATTTAATCTGGCTACTGCTGTGAAAGACAATTAAAAATGTGTTGATAAATATATTGGCAACAAAAGGAGGGCTAGGGAGAATTTCCATCTTTTATTGGATGTGGGAGGAAACATAGTGCCAAAAGATGAGGAAAAGTCTGAGGTACTTAATGCCTTCTTTGCTCTAGCTTTTAATTGTAAGACCAGTTGTTCTTGGGGTATCCAGGCCCCTGAGCTGGAAGACAGGTACAGGGAGCAGAATGAAGCCCCTGCAAGATAACTGGCCTAGTGGATGAGGGAAACATGGATATTGTTTGCCTAGACTTCAGTAAAGCCTTTCACACTGTCTCCCACAGCATTCTCTCCTGGAGACACTGGCTGCTCATGGCTTTAATGGGTGTACTTTACGCTGGGTTAAAAGCTGGCTGAACAGCTGAGCTCAAAGAGTGGTAGTAAAGGGAGTTACATCCAGCTGGTGTACAGTCACAAGTGGTGTTCCCCAGGGCTCAGTATTGGGAACAGTCCTGTTTAATATCTTTATGGATCATCTGGGCAAGGGGATAGAGTGCAACATCAGTATATTTGGAGATGTCACCAAGTTGTTTGGAATGTTGATCTGCTTGAGGGTAGGAAGGCTCTGCAGAGGGATCTGGATGGGCTGGATTGATGGGCCAAGGCCAATTATATGATGTTCAACAAGGTAAAGTGTTGGGTCCTGCACTTGGGTCACAACAAGCCTGTGCAATGCTACAGGCTTGGGGCAGAGCAGCTGGAAAGCTGCCTGGTGGAAAAGGACCTGGGGGTGCTGGTTGACAGCCAAGTGAGCATGAGCCAGCATTGTAGCCAGATGGCCAAGAAGTCCAAGAGCATCCTGGCTTGTATCAGAAATAGTGTGGCCAGTAGTACTAGGGAAGTGATTGTCCCCCCATACTTGGCACGGGTGAGGCCACACTTTGAATCGTGTAGTCCGTTTTGGGCCCCTAACTTCAAGAGAAACATAAAGGTGCTGAAGCGTGTCCAGAGAAGGGTGACAAAGCTGGTGCAGGGTCAGGAACACAAGTCTTGTGAGGAGCAGCTAAGGGAACCAAGGTGGTTTAGCCTGGAGAAAAGGAGGCTTGAGGGAGACCTTATTGCTCTCTACAAATACCTGAAAGGAGATTGTAGCAAGGTGGGTGTTAGTCTCTTCTCCCAAGAAACAAGCAACAGGATGAGAGGAAATGGCCTCAAGTTGTGCCAGGGGAGGTTTAAATTGGATATTAGGAACGATGTCTTCACTGAAAACATTGTGAAGCATTGTAACAGGCTGTCCAGTGAAATGATTAAGTTGCCACTACTCGAGGTACTTAAAGGACATGTAGATGTGGCACTTAGACACATGGTTTTAGTGGTGGACTTGGCAGAGTTAGGTTAATGGTTGGACCTGATGATCTTAAAGGTGTTTTCCAGCCTAAATGATTCTATGATTTTATGACTCACAAAAAGCACAAGCCCAGACAGCCAAATGCCCTCCTCCTCTTTGGCTGGTAAAGACAGGAGGTCACTAGTGAAAGCATACAATTAACACTCATTAGGTTCACAATGATGCATATCTGTGGATTCCCAAGCACTAGCACAGCCCTTCTGTCCATCCAGCATCCCTGTCCAGGTCCTCAGGCTTCTTACTTGCTCCACAAGTCTCCCACTCCCTGTCTGGTCCACTTTGGTTCTCACTAGGAAATAGATACATGCATTTATATGCTCATCCCATAGACCTCACACTCATGGCTCCCCCAAATACCAATCTATCTCTTCAATATCTGTTACAGAAACTGATATAGGACTAGTCCACTCATTTCTGCTGTGTGCATATTTTAAAGGGGTGGTGGGAGTGGTGGAGGGCTGGGAGGGGCGGAGGGGGGGGGGGGGGGGGGTTGCATGTGTGTGAGTTGGGCAAAGAAATGCCCTAAAAACTAATAGACATGGAAAGAAAGAATCAATCAAAAGGAAACTGAGAGCATAATTTATATAAATGCTTAACAGAAAAATGGCAAACTGTAGGCAAATTGGGACTTTGCAACTGATAAAGTTGCAAACCTGAGCGTTAGGGAAGTTTCAGGGAGTTGGTACTACACAACCTGATGAGGGAATGTGCAGGGAAAGAGAAGGGAATTTCTTAAGCTCTTCGTTAAGAATGTCCTATCAATAACCTATGGCTGTAAACTGAAATCTGATAAATTGTAATCGAAAGCAAGGCTTCTATCTTTAAGAAATAGTAATTTAAGTGATCTTTAAGTGATTTGCCATTGGAATGGAATATCAAGAGAAGGTATGGATGTTCACGGTCTTGAAATTACAGGACACCTGCTGGAAAACATGTTTCAGGAAAAGTACAAATCACTGGCCTTGCTATGGAGCAACTGAGCTGATCAATAACCTGTGGTATACACTGGGGTCAGGCTAGACCCTTCTGGCCTTAAGCTCTATGTATCCATGAAAATCACAGCAAAGTGTAAAAGCTTACTTCAGAGGTTCCTGGCTAATCATTCAAAGAGAAACAAAAAGCTCTGATACTAACAGGTAGTGATCAAAAGTCAGTATAAAAGCAAAAATGTCCTTAAGACATTGACTATGGCTTTCTGGTCATAAAGGAGGGACTTGCTTTAACAGCAAAGCCTTTTTAATGCTCTAGAAAGTCTTAAAATATTTTAAGGCTTAAAATGACAATATACTTTTTTAATGGTCATCTAGATAAAGGTGGTGAAACTACATAGGTTCTTTGGATGTGACATGAAACCACGATTTTCTGTTTTCTAAAGCTTATCTTTCCAGAAAATCTGCTGTGCTATAGAGAATGTTCAACAGTAAGATTTCTTTTCGTGGAACAGGAAGACACCATATCACTATAAGCATTGAAAGGTAGCATAGGAAACAAAGCAAAAATCTGAAAATTAAAGCTTTAATTTGATATGTATGTTTTTCAGAGTATTCCACATTTTAGATTATACATATTTTTTTCCAGCTAAGTGGAAATTAATGCTTTCTAGGTAGTTCAAAGCTAACATAACAGAGTTCGTGATGTCTTATGCAAAACACACTATTTGTTAAATTGACATTCAGTCCAGAAGACTGCTTCAAACTGCTTGTATCCAGGAGAAGTCTAAAATTGTACATTTTTTTCTCCAGAGTGCTGTGAAAGAAACAGTTTTAAAAACTGGGCAGCTCATATTTTCTTGTTTATGGAAGGTGATTAGACACCTGAGTGAGTGGTCTAAAATTATATCTTAATCTAGATGTAACTCTAGCAGACATTGCAGAAATGTGACAAAATTCAAATCCTCATTGAGCAGAGTCTATTTCAGGGCTTATAGTGACCCCCAGGAAAGTTAAAAAAACCCAAACCAACATTTATCATTAATTCAGCTTGATTTATATTATTTTTTTTAATATTCTGTTTCTAACTTACAGCTAAAAATGTGGAAACTGCAAAAGCAAGAAGTTTGCTTCTTCCTTCAAATAGTTTCAACGTTTCCAGCACTTCTCCTAGTTGGAAACTGATTATCAGAGATCCTCCAAATAGCACATGCAAAAAACAGTGTTTTAGTTGATCTCTTTTTTTATTTTTTTGACTGGCTTATTATCTTACTGGGCCCATTGGCCCAGCAGGTGTTCCTATATGTCGTTCCCAAGGAGGCTTCCTGCTGGCAAATTGGTTTGAAATCAAGAATTGCATTTATAATCTTGACAATAATACCTATGAGAAACATGCTAGTGAAGGCTGGATGAAAGGCAGATCATCTTTTCTTCTAAAGCTTAGGCATTAGAGTTTTAAAACTATGTTCCCTCTTATTTTTAGAAAAGAACTTTTGATATATGATACACCAGCCAGAAAATTTAAGCCTTAGATACTCTTTTTTGAACTATTGAATTTGTACATACATTTGAGAAATCTAAGAATCAGGTTTGTAGCTTTAAGTCCTGAATAAACATTATGATCTCTATTATGTACACGAATATAACAGAAAAGTACAGAGATACTGGTTGTTCTCTGGATTTTGAAATTAACTTGTTTCTTGTGACTTCTTGTGGCTTATATAAATATTATACTTATAACTAAACTTCTTTAATATCTCTGTAATTTTCTGTATCTTTAAATATATGCTTCCCTAGTCAACCCCTGTCATCAACAGGTATTCAGCCAAAATTCTTTCTGAAATAAATGAGAACTTTGATTGTGTCTGTATAGGAAGTTTCGATAGTTAAGACAAAGTATACGTGAGGATTCAGGGGAAAAAAGAAGTTTACCCTAGAACAGGAATTTCAGTTCCGGTCACAGCTCCTGTCTGAAGCCATCAGTCACTTAGAACAGGTAATGTGTGTAAACCCTAGGCAAGGGATTTACCATCAGTAAAGGGAAGGAAAGACTGTAGTTTGCCTTGTACTCTTATCATGTTCAGATGGACATAATAATAATCTTTTAGGCAGGATTCATTTTGTCTCACTTTGAATGCCTACAGTCTAACTACCTGGAAGATAGGATTCCTTTGACTAAACATTCACTTAGCAATACGGTCACTAGCTCAGATGCAGCAAATTGCATTTAGTGTAAGAATTCCATTTTTAGGGACCATTTCCATCCTATGCATATTATGTTAATCTGTGACAGCTCAAGGCAGTAACCAGACTCCTTGACATTTCCTTTCTTTTCCATTTCACTCTGTGAAAACGGAATGCTGTAAGTAATATCTCACAAGGAATGACAGACAAAGGCACTTATCCTGTAGTTTGATACCCTTTGATTTAAATAACTTTCTGACCTTGTATGGACAGATAGCTCAAAGTTAAGTTTTCATATAAAAAATAATATTCCAAAGATAAACATTTCAAAGGCAACACGGCACTCACTTCTCCTCCTTTCAGCAAAAATGTGTCTTAGGAGTTTTACAACAAGATTAGCTATGCATGTACCCATTCTTCTTCCTTTTCAACTGGAGACATCATCATAATAGTCTAGTAGGACTCACAACCACTTTTGACTGAAATGATGCATAAATGTTTTCAGAGAACAGTCACTTTCGTAGGTACTGATGGATATAGTAAGCCTTTCTTAGTATTGAAAGGGAATGAGATGACAATCTTGCCATGAAGGTAGAAAAGTAAAAAGAAACAGGTATTTGGAAAAAAAACAGATTAATTTCTCTGATAGGCTGGTGATGTCATGATGGGGTTTGAAGAAAATATTCATGATCACGTTGTTAAGTGAGAATAAGACACAGACAATATATAGTAATTGTGAAATACACTGGGAATGTTGAAGTAAATAGTGCAAGACAGAAGAGAAAATTTTGAGTAAATTTTGTTTTCATTCCCTTTAAATCTGGTTTACAGACACTACTCTAGGTCTCTGAGAGATGAACATTCCTGCAGAAGTCTAAGTCTGCAATATGAAGTCAGTCTCATTGATTATCCAGATAGTATATCTTACATGCCTCATTTAATACGCTGCTCTAAAACAGTTCTCAAACTGGCAGACAAGTTAAAGTGCTCCATAGCATCCGTTGCAAAATGCTAAAATTGCATGCATGAATTGGCATGGCTCCATGAACTCAAATAGATCTATTCCAGTTCTCCTCAGCTTTCCAGACACTGTACTTATGTAATTGCAATACTAAACCAAAAAGATTAATGTGTTTTAAACTCCTCTGAAATGCATTGCTGAAAACTAAATCCAAAAATGAAGACAGATGTGGTTACGTATCCAGGCGCTCTTGACTGTGGCTGCAGATCTAGGATATCTCCACAGATTTCTTTGTGAATGAGATTTGCTTTGAACAGAAAAACCTGTGGAAACTAAACTTGAGAAGGAAAGTTGCTGCTGGCTCTGCCTTTTGAATAGGAATAAGAGTGACACACTGATGCAAGAATTATGGAGCTTTCCAGGAGGGAAAGATCAGGGCCTTGACAGCACCACCATCACCCTCCTCAGAGTCATTTGGGGCCCCCACCCACACACCCTCTTCCTTTCAGGCCCACAGCTGCATTTGAGCTCAGGTCCTGGCCCATGGCCCTTGTTGAGATACACTATATGCATGCTGTGTCTGACCTTGAGCATCTTGACCTTTTCTTCACGATTTGGCCTTTTCTTCATGATTTCACTTTCTGACTCAGCTGGTAATCAGTGACTCTTGGCTGACACAGGTTACTGCTACCAGACCTTCTCTGCTCTTCATGGCTGGGATTGTGCCTCTGTCTTGGCTCCCCACCTTGCCTTGAGAAGACTCTGCTTGCTGCCTAAGTTAAATGCCATTACCACTCAATTTGGAAGGAGCACACTGAAAGAGAAAACACCTGGCACCTAGATTTTAGCTGTATCTTACTAATAAGCTACTCAGTATTTTGAATAAAACAGAGCTAAACCTTCAGTTTCAGAGGAATAGACACAATTCCTCTTTCTGTTACAGGCTTGTAAGGCATAACTACCCCACAAAGCCGAAGACATCAGAAACAGGCCTGCAACCTGCCAGAGGCAAAATGGGTCAGCCATGGGAGGAAAAGCAGATCGGGAAGCAGTTTCTGCACTCTTTAGGAATGGAGCTGGATTCCTGATAGAGCAGCTATATACCACTCACTCCATGAGCAGGCATCAGCCCTGCGTTTTCTCTGGATTAAGTTTGCAGGCAGCCTAGCTGAGAGTGTCTGGACAGAGCTCTTGAGGTGGCTCTAAAGAAAGAGCTTTTTACACGCAGTAGTTCAGAGATCCTATTCTCTTCTGCTAATGAGAACTAGACTACTAAAAATTTAACATACCATAATAACTGAATGTAAGGAAGTGTCTAATGTTACTCAGTCATCAACTTGTTCACTTACAGCCAGGAAGAAAAGATTAAATTAAGTGGGAAAAATACTGAGGCACAATAGGCAGTAAAAGTTTTATTTTATGGTTGAAAATCCTGTTTTTCAAAGTGTTTATGCATCATTCTTCCCCATCACCTATTGAAGTTGGGGTATCTTTGAACTCTGGTATCAGAATATATGAATAAAACAAATGTGGGGGCGGTTTATTAAACAAGGATCTTTTCCTCCCTTTCCAAAAAATTCTGGATATTAGTTCAATAAGACTATTTAAGATTGTGAAACAAACCCCCAAATAATTTATGTAGTCTGATAAATTGGCAAAAGTATTGCATTTCAAGAGTACTGAATATTTTATTTTATTGTTGGTTTAAGACTATTATTCAAACAGCTAAATTTTATAATTTTTTTTAATACATAAAAAGTAAAGAAACAAAAAGCTAATTTTTAGCAGCAGAAAGACTTTTCACACTGGTCTAGCTATTTTACCTGTGTTTACTGGGAGTACTTTGGTAGACATTAGCAAACAGGAAGTTTTATTCCATATGACAAGTTGTACACCTTGCAGAAATCCTTGTAATATGCCCTCTGACCCCCAGGCCTAGATGTCAGATTTGTGCACGGTGTATGATGTCTCCCAAAGTGAACTCCTCATACACATGCAGACAGTGTTTCACACAGCACTGCAAGGGAGACAGTGAAGAACTGGCTTCAGGAGCAAAGCTGGCACACGAAGGCCTGTGCAATCAGCTCGCTTACATGCCTGTTTTGACAGCTCAGCCCTGGCATGAACACTGGCTTTCCTAGCTAAGTTAGCTCTTAGCCAAGTGTAGTGACAGCTAGAAAAGAAATAATTTAGGAGGTGAATGCACTGGCAAGATATTAAGCAGTCTTCACCATTCTTCAACTTCCAGCACCTTTGGAAAAGGTGACCTCCAAACCGGGGAGAAGGGGAAGGAAAAGAAAAGAAGTGGTATTTGCTCTTCCTGGTAAATAAAGTTAATGGAACACAGATGTGCCATATGCCTACGCAAACAATAATATGACCTGAAAAAACAATGCTTAAACTTTCCTGCCTCTTACTGGAAATGCTTTCTGCTTTCTGTTTGTTATAAAATATTTAATAATAGCATTTAATTTAATTGTAGCAATTAGAACCTTTTTGAGATTTGTCTTTATCCTAGGAACAATTTGCATCAATGCTTTGCCTGTAAACAGTAAATATTTGAACTTATTTGACTCTGCTCTGTACCAAGAAGTTGTCAATTTTTCTCTGTTTTACAGTTCGATTACAAACAGGTCACATTAACATCTGAAAACTAGAGAAACTAGATGGACACAAAATTTCCTTTGAACAAAATCTGAGTTCAAATGAGATTTCTGCTATCAGATACATTAAAATTCTGCATTAGGTAATTAACAGATTACAGCAATACTTTTTGATTATTTTTTTTATTTAATCACATTTAATTTGATCCTAAACCTACCAAGTCTATACTCATGCTTAAGCATGGGAAAGCAATGATTTTCAGCTTTAGCCCTAACCCAGCATCCCTTTGCTATTCTGCAGTGGTTTTGGTTTTTTTTTTTTTTACTTTTAACAAATAGAAATAAAATCACATACTGTTCTGATTAAGTCTTATTACCAAGAAATATTAAGCTGACAAATGTATCCTGTTTCACCTACTCCTCAAAACCCTCTGAAGAGTTCCTCAGATTTAACGTATAGTGGTCTACAGCAATAGATTCAAAGGGATTTTTTTTCAAGACTCAAAGACACCACTGAGTTAGTGTGGTTTGATGAGTTACTATTCCTTAGATGACCCACGTCATAAACTGTTCATGAACAAAGTTTAAGTTAGTGCATTTTGCCTCCTAATTACAACAGCTTGACAGAGCATGCACAGATCTGTTACTGATGTCCAACTAGTGTGTGGCAATGACTTTATGGCATTGTGGTAAACCATGAGTGTTGATTGAATTTAAATAAATGTTGGAGGCAGCACTATGGCAACATTGTGGATCCAAAGCATCTCTTGTGAGTCTGGGGAGCAAAATGTCATATTAAGCATGTTCTTTAGTTCTTTAGGATGTAATCAATGTATTTTGTGTTAGAAGAAAAATTTGGGTGATCTAGTAAGGATAGAGAAACAACATGTAGTTTCCTTTTCTCCAGGATGCTACTTCCCTGCTGAAGAGCTGAAGATGGGGAACTGGTATGCAAATATGCAAACCTCTACATATGACAATTACTTTCAGCACAAATTTCACCCATGATTGAAATAAGGTTCTCAATCTCAACTTGAAAAGTTTCAGTAGAGAATCTGATACTTTTGGGTGCAGTGCTGGATTTTTTTAAAGTAATTGAACCCCAAATACTCCTGTCACAATAAGGTATTCCTGTCAATAAACTGAAAAGTGAAACTTCAGAGCCACAGTATGATGAAATTTATCTCAGATGTCTTAGTTTTCTACTCTTCACCAGTGCATTTGGGTTTTTTCCCACTGTTTACTCTCTGCTGTACATATGTCCACCCAGACTACAGTGAAAATTGTAATCCTCTAAATATAAAGCACAGGTAACAGCTGTGTCTATACTCACACAAAAAAAAAGCAGCATGTGAGACAAATCTTTGGATGCATTTCATATTTACATGAAGTGATTATGAAGTATGTATTAACCATTAGTGCTTAAAAATCTTATCAGCTGCCAGTTTCTTTATATTGTGTCTTTTTCCATTGCTGTTTGTATCATAACTATTCCAAGCTGAAATTCCGACATGAAGAATTCCTTTTTTTTTATTTTTCTAAACACCAGTCTGTCCACATTTCCTATGGTGAGACAGATAGCCCAGTAGTCACCTATAAATCCAGGTGGTATTTAGGAAGGGGGTGGTAAGCAGCACAGATGAGATGGTGTTGAGAAAGATTTGCTCTAACAAGCACCGCAAAGTGTTTGTATTGCAGATGCAGCATTGTTATTTAAAGATATGCAGTGACTATCTGCATAAGTCTTCTGTCGATAAATCTTTCTCTAGCCAGAAAAAAATCCTGACGCTACTAAAATCCTTCAGGTTTTCCCACAGGAACATCCCCATCTCTGAACTGTTATTGCTGTTCTGCTTTCATCTCTGAGCTATAACACTCTGCCTGGTCTTCGCAACACTGCTGAAGGTACTTGAGCATTGTGTCTGTGGGTCTTTGCTACCAATGGACATGTGTGTCTGGCTTGGGCAAGACTAAGGAACCTACTGGGCTGGCTTTGTTTGCCCTTTGTATTTTTAATCTGAAGTCCATGCATCAAGCTATAAGAAAATGTTCTTGCTCATATATTCCTCTGAGGAGGTGGTTGTTTGTCAGATCTTCTCCTTTATCTTTTATCGGTACTGAATCTGTCCTGCATTCCCCTTAGTTTACTGCTCAAAGCTGGGCCTTGAAGGATATGCAAGAACAGATTAATGAATGGACACTGATAATTCAGAATACAGAGGAACAGGTATACTTATTTGTCTTCTTATAAATATGCAAGGCTGTAATTAAAAACACTTAAAGACCAAACACTACATAAAATCTTTACACATTACTTCCCATTTTCTTGGGATAAACCCAAAATTTTCTCACAAAATGGAATTGCTTCACGAAAACACCCTCTACTGTCCATCTGCTCCTCTAATTTATACAGTAATGGGAAACAGCTGGATAAAGTTAAGTGGCCCTCATTTTGTGAGATGAATTTCCTTTTGTTTTCTGCTGCCAGGAATTAATTAGAGTATTTATATCTGTATTCCAACCATCATTCCTTTTCTTGAGTGTAATATGAGGACAGAAAAAAAAAATTGTTTACAAAATCTCTTCTTATATTTATTTCCTAACAGTCATGATAGCAAATGTTTTTCACCTGAGGCTTAAAAAACCCAAAGAAAAGTGCACTGACAGAGTCCCTGTGTACAAGGTCCATACAGAAGATTTCAGAAACGAAAATCATGTGCAAAAGCAATATTTGCTCTGAACATGAAAAATCCATACACTGGGATTTGTTCTCATTAACTATTCGACAGTTTAACACTTGATTCATAGATATTTGTTTAATCTTTTTAAAAGGTAGTTTTCAAAAAAACATTGGAGCTACAGACAAAGTTTATAACTGTAGTGGAATAATTCTGTGTAAATATTAAGATGTTTAATTACACTGGCTTGTTTGGATTCACAGAGCATTAGTGAAGCAACCCCAGTTTTGTAAGAATGTTTATCATTCAAACAGTGTGACAGTACTGCATGCAAATATTTAGAGCCTTGAGACCCTTTGAGATTTCTCCACTTCAAGACCTTGTCCTGGTTTCAGCTGGGATAGAGTTAATTTTCTTCTTAGCAGCTGGTGCAGTGCTGTGTTTTGGATTTGGTGGGAGAACAATGTTGATGGCACACTGATGGTTTGGTTGTTGCTGGGTAATATTTATACTAAGTCAAGGACTTTTCAGTTCCTCAGGCCCTGCCAGTGAGAGGGCTGGAGGGGCACAAGGAATTGGGAGGGGACACAGCCAGAGCAGCTGACCTGAACTAGCCAAAGAGGTATTCCATACCATGGGGTGCCGTGCTCGGTATATAAACTGGTGTGTATGTGTCGGCTGGGAGCTGCCAATCACTGCTCAGACACTGGCTGGACATCGGTCAGTGGGTGGTGAGCAGTTGCACTGTGCATCACTTGTTTTCTGTTCTCCCTTCCCTTTGGATTTCATTCCCGACCCCCCCACCCCCCACCCCACTCCCCCCTTTTCATTATAACTCTTATTGTTATTGTTCTTTCATTTTTATTTTATTTTAATTAATAAATTGTTCTTACCTCAACCCTCAAGTTTTACACTCCTTTTTGATTCTCCTCCCCATCCCTCCGGATAAGGCGAGAGTCAGTGAGTGGCTGCGTGGCACTTAATTATCAGCTGGGGTTAAACCACAACAGGTCCTTATTCAAGTCTGAAACTAACCACTTATGTTGCACAAACTACTTTTTCTTTTCTAGCTGGTTGCACAAATACAGAGAGCTTGCAAGATGAACACAGCTCCAGAATGAACAGAAGAATTACCAGAACTGGGGAAGTAGAGAAGCTCAGTCCTTTGGGTCATGTAATAAGTATGTGGCCAAATGTCTGCTAATGTGATGAACAGATACCAATTTAGACCTAAAGAGAATGATGTGTCAAGAGCCATAACTTCTTTCTTGTTCCTTACATCTTTGATGAGATCAAAAAGCAGGAGAGAAGATGGAGTTTCTCATGGAATCACAGAATCCTAGAATTGTTTGGGTTGGAAGGGACCTAGACCAGGTTGCTCAAAGCCCCATCCAGCCTGGCCTTGAACACTTCCAGGGATGGGGCATCCACAGCTTCTCTGGGCAACCTGTTCCAGTGTCTCACCACCCTCACAGTAAAGGCATCACTATGTATATGTTGAATACCAGCATTTTTGGTAAAGGACGGAGAAATAGGTTAACACAGTGTTACTCAGATCATTGCTTCTTGTTCATGATGCCAAAAGTGTTTCTGGGCATGCATATAAATTATGCATATAATAGTGTGATTTTAATTGTTACTTTTGAGATAAGCAGAAGCTTTCTTAGTTTGAGACATTCTATCTTTTCCACGGTATTTGTTAAAAAACAAAGCAGAAAAATACAGAGCTTAAATTACACCTGACATTAATAAAATGTTGTTTGGTACAAAGATTAGCACACGCTACTGGTTAGCGTTTAGTAAAACAGTGATAAAATTATCTCTTCTGTCTTTAGTCCCTATATATAACTGAAACAAAATACTACTTGAAGATAACTAAGAAGAGTATTGTGAGATAAAAGGGCAATTCAGAGGTGCAAGAATGCTGATCAACAGGCTTGAAAAGTATTAAATGGTTCATACAGTGATTAATTTCAAACAGTTCATTACTCAAAATAATGTTTCGCAATCTATTAAATGCTTAGAAGGGTCCTCTCTGCTACTAGTAGTTCTACAGCACAAACAGATGGTTTTGAAAGCTCCTGGCACTCTTATTTATTTTCTTCCCACTGGTAGTCTTGTCAGATTTCCAGACTGTGCTAAAGTAAAAGAAAGAAAGGCACAAAGAGAATCGTCTTGCTTCCACTGGCCCATCTCATTCAGTTTTGTATTTCTAGTAGTGACCTATGCCAGATGTTCCAAAAGGTGATGGAAAACAACACCTCATATTTATGGCCACATCGCCAAAGCCATTTGGAAGCTGAAGTTTCATTGATACCAACTTTTGTGAATTTAAGCTCTAAGGAATAAATTGCCTTGAGCATCTCAGATAACTTGAGATAGCAACAGAATAAAATAGATGTTTATTCCCAACCTGTGGCAATGACTAGTTGGTTTATTCACTGGAGCATAAGGGATGCTTTTTCTGAATTCATTTGTGAATTAACTTATGTACCATTTACAAGAAAGAATTCTATCCTTTGCTCCTCTGTGCAAGAAAATATAAATAGAGGTACTGGCATACAGAAACCTACTGCCTAGTTGCTGTGCTTTGTGCAGACGCTACCTTCTGTTAGGATTCTCCAGTGCCTAGTAAAGTATGACATTATTTGAAGCCTTTCCTCTGAAAAAATCAGTTGAAATTGGTCAACAGCTTCAGAAATTACATGAAGAGAGTATACTTTGTCATAATTCTCTCCTCCCACATAGGTATTATGCACATGTCATCAAGGCTTCAAGACTCAGAAAACTGAAATTAAATTAGATACATTCAGTGCTTCAAACAGTGAGAGGGCATAATTTTGGTAATGCTTCATCACTTCACTCCTAGTTGATGATTTCTTAGGATCCTTTAATACCTTCCATCTGATCCAAGAGAATCACATGTAATATGTTTTCTCATTCTATCTTGTCTACTGTTAGCATAATACAATCTGGCAATATTTCACAATCCTGAAAATCAGAGTTCAACACCTGACAGTGATGGGCAAGAATGGAGTTTGTCATAGGATGCTTGAAAATTTCATAAACTTTGCAATAAAAATCTTACATTACTGCTACATAGGTTATAAAATTGAGCATTCAAACTGTCTCAACCCAGAAAGTCTCAAAGCACCAAATTTATTTGTGTCTTCTTTTTGCCACCTGTGTTCATGTTCTTTATGATGCAGGATCACATGCAGGTTTGGGGCTTTTTTTTTTTTTTTTCCCCTTAACACCCTTTTGTTCAGTGCTGAAGACAATGCATGAAGGAGAAGAATTAAGGATGTGTGAGAAACTGCGGAATTTTCAGGTCTTACACCTTGACATTAAAACACAGAATAATAACTTTTATTATATATACACAGAATAACACTTTACAGGGTGGTTCTTCATTTTTCCTAGCTTTGGTGTAAAATGAAAGTATACAAACCAAGAAATAATAAAGACTAAAACCAAACCCATTAACAATTTTAGCAGACATATAACTGTTTCAGGGTACGGATAAGAATTTCTGAGGTACATACCACCCAATGAATCACATGATTTATATTAACAAATATGAATCTTTCGATATGGGCCTGTTGTGGTTTAACCCCAGCTGATAATTAAGTGCCACGCAGCCACTCACTGACTCTCGCCTTATCCGGAGGGATGGGGAGGAGAATCAAAAAGGAGTGTAAAACTTGAGGGTTGAGGTAAGAACAATTTATTAATTAAAATAAAATAAAAATGAAAGAACAATAACAATAAGAGTTATAATGAAAAGGGGGGAGGGGGGGGGGGGGTGGGGGGGGTCGGGAATGAAATCCAAAGGGAAGGGAGAACAGAAAACAAGTGATGCACAGTGCAACTGCTCACCACCCACTGACCGATGTCCAGCCAGTGTCTGAGCAGTGATTGGCAGCTCCCAGCCGACACATACACACCAGTTTATATACCGAGCACGGCACCCCATGGTATGGAATACCTCTTTGGCTAGTTCAGGTCAGCTGCTCTGGCTGTGTCCCCTCCCAATTCCTTGTGCCCCTCCAGCCTTCTCACCGGCAGGGCCTGAGGAACTGAAAAGTCCTTGACTTAGTATAAATATTACCCAGCAACAACCAAACCATCAGTGTGCCATCAACATTGTTCTCCCACCAAATCCAAAACACAACACTGCACCAACTGCTAAGAAGAAAATTAACTCTATCCCAGCTGAAACCAGGGTGGTATGTACCCCTTATTCCATACAATTTATGTCATGATACACCTACCAATGTATACTCACCTCTCCTGTCCTCTAACATAAATACACAGATTACCACTGCCTAAGTCTATTGACCATCCCACCAATGTCTCTTGAGTTCATTTATTCCATGACTTTGGGCTCCATCTGTTATAACAGTCTTTCTAGGCAGGGAAGATGGTACAAGTGTTGGATTGTTGCACATTGAAGCCAGCTCTGATTCTATTACAGCTGCACTGGTCTAGTTTCACCAAAGTAATTCTTCATTGGTATGGCAACTGAAGAGAAGTCACATTCAAATCTTCAAATCCAAAGTGGTGGAAATGTGTGACACAAGATGCCCAGTACCAATATGCATATAGGTGTGACAATGTACATTATGCAACATTAACATCACATAACTCAATTCATTGGTTATTTTCACCCAAAAGCAAATCCTCTTGAGGAACATATCAGATTTCCCCATTCTCCTTCGTTAACCACCAGGTGCTCCCAGTTTCCTGAGCAAAAGTAATCTTACAAGTGGTTTTGCCTTTGTCTGAAGCAGGAATGACCCAGATGGTTTTCCCAAGCATATTTTGAAGGTGCGCTACAGGAACTTTACCACTTTCTTCAGTACATAAAAGTTTTGACTGGGCAGCATCAGTCGATTGGCAGATCCTAGTATTGACTAACCAGGTTGCTTTTGCTAAATGTGTATCCCAGTGCTTGAAAGTCCCACCACCCATTGCTCTCAGCATAGTCTTTAACAGTTCATTGTATCGGTTGATTTTTCTAGAGACTGGTGCATGACAGGGAATTTGATATATCCACTCAATGCCATGTTCTTTAGCCCTGGTATCTATGAGATTGTTTTGGAAATGAGCCCCATTGTCTGACTCTATTCTTTCTGGGGCACGGTGTTGCCACAAGACTTGCTTTTCAAGGCCCAGGAATAGAAAGGAAAACCCGATCATCCAGGAACCTTGGAATTTATTGTGGACTGGCCAGAAGGTAAAGATTTTGGGATGCCACCAGAGGAAGAGGTGACACATGCTGAAGAAAAACCCGCTTGTATAATAAACTGCCAGAACATGAGAAGCAGTATGCCTTGTTTACTGCTGGGTCCTGCCATATTGTAGGAAAGCATCAGAGGTGGAAAGCAGCTATATGGAGTCCCCTACAAGTTACAGAAACTGCTGAAGGAGAAGGTGAATAAAGCTGTCACTATATACAAAAAATTACCATTATAAATTGCAAGCCTAGTTCCTGTCACTCATATAATATCCTACATTCATCTTTTATTAAATATATGCAACTGTTCAGTTCTGCTGATTTTCACACCACCACAGTGATATTACTTATTATGGTCAGCTGTCACACAAATATCTTCATGCTGATTTTGGATGGTGGCAGCTGAGAATGTTATAAAATATGTGCTACAGCATCCTGTGGATTATCAGTCCACATGAAAGTTAGCTTCCAGGAAGCAGAAGAAGACTTGTGGTAAATGTTATTTGAGCAGTGTTCAAACAAGGAAATGTAAGTGAAAAGATGTATTTAAAATAGCAGTACTTCCTTCAGCAATTCTGGAAAGACCAGCAGAGGAGAGCAGACTTCATATTGTATCTGGTATGCAGAGAGGCTCTCTTGCTATCAAGTGTAGGAAGACAGTATGTGAAATCAAGGAGCTCCACAACAGCATAGGACATACCTGGTGGAGACCCAGTTACATAACCCAGAGTCCACATGAGCTGCCAAAAGCATGATTTCAGGGAACAACTTTACTAAAAATGGGGTTTCTTCCTGTACAGTTCTCTCAAGGAAAAATGCAAGAGATGTTTTGTTTCCTTGTCATTTATACTTCAACTAATTCTTTGAGCACTGGGAACACACCTGCCTTTGTGCATTTATCTCATAATTTTCCCATTTCACTATTTTTTATTTTTGCTGCTTGGTTTTGCTGTCTTTTTCATAAATGGTGGGTCAAGGGATAGGGATTTTGGCTATTAATAATTTTGGAGGGGTTTTTGTTTTTGTTTTAATTTCTCTTTTTTCCTTGTCCTTTCTATTCTGCCTGTCTCATCTTGCCTTCCTCATTAACATTATTTCTTCAAAAAATTAATATTAAGCTCAGCTTCATGGTTACAAGTAGCATTTGCAGAAAGAAACTGAATAGATATAATTCTTCATCCATCCTCTGCATATACATACTACCTAGAGACCTAGATAATTAGAAGATAGATAAATATTTTCAATATAATTAGTGATAATTATAATATGCCTATTAGAATCAGGTAGGAGGAGACATTTGAGATGTCACCGGAGGAAGAGGTGGCACATGCTGAAGAAACCGGATTGTATAATAAACAGATTTCCTTACCTGGCTAGATTATTCTGGTTTCAGCTGTCTATTTTCCAGTTAGAGGAATACAGAACATTCTTATTACTCCTGCTAGATAGTTTTTTCGTAGTCTCCAAATGCTATTTGCTTTAGTATTGAGAATTTCACAGATCTCTCCAAAAGTATATGAGCAGTTTTGCCTATTAAAGTTATAATAAATTTCTAAGCAAGTCACTATCTTGTCAGTCAGAAGCAGCATAGCTTTCAATGATTCAGAGTAGTTAATTTCATGAAAAGTATTCAGAAAATACTTACCATTTGTAAAATGATGACAACTTAAACTTCAATATTACATCAAACTCAACTATGATTTTTAAAGTCAGTAAATAAATTAATTAATCCAGCAAGCACCTAGCTATAACACAACCAAATATAAACAACCCATAATCCTTACAGACACAGAAGAATGTATCACTGCTAATGGCAGTTCAGTCTGTAAGCTTCGCTTTAATTACATCATAACTATTAATATAAATTTTAGGCAACAGATACAGTCAATTACTGCAGTTCCAATTTCCTTTGATTACAAAAGGATACAAGACAGGACTGACCACTATCTACAATACTAAAAGTATTTGTTGGTAACATAGGATTCATGTCTCCTATTTAAAGAAATGCAAGTGCCTGTTTCCTCTGAAAACAGCATACATTTCAGCTTGCTTTGGCTTAATGACTATTGCTTATCAAATTCTTCCTTTATTCATTCAAACATTCGTTGATAAACAGAAGAATTATTCAGAAGAAAAAAGCCTAATTGGAACTACTATGGAAAAAAGTAACTTTAAGCTGTTAATATAGGAGAGAACTTTTGATTTGCTTTGCTATCTGGAAATACTGATTTTGTGAAGCTGGAATTGAAGACCTTAGACCAAACACCTTAAATAGAGAGAACTGGGCCAACATAAATAGAAGGAATGATGAAAAATCTTTTAGTTAGCAGCAGAGCACAATTCTTTCAAAAAATATATGTCAAAATCCTATATGACTTAAAGGATTTTGAATGTACATCCTCATATGTATAGGATGAGCACATAGCCGGCATAAACTGAATTAGCTCCCTGAATTCTAGGACTGTTAAGTCAAATAGTCCTCCTTGTGAATTATTTCTTCATTTTCATCCTTATAGACCAAGGTACCTTTAGTTGACAATCAGGAAAGTTGCTAGAAATAAAGCCTGGCATTCCTTTCAAAGTATCTCCTCCTTCAAAGAAAAAAAATTGCTTGTTTTCTTATTAAGAATTAGTTCTTATTTGCAGCAAGATGCTTTGCTGTGTGCTCCTGACATAGCTAAATTCTCCACGGTACTGAAATTCAAAGTAATTCAGTATAAGCTTTTGCTAAGATCTATATAATGCTAAGAAGAATGTTCAAAATTGGGGTGGGTCATTACCATTATCGTGAATGCAGTTGTATGTATTGACTTCTCAAGGACAAGTGCAATATATTTTGGTTTGGTGGATTTACAATGGTAAAAGACTATTTGCCACTCTTTATCATGCACCATTTAAAAGTGAGAATCCAAGACAAAGAACAACATATGCATTTTTCATTGTCAAAATACTAACTTTGAGTGGAGAAGGTGATTGCTGAAGAATAAGATGATGTGCTGCATGATGTATGAGTGTCTTAAACAACAAAAGATTCCTTAACAGGTTTGCCAGGCTTTGAATCAAGACTTGTGTTTTGCAAGTGGAGCAGGAGTATGTAATATATTTTCTATCTTTCCTTTTTTCTCCTTTGTGCAGGCATTTAGAGGTGATGAAAGAAAGAAACATATCACTGGCTTGAGTAAGCCATTGTGTAGGTAGTTAAGAAAAGTTTTTCATTTCATTTCTGTAGAACTTTTCTCTCTATCAAACTAAGGCATTTAGTTTTTCTGTGTTCAAAGTAGACTGCTTCAAAATAGTCAGTGTATTGTTATTTCTTTTGCAGAGTATTGTAATAATATGGATCAAAAAGATTAAACTAATATCAAATAAAACATGGGAGAAAATTAAAACCTTCTAGAAAAAAATGTCCTGTGCATATACATGTGAGAAAAGAGCCCATAGAAATGACTGAGAAAGGGGATGACAGAGTAGAAGAAAAGCAGATATTGGGTCGAGAGTAAGATCAAAATCTTTCATATCCAGGTAATGTTAGGCCAGTTTTAAGTGATTCTGAAAATCTCACCACTGACCTATTTTTTTCTACAGCCCCCCTCCCTCCCATCCCAAATCTAGAGACACTCAGTCCACTGAGCAGGTTTTTAACCACCAAAGTGACTAATTGACCATTTGACTGAGGTCCAGATATAAGCTGGAGCATTTCTGTTACCTCTGGGTGGCTGTCTTTCACAAATTGTATGCTGAATTTGCTCAATTCACCTCTGTGCTGCCAGCCTCAGGAGAATGGCCCAGGGCTACCTGGCACATCAGACGAATGCATGGCATAAAGTAACCTTCCAGGCCAGCTCAGAAGCGTGTCTCCTGAGCAGTGCACCAGGGGCTGTGCTGCCATATCTGCCTTGTGGCTCCAGACTTGTCAAGGTGTCAGTGACACCAGTGAAAATGAAAACATGTTTTCTGACACTATGAAGACCAAAGCAAAACAGTCAGGAAATTTAAGCTTCGGAAACCATGAGGAGAAATGGAAAAATTCTCAGCTTTTAGATACTGGGCTTTTGTGATACAAGCCTATTCTGCTGTAACTGGCATGTTTATACACATGCAGATCTTGAATTAAATTATACCAAGCATTATATTTTGGTGCTGGGTGATTTTCCAAGCATTTGTTTTGTAGCCATTGTTAGTACTACAGTTCCATTAAGACACAGACTGAAGCCTAGCCTTTTGCTAGTGTTACTTTTACTGAAATTTAGGGTATGTCAGAAAGGCCATCTATAAGGAAGGAACACAAGTGAAAGACTGATAACATTTATGATTCTCCTTGTCACATAGTTATAGCATTTGTCTGGGCACTTACAGACAGTTAACTGCTAGATGTTACCAATGCCATGGGTAGGTCGATTGTGTTTTAATAATACCTTTCCTAATTTCCAGTCCCAGTATTGGAAAGGAGTACTGACATTAGCCACAAGCATCCTTTTAACAAAGTAGAACTGCCATTAGGCCGCAGGCATATGTCCAGCTCACCAGCACTTGGACTCAGGACTCCCTCAAGCCTTCCAGCCAATTAAGGAAGATGTAAAACGCTAATCAACTCTAAATTGTGATCTTGTTTAATGTCAGCAAAAAAAAAAATTATTTCCTTTCTTTTTTCTTCTTCAACAGCAGAATACAAGCTTTCCAGAAGAATAAAATACATGACTTGCTAACATACTGGCCCTGTATGACATTTCCAAGAAAACATAGTTTGTGAGTTGAGCTAGAATGATCCTGGCAACTACTGCATACAATTCAGCAGCAGTCACCATCCAAGAGCAGGCAGGGCTGCTGTGTCCTGGGGTCTCGCAGTTGGCATGCTGCTACACTCACTCTTACTCCTTTCCAAAGAGATAAAAGCATACACTGATGCTTCTGCCATCCTCTCTGTCTATATTCAATAGCCCCCACATATTCTTCTTATAATTTAGTTATACAGACATTCCAGTATTTTATATATACATACACGCACATGCCATTTTATGGAAGCTTTCATTAGCCTGTAATTGAAAGCCACCTAAAACCATCCAACAGACCCTATTTTGAACCTCCGTTTCAGTTACGGCGTAGCCAAACCGCATGTTTTACACACCTGTGCTATTTCACACCTTGCAGGCAGGTTTGCCAATGCCTTTTAAATGTTTTTTTCTGAAGATTATTTCCTCTCTTGTAACCTTCACCCATACCCATCACTTAGGTTTACGACCAAGCTGCTGGGATCTCCCTGTGTTTTTGACAAGCTGCAGTAACAGCAAAAAATTTCAAGCCTCTGACTTGAAAATGAAATGTCAGTCCACAAAGTTGCTGTTAGGGAAAGCTGGTGACAGAAAACCCGAGGGTATGAAAGCAGCCTTGTACTTTGACAACTGCAGATTCCAGACTATCAATTACATTTACCTTAAATTCAAAACATCTTCAGGTAAGAAAGTTAACCGCAGCAGTACTGTTATCTTATTCCATTTGCTGTTGTTGTCCCAGTTTATTTAAATCATCAATTTGGAAAAAAAAATTCATAGTATTTTGGCTTTCTTCCTTCCCCTTGCCCTCACCACCACCACCAATTTCCCATGAAGACAGCAGGTACATGGCACTTTTTGTTAACAGGTTATTTTTAGGAGTTGATTGGTGCCTTTGCACTAGATATAAATACCAGCCCTGAAAAAGGAGAACACTTTCTGAAAGGTGCTGTGTGCTTTAGCTGCATGCACCAGAACTGATGAGAGGCTTCAGCTACCTGCTGCACTGGCTGCTCTTCACAAGGCCAGAATGCTGTAAATCTTTGTGGTGAAAGACTGATAAAGGAGACACATAGATCAAACCAATTTATTAGAACACTTAAATATTAATTTAGCTTTCATTATTAACAGCAGATAAATATTGTCATGGTTTGTTCAATCATTTCCTCACACAAATTCATAGGCTTGGTCATAAAGCCAAACTCAGCTCTTTACCAAAAAGGGGAGGTTCATATTGATGTGCCAACGTGTGGTGGGTTGACCCTGGCTGGACACCAGGTGCCCACCAAGCCCCTCTATCACTCCCTCCCCAGCAGGACAGGGGAGAGAAAATATAACAAAAGGCTCATGGGTGGAGATAAGGACAGGGACATCACTCAGCAATTACTGTCATGGGCAAAACAAGACTTGACTTCGGGGAAATTAATTTATGACCAATCAAATCAGAGTAGGGTAATGAGAAATAAAAACTAGATCTTAAAAACATCTTACCTCCACCTTCCCTTCTTCCCAGGCTCAACTTCATTCCTGATTTTCTCTACCTTCTCTCCCCCGAGCAGCACAGGAGGGGGAATGGTGTTTGCAGTCAATTCATGCTTCTGCAGATCCTTCTTCCTGAGGGGGAGGACTCCTCACATTCTTCCCCTGATCCAGCATAGGGTTCTTCCCATGAGACACAGTCCTCGATGAACTTCTCCAACATGGGTCCTTCCCATGGGCTGAAGTTCTTCACACACTGCTCCAGGATGGGTCCCTTCCATGAGGTGCAGCCCTTCAAGTACAGACTGCTCCAGCCTGGGTCCCCTGTGGGGGCACAGGCCAGACAAGCAAACCTGCTCCAGCACGGGCTCATCTCCCCATGGGGCCACAGGTCCCACCAGGAACCTGCTCCAGCATAGGCTGCCCAGTGGGTCACAGCCTTCTTCAGGCATCCACTTGGGTTGGATAGTAGGCATCCACCTGGCTCTGTTGGATATAGAAGAAGCTTCTAGCAGCTTCTCATAGAAGCCACCCCTGTAAGCTTCCCTGCTGCCCAAACCTTGCCATGCAAACCCAATACAAATGACTCCTTGTCAGGTGGCAGTAAAGTCCCTCAAAGCTCTGTTTCAGATCTATCTATAATCCTGCAGGACTGGTGTTACATGCCGGAGACCTGAGTGTGATTCTGTTTGTACTCTCGGGAACAGAATTAAGACTCAAAATGGAGTCAAGAGCCAAGGAACTTTATTTGCCCAACAATAAATCTGCAAATGCAGACAGAGAGAGAGCGAGAAATAAAGAGAGAGAAAGGGAGGAAAGAAAGAAGGAAGGAAAAAAAGGAAAGAATTCAGAGCAGTAGCTTCCACCCCAGAGTTGTGGCATCCCATCAGTTCTATTTGTTTCCAAGTCCGGTGGGGGAACATTCCACCTGATGTTAGTTGGTTCCATTTTTTATAGAGTTGTTACAAGCTGTTCTGCTTAACCACACCTTCCACTTGGCAATGATGTATGTGTCCAACATTCCTCAGGGCCCTCCAGGCACCTTGATCCCCCTGACCCCAAGTCTGGGCACATGCACAGGGGTTTGGTTGTTTTGCAGGATCAGCCTCCCCCGTTGCTCCATGGCGTCCGTCAGTTTCCTCCTTTAACAATGTATAGATAAATCTCTGCAGTGACAGTGGTGTTACCTTCCTGCCTTAACAACGTCTGAGTTTCCTGCCATAACAATGTTGAGACAAGACATCTGCTGTGGCGATGGTGGGTCTCACCAGTGCAGTTTCTCACAACTGGATGTGGCCTGAGTTATCCAATCTGTTGTTGGTGCTAGCATGTGTTGGTGGCCTTGGACAGACAGTGTCCTGAGCTTAATAGTTCTTGCAGATTCAGCAGAGCCACTAGGCTCCAGAGCTTATCCATTCTGATGAGGCATCCAACCAGTACCTCTCAGCAAACCCTTTCAATCTTGTTGGCTTGCTGTTTTCTGATAAGTACTTCTCCATCCACACCTGTAGGTACTTGTGAGGCCCATTCACAACAACTCACACAGAACAGGCCTTTGAGGCATGTCTTAGTCAACACACACTTTTTTGAACACACTGTGAAATACTCCCACTTGATGTGCATAATTAAAAAGCTTTCACAAGTTTTTCCAAAGCTTCCTAGCATGTTCACTTTCAGACACTTACAAACCCTAAAAAACAAGGATAACCACCAATAAGAAGCAAAAAGATCTGCAACATCACATCACATCTATTTCCTCCTCAACAGTCCTGCTCAGTGCTTTATGTAATAACCTCCACATGTTTTTCCAGACAAATTTTTAATAACAACAATGAATCCCAAGTATTTTGTTGAGTCTTTTAGAAGCACTGCTATAACTTATGCACATAATCTAAAGTAGCACTTGATGTTATTATTAACAAAGACTAGATGCTTTCAAATAGCTTCATTACTAACTATAGGCAAGGTGCTGCTGGCAACTCATTTCATGCCAGAAAATAACTGCACTGTGGTAGAAGTTCTGTACTCTCAGACTTTCACTGAAGGTCTCTATATTGGTCACTTTATGTCCTGCTGAAAATATTGTCGTTTTGAAAAGATGATAATGATTTCCGCATTCTGCAAATCTACTTATAGGGATTGTGTGTGATGCAGTTTACTTCTTGACACTATCTTCTTCATTCTCTGCTCTGTATTCTCACATCGTGCTGTACCTCTTCACAAAACCTGTCAAACAGCACAGCTGGAGTTAATAAACTGAGGAAGGATGCCCATTAGCAGTTACAGACATCCCTGTTGTTTGATGATTTCAGTTTTCATTATCTCTGCATCAGCACTGGTAGTCCTGCAACTGAAAAGCCATCAAAATAACACAGCTTGAAATGATAAATGAAAGTAACAAAACAACCGCAGCACAGAGCATGCACTTCTGTGGGCTTTTCTAGGTGAACAGAGATCTGTATCTGTGCTGCGGCAGTCTTATACTACCACACAAAAGGTTTATCCAGATGTGATTGTTGGCTTAAAGCCATTGGACTCATTTCACACAGACAATTTTCTGTAAATGCTAGGAAACTTAAGAAATTACATTTGATTGTTCATCCGCAGAAACACATTTTAGAAGGGTACAAGATTTTTCCCTTTCTTTAAGGAAGAGAGGAAAATACAACAAAGTCCAGGAAAAGTCCATATTAACCACAAATTATCTTACTGCAAAATGATTATCACTTAATTGGAACTAGTCAGATTAATTCCTGACTAATTTCCTACATTTATTCCTGAACTGAGGTTAGGTATGTAACTCAGGAAGGTACCAAATTCTCAATGAAGAGTTAACATAATGGATCAGAATTCTCTGACCCAGTTTAACAATTAGCTGGAAGTGGTGTGATGTGAAATTTAAATGTACACTCCAGAGCAGGGAGTTCTTTCATCCTTTTCATAGAATTTCACAGAAATTCTTTCATCCTTAATAAACATGGCTAAATTTAAAACTGAAATGTATATTTCATTTTATTGTTATGAATACTATCTGCCAAAAGATGCCAACAGCATATTTTCAGCAACTAAAAGTGCATTGCTCTCACGATTTGTCAGATCTGCAATGTATTCATATGGCTGCTGTATATAATTAAACATGTAAAGCAGAAGACTGAAATTAATAATTAGCCCTCAAAATTTTGAAGTAGTGTCTGGGAATTAAGCCACACAGTTCCCATTATAGTTCAGAGAAATCACACAGCTAGAATTCTTCCACTGCTTAGGAGATCAGAAGCCAGCTTCTAAAGTATTCTTACTTGTGGGAGAGTAATTTGCACTTTCTGATTTCATATGGATCAATGTATTTTTATTATGTGTTTTTGGTTCTCAATTTGTATATTTTTCTGATAAATTAAAAGTTATGTATTGTGATTTTAGGTGTTCAACCTCAAAGATACGATTCATCACAGCTTTTTATTGATAAACAGAAAAAAAAAAAATCAAAATTCACTTTAAAATAAATACAAAGTGAAAAAACAGGCAAACAGACAAAAATCCCAAAACAAAGATCCCATGGTTCTGATTTGTAAATGCCCTTTTATTACCACAAAGAAACTTCTTTTTTTTTTTTTTTTTGTGGGTTTTGTTAATGTATATGCTATCAAGTGCAGCCAGTAAGATGGTTTTCTAATTTTAGACTCTTGTTAACACAAAGAGTAGGGAATTTCAAGGATTCTTAGAGCTTCATGAAGCCTCATCTTGCTTTGACATTTGTTGAGCAGTCGCATACATTTCCACTGCAGAGAATATAATTATAATTTAAAAGGGGCAGGGGGGAGAGAACATTATTTCTTCTCAGAATGGTGCATTTTGGCACATGCAGTATTTATTCAGGACCTAGCTACAAATTGACTCCTACAACTGTTTCCTAGTTTTCTTTCCCTAACTGGTCTTTGCCTGTATGTATATAATATACATGGCATATGATAAGTCAGGAACTATGCATAAGCCTAAATGTAACAGACCCCGTTATGTTTCTACCTGGATTTAGTTTTCTGTGGTTTTTTTTTAAATAATGGAAAAGAAGACACAGTAGTTAGATATTGAGTCTTTTGATACCGAAATACTATTCAGGAACTTCAAGAACACTTGAGATGTGCTCATCATCCTTCGCCTTCCTGGTCAAATATGTGTGAACAAATTAGTTATATAGTTCCATACACTTTTATTCATATTTTATCTGTCTGCTCAGATATTGAGTATGTATTTTAAAATCTTGGTTTTCGGTAAAGGTTTTATCAACATTTTGGTTTTTAACAGTCAGGTATTTCTTACAAGGGAAAAAAAAGAAAGAAAGAAAAAAAAACCAACAGATTTTTTTAGCCCATAGTCAGAGTTCCAGAAACAGAAGAAAACTGAGTTGTTACTCACACTGACAAATAATTCCTTACCATTGACAAGTAACTGGGTTTTGAACACATGCTTTTACATTATATAAACCTCAGATTTCCCTACTCAGAAAGTCAATGAACTGTCTTGTGAAAGTTTGACTGCAAGCTGCACACAGACACCTTTTTTTTTTTTTTTTTTCAAAGTTATTTTGAGGTAATTATTTTTCTTGTACCTGAACTGATTGCTGAAATACATTTTCTCTCCCTACTCCACCCCCAGTCACTTTTTTTGTTAATACCCTGCAGGTATTTAGAATTAGCTTTCATGTCATGCCTTAGTTCTACTTTCCCCAGGCTTTGCAAATTCACTTTTCTTAATAAACTTTTTTTTATCATTTTTGTTATCCTTTCTTTGGATTCTTTCCAATTCCACAAGATCCTTTTTGTATTATGGAGCCCAAAACAGTGTAAAGCACTCAAATACAGTCTCACCAATTCTGCACTGAGATAAAAAATTAATTACCTGCCCCCCTTCTCCTGACCTAATTTGTCTCATTATACTGTACATGCTCAATATGGTATTTGGCATTTTGCAGCATATCACTCTGTATTCTTCTGCAGACTTTATGGTTTGCTCTGAGTCTAGTAATTTCCTGTAGCCATGGAAATTTCCAAATTAGTCTTTCGCCATGTTACACATTAGGCTTTTTCACACTTCACATTCAACATGATTAGAGGTTGATTTTGTTGTATTTAGACCCTGATCATAGTACGGCAGACCAAGGTCTTTCCTATAGTCTAAGGGATAGACAGAATAGACAGATAGATAGAATAGACAGAAAAATGATAGTGTAGTTGGGTGCAGCAAATTCTTCCAATTCTGTAGTTATACTGAAAATGCAGATATCTTTTTTCTGTTTGTGCACATTACCAGTGCTACTTCAGAGAAGAATAAGCTGTGCTTTCCTAAAAAATTAGTCTATAACTTAATTTTTTTATTTCAATGTCTATATTGGGTTATGGTTTCCTCCTAAGCTTTATATATCATGCCATCAGATCAAGCCTCGTTTTCCTGAGTTCTGGTAATTATTCTTCTTCACCTACACTTTTATTTTATTTTATCTTTATAGAAGCAAGAAGGTTTGCTACAGAAATTCCCTTTAATCATATGAATTATGTCACCTTGGTCATGAAAGCTGAAAGAACGGCACTGTATTAAGGGAACATGAGTATCCTCTCTTTCTTTACCAGTTAATCAGACATACCTTAAGCAGCAGTGGAAATGCTTTGTATTCTCATGCTGTTACTGATACAGCCTCCAGGACCTTAACCAATGTACAAGGACATTATCACAGCATTGTGCAGCAGATTAAACCCTGTGTTTGCACACTTAATGGAAAAAACAAATGTTTGGCTTAACAACAGTTATGGACTTGACCCAATGACTTGACTCATTTATAAAGCCAGGTATGACAAAACACGATTAAAATATTCTTACATAGATCTGTCACCAGTCTTTTAATATCTCTAGTTAACATATTCTGTTCACATGTGTTAGCAGTGTAAAAGTGTCTAAATAGGTAGACAGATTTATTTTGGGGCAGGAAAATAAAGCCACAGGGTGTTATAGTCACTCATAGCACAGAATTTGTTGTTGCTTAATAAGCAATTTATTGTACAACTTCATACTGAATCTTATGCAAACTTCAAAGTACGCCTGATGAATTGCTTTGTACCAGTAATGATGGGATCCTTAACCTATAAAAGGTGCATAGCCACATCATTCCATAAGACCTGACAAATTTCCAATGACGAACACTGCAGACAGGTACTTGCTAACCCAGGAGTCATCAGAGCCTACAAGTTTTATTATTAGTTCAGTTTTATATTGATGCTGTTGCTTTTGACCTTACAGACATATCTTAAGTAACACAGGCCTCTAAAAGATTGGGTGAGTAGCCTTGACTTGAGTTATATATGTTTTCTTGCTCTTTAGTCAACAAGAAGAAAGAAGCATCTCCCAAGGGGCAACTCAGTTTTTCATAGACTCTTACACTATTGTTGATTATTATTTCTGAGAAGCAACTCTTTCTGTAATGATTCAAGAGGAAGCCTAAATAGACTGATTTCAACCAGATTCCTAACTTTTAGAGGGTGAAGGGAATGCGCAATGAGTGACATCAAATGCCACTCCAGGCAGCAGCGTGAACTGTTGCTGTGATATTGACATTTTGTTAGCTGATAAAAGAACTCTAAAACTGTGCAAACAATTGTATGATTTGGCCTTGTTTGGGTGTTGGCTGAGCTATGTGGCTCAATGTGGCTGCTACAAATTACAAAAATGAATGTGAGCAGTTGATGACCCTGGCAGAACTGCTGATGACCTCTGCTGAGTACTGATTAGTCAGCAGACAGACACCAACATGCAAGTTCATGACTGAAGATCAGATCATTATGCTAGTGTCAGCCTCTCTGGCCACAGCTAATAAGTGCATCACTGATGAAGCCAGGGACATTGAAACTCATCTGCATTAGACTTCTGATCAGTGGAGTGCTTTTATTCACACCAGTTTTCTTCTGATTGAAAGCTTAGCACCAGTGAAGAGTGATATTACCTGTTGCCTGTAATGAAGCACTAGGTTGGGATGATGTTTCTGTAAGTGCATCCTCAATACAGAATGGAATATTTGCACAGATTCAGCCTGGTAGCTGATGGTCCTTGACTGCTTTAATTTCAAACACGCTACTTTCCATTGAAATGCCATGCTTGTTTATTTATTTATTTATTGCATTGGACCACTAGAAATGGATGCACAAAACGGATTCTTGAAGCAGTTTATCCCCCTACAGATGAAAAATCCTGTCTCTTTTTATTAGGAGGTGGGTATATGTAGGACAATATAAAGGTATGAAAGTGATGGAAATAATTAAGCTAAAAACATACACTATTTTTTGACATTGTTGACTGGCCTTGTGATACTGTTACTACTGATTTAGGTTTTTAGCTCATCTCTGATAAAATTCTCTGATAAGGTTACCTGCAAGATAACAAGTATAACCTGTTCTTCAAAAGACATCTGGTAAAATGATGAATGAATGGATACATACATAAGTTTCACATCTTGAATTCTCCTATTCAGAAAAATAAACTGGAATAGGACAGAGTTTAGCATTCAACTCCTATAATCCCGGTGCTTTCATAACTGAAACAGAGGCATAGAGCCTGAATCTCCAAAAATTATCGGAATTTGGCATTCACAGAAGAAGTTAAAATGTCTCTCAGCTGCCAGTTTGGGAGTGTCTTTCTGATTATACAGGTTATGGACACAAAAAGTGAAATATGTAGGAATAATAATATACATATGCAAATGTATATATGTAATAAACTTTATGAGCCAGAATCATCGCTAATCATTGTTTAGCCTTTTCATTGTGAGAAGTTACACCAATAGCAGTAATTTTTTCACACCCTGAGGAATTTCCAGTGCCCACACTTTACTCTTTCAGGTAGTCTGAGGAGGAAGATATTTAACCAAATCTCTCAGGCTATAAAGGATCATAGAATCATAAAATCTAAAACTGGGAAGGATATACTGTGTCATTAGTCCACCTCTCTGCCAACACAGAATACATCTCTGTATTACATTTATGCTCTTTTCTCCACATTTGTCTTTAGTTCAACAAACTTATCCGAGGAAATTATTTTATTATTTTATTGATTTGATTAGTAATTTTCAATGATCCCTCTCCCTCTCCTTTTTATATGACCCTGCTTGGTATTGCTCCCTCAAATATTCATAGACCGGTCATTATAACCCCTTATAACTTTTATTTGGCCAAGATGATGTATATTTAACTCTTCTAATCTTTTGTTCAGTACTCATTACTTGAAGTTCTCCAATCAATGACCCTATTGTAAATCTCTCCTTCCTTTTGGTCAGACAAGAAATTTAGTCAGAAAATACCTGGAGTGAAAATGCTGTTTCAGATCTTTCACTGCTCAAATCTGGTATAACAGAGAGCAGAATATGTTTTCTGCAGTGTGACAGAAACAAACAAAAAATGTTCTGTATGATATCTGAATGATGATATTCAAAGTTATGTTCCTTAAAAGGAAAGATACTCCACCTTACATAATTTGCTCAGCTTTACTTTTCTTACCTTCTTCTGGTGTGTTCATGAAGATGTTAAATGAGATTTGAACATTTTTTCAAATCTCGGGATTTGTAGAACATTAGTATGCTACAGTCCAAAGGAAAAAAATCTAATCAGAGAACAATCCTTACCAAAGATAAAGTTATTAATTTTATTTTTTTCAAGATTTCATTCTGCTTACTGCTATATATATCATGTTTCTTGTGATTTCTTGAAAAATCAACCTTGATTTAATAGGTTTGAACTTTACTGGTCAGAGGAATTAAGCAGTGCTTGTTCTGTCCACTGCATTAACCCTACCTTCTGTAGCAAATTGTTGAATATTCTTTGATAACAGGTTAATTTAATATGATTTATTTCTTATAAACATTTACTGCCTGCAATTTTCCTTAGGGTGCTAAAGGATATATTGAAGTATTCCTCTGATCTCATACATTGTACATACTTAAGAGACTTGTAAAAACTTATTCTATAAATGACAAAATTTACTTCTTGAATTCTTAAAGGTGGCATTTAATGGTTCTGATTCTGATGCTATTTTTGTAAGTCTATTTATACAATTTAGCCATGCTAATTGCTTCACATACATAATATTTAAAAGATGCATTCTTTGCTATGATTGCATGTTTTAAATTTTTCTGTATGCTCTAGATTTACTATCAACCACTAACAGTCTTACCTTTCTTCTCAAAAACAAAAATTGCATATGAAATACATCTAAAAAACAGTGTCACGCTCAAAACTCCTGCTAGCAACAGTCTATCTGCCTGAAGCATGATTATAGACTATGGAACAGATAGTGTAGAAGTCCAGTGTCAGAGACTATATATTAAACTTCAATTTATTGGAAACTAAGGAAGTAAAGAGGAAAAAAAATCAATGTTTAATATTTAGATGCTAAGAAAATTCCACTCATCTTCTGAGACCCAGACAAAGGGAATCACTGGGTATGTTGATCATCCTCTGCTTCCCCCCGAAGTTTTATAGTTGGTAGGTCTTTACAAACCATTTTATTCAAAAACTGTATACAGGGAAAAAATAGATAGAAATAAAAGAAAAGCAATGTAATATGGAATCAATTATAAGTTGTTATAATGTAGTTAATATCAGAGGTAACACAATAAAGCAAGAATGTTTTAGAGGTGGTGTATTTAAGTTCAATAATAGTTTTCAAATTTGTTTTATTTTGTTTCTGAGCTTTTCTTCCCTTTTACATGTCAACATGACCATACAAGAAAAAAAAATTATCACAGCTGTAAACATGCAAATATCATAGTTAGATTCCAGTGCTTCAGAACAATGTAATAAAATGTTGTGGGATTAAGATGGTCATAAGTAACAGTAAGAGATATTGATACAAGTTTTACAATTCAAAATGTCTATCACGGCTGTTCTCAGTACGGTATTTGAACACCTCAGACATCTGGTGCTTTATCAGCTCCTATAAAAGATTCCTAAAGAAACCCTCAAGAGAGAGAATGCCTACAGTATGAAAAAGTTTTATAGACTCAGGTTCCTGGCCACTGCCTGTCAGCATCATTAATAGTGCCAATTTTCAGCTGAACTGAGAAATGCAAAATGCAATTAATCTTTTCCTTCACATTAGATGAATAGTTTATGTGTGCACAAATCTCCTTTAAACTTTCAAGCCAGTGATGATGAGCAAATACAATTTTATCTTTAGAATTTGACTTACAGCCAAAAATGTAAAGGAGTTTAAAATCAAACAGAATCAAAATCCTTCATTCCATCCATGTCACCCCATATTATTCCCCTAGTCATTATTTCAAATATGAGCCATATAAAGTTTGAAGAGTCACATTGTGTTAAGTTACTGCATGTAACACAATATGAACAGTGTAATAGGCATGAAGCAGCAAAGAAATAGTATATCTGCTGAAAGTTGATACCATTTACATTTGATGATAAAAAGTGCAATGGATTTTAACCTGTTACTATGAGGCTTATTGATACTTTCAGGTTATTGATGCTCTGAAAAATGATTTACATTGTTATGTACATTTCAGTACAATTATAATGTGCGTCAGCTCCAGTGGGAATGATGAAACTTCCTAAAAATAATCATGTAATTTCCTTTTCTTCCTGCAGCGTCCCTTCCCTGTCAGTGTGCCATTATGTTACAAGAACTTCAGGTGCCTGAGCTCAATCTAAGCAAAAACAAATTAATGAAACTTTAACACAGTGTAGGATTTGAACCTATTTATTATGAGTCCACTGAATTATTAACCAACTCATCTGTCTAGTATCTGGGAAAGAACCTTTTGATTAAAAACTATTGAAAGGTGGGTTTAGTAAAATTTGTTTCATGAAATCTTACTGAGTTGAGTACTTTGGTGATTTACCATTGTAAATCTGTTTTATGTTTGAATATATCATTATGTCTACATCATTAAAGTAAATAATTTATATATAATTTTACCCATTATGTGGATTTGAGTGTATGTAACACATGAATGTATGGGGTTTTGTGTGTTTTTATAGGCACATGTAATACACACACACATACGTTTGCAGAAAAGAAAGGGAGAAAGACGAGATGACTATTAATATGGCCATGGTTTTATTAATGTAATGTGGATGCATATCGCAAAGGCAGGTTGTATCCAACCCTTCAGCAAGCTGATAAGTAGGAATGAAAGATCCTATTTAGAAAATTTTCAATGAGGGTGGACATGTATACTGGTAGATAGCTGAGAAGAAAATAATGAGCTTCTGAGTCTGTTTCTGAGTAACAATTGAGCAACACCAGTGGAAATGAATCTGTGTTGATGCTCATATCATCTTTAGGTACTCTTGACTACATATAACTAGTCAAGGAGAATACTCAACTGATAAAAGCCTAACTCCATTCATTATTGGTAGGTGTAGCTCTTCAGAAGTATAGATTTTAAACACCTCTGAACAAGTGATGACGAGGCCATTAAAGAAGAATAAAATCTCTTGAAACTAACACATCAGTTCATGTTCAAATGCTACCCTGCTTTGCCCAGTGAGGCCCTGTTGAAGCAATTTCATACTCTTTTTTCATACTCTTTTAAACTTTATAGACATCTTTTTTTAGTAGATAATCAATTTCAATACAATCTGGGAAATTTCTGATAGCATTGAATGAAGACAAAGTTCATAAAAAATATTTACTTGGTTCATCAGTAAATATTGCTAAAACCACTTTTTGGCTTTAGTGATTTCCCTATAGAGTTGGAGTTGGCTGGGATGATCCCTTGATAGTATTACTCCTTTAAATTTGGAGAATGACAAAGACATATTTTATTCTTCCTATTCAGGAGCTTCATTAACAAATTCTTTTGCAGTTTTCCTCCCTCTTCTATTTTTATTTGTTTGCTTGGGGTTTTTTTGGTTAGTTTGTTTTGGTTTTTAACAGTAAATTTAAGAACAGCACTTAAGTTTGTAGTGTCAGCAATATTCAAAGCAGTTTTAGTGTCTTGGCTAAAAGTGTACAAAAAGAAGAGCCATTTCGCTCTAGCAAGGCAGGGATGGAATTTCCAGAAAGTGACCTTCTGTTCAGTACCTATACGACAAATTATACTGATGAGCAAAGACACAGTCTACACAACTCTTGTTGGTGATATATTTTCTACCAACTAAATTCAACTGACCTTTGTCAATACATCTCACTGTCACAGAGTTCTGCAAGACATATTTAGACCTCAGAATGGCATATATGGTTTTTTGTATCTCACCCTCCCTGTCATACTGCCATGTATAGTTTGAGCATTCTTCTCCTGAGTTTTGACTGAAAATAGGCACCCACATCCATGCAGCGCAAACACTACCCAAACAGGATATCCTACTAGGTTAGATGAACTCCTGACAAGGCAACTTAATCTAGTGCTAAATGGAGTAATTAATCTTTGGAGTCAGCTGAGTCATTGTGAGGAACATATTTAATGCTTGCTGCCCACCCTGTAGCAGTTACATTTTTATTTCTGGGTACAATTCACTATGTTGTTTATTCTGGATATAGCCTCAAGTCATTTAAGACTCAGATCAGAAACAGCTAGTTTTAAACTCTCTAGGACAGAAAAAAAAATATTCAGTACAAGGCATAGTTTTTATATGACCTATTTGAGTGTGTTTTGAAAGGTTGTGTGAAATTACTCATTAGAGAAACATGAAATTGGCAATTTTTGATAGCTACATAGCCATCTTAAATCAACCTAAACCAGGAAGCTATCAGAAAAGATAAATCTGTCCATAAGGACCTTCACCTTCTCACCAGAGCTTCCTTGCTATGCCCTTACACTAGCTTTACTTATTTTGAGCTATGGTATGAATCATATCTAACAAAAAAAGAAATAATCTTTTGGGCTATATAACCACTCTACTGTCAAAAACTGGAATAGGAACATGCATATAAGTATGAGAAGAAAAATTGACCTAAGTGTACATCTTTCATTAAACATAATCCAAGTCAAAAGTGGGCCATCATGATCTTCTACTCATATTTTTCCCAGTGCCTGCTTAGTACTAGATACAACAAGAAAGTAGCTACATAATGAGCTAGATCAGAAAGGTGAGCCAGACAAACACACATAGAATTAAGAAGGGTAGGATCATATGAGGAGGAATGACAGGAAGGAAAGCAAAACCACCTGTGTTAGTAGAAGTCCTCAATTAGATTAGATTAAACATAAGACAAAACTTCCCTCTTTCATCAGTTTAACATGATTGTGAAGCCTCAGGGCTAAAAGTTTGATTATGTCTTGATGCAAAGCTTCATTGAATTAAAATTAGCTGTGAAGACAGTAGTTTCTAATGGATTTAATTTATTTCCTATTAACACAATTTGCAGTGAGTACCAATGGAAGGTGCAATTCAAGTTATCAGTGATACGCATAGTCTCAGGTGATAGCAAGCAACAGATGCATTAGAGAAAGGTACTGAAGACAGAGGTGGAAAAAATGCCTTCTGCCCATTGTTTCCTGAAATCTTGACTTGGTCTCTGTTGTTCAATACAACTTTAAGAACTAGAAGATAAGATTTTTATTTCCAGCATTTTGCTGGCCACTGAGATGTGGTGACAGTAAGTTTTTCTCCTGGTTTCAGCTGGGATAGTTAGTTTCCTTCTTAGTAGCTAGTGAAGTGCTGTGTTTTGTCTCTGATGTGAGAATAATGTTAATAGGACACTGATGTTTTCAGTTGTTGCTGGGTAGTGTTTCTAAGCTCTGGATCAAGGACTTTTCAGCTTCTCAGGCCCTGCCAGTGAGAGGGCTGGAGGGGCATGGGAAACTGGGAGGAGGCACAGCCAGGACAGCTGACCCCAACTAGCCAAGGAAGTATTCCATACCATATAATGTCATGCTTAGTATATAGACTGGGAGAAGAAGAAAGTGGGGGGAGCATTTGATGTTATGGTGTTTGTCTTTCTGAGTAACTGTTATGCATGATGGAGCCCTGCTTTCCTGGAGATCGCTGAACACCTGCCTGCCAGTGGGAAGGGGTGAATGAATTCTGTGTTTTCCTCGCCTGTGAGTGCAGCTTTTGGTTTAACAATTAAATTGTTTTTATCTCAACCCTTGACTTTCACATTCATTTCTGATTCTCCTCCCCATCCCTCTGGGTGAGGAGGAAGTGAGTGAGCAGATGCATGGTGCTTGGTTGCTGGCCAGGGTTAAACCACAACAGTTTTAAAGTCCAATTTGAATTTATTGCCTTTAATTTAAACAAATATCTTCTGTTTCTGAAGAATAGGACATGGAGAACAGGTGTTCCTGATCACCTGGTTTTTACTGCTGGGTTTTTTGTTTATGCCTTTACATATCAACTATTACTTACCTCCTTCCTAACGCAGAGGTTCCATTTTTTTTCCCCATTTCTACTCATAGGAGAGATTTTCCACTTTCATCATTCATCAATGATAAAATGCTTTTCTTGAAATGGTATGAACAATGTTACCCAAAATATTCAGGATCAAAATATAGCACTTTCTTGAAAGGATTACATTGTTTCCTTATGTACTGGGTCTTTCCCTTATGAATCATCAGGATTTAAAGTATTTTTAAATGTGAATGCAGATTAAGCAAAGTTCTTTATTGAAGTATCTACAGGATAAATTCATCCATTACCAGTAAGGCAATTTCCACAGACTTCATGGCACTTCAGGTTTGGATTTTGGTTGGCAGGCAAACAATTTGTATCTGGTAAAATTCTGTAGTAATGATTGCCAGGCATGAGACTTTAACCATTTAAAGCCAAGTTAAAGCCATTTTTTTTAGTAATAGAAACTACATTCAATATAGACAGCAGAGGTTTCAAACAAACTATTCAATGTAGCTAGAAAAAAAATCTTTCAAAGTATGTAGTATATACACCATGTAATACATGGAAATTATATGCATTCTTCCAGTGTTGGATGTAAAATCAATCCTTTTGTCAAGTGCTGCTATTGTAGACTGCCATGTTGGAGACCTACATTCAAACAAAGGACTCGGAGGGCTGGGCACTTAGCTTCCAGGGAGAGGAGCCTTCTGCCATTCAATAACTCTTCTCAGTCTCAGACGACAAATGAGCTACTGTAGGTAAGACACTTCACAGAAGCTTCTGAAAACCCTTTTAATAAAGTCTCACATCTGAGGTTAATGACAATACCTAAGGTGTGGGAGTCATGTAATAAGCGTAAATCTGACTTGGAAAATTAAAAACAAAGAGCAGGAAACAAAGAAAAAAAAAGCACTAGTTTGAAGAGAATGGCATTATAGTCAGGAGGAGTAAATAATGAGGAACAATGCAGTATGATACATGAGGACTTAGATGGTTTAAGTACTAAAAGATGAAAGCTAGTTCAAAGCAGCTAAATAGAGAGCAGTGACAGGTTCCTAGGGAAAAAAAGGATATCAAACAATTGGGTGTGTCATTAAATATAAGAAATCAAAAGGTAAAAAGAGTCTAAAAGATAATTCTGTGTGCAGCATTAAATATGAATGATAAGTAATAAGATGAGAAAAGAAAAATCTATGTCTAACATTAAAAACAAAGGAATATTACCAACTATGCCTAAGTAGGGCAAAAAGGAGTCAGGTACAATTTATTAATATAAACAAAATCTAGAAGAAACAGACTAAGATGTGAACAAAGGAAAAAGAATCACTTTCAGTTAAAAAATCTAGAAGCTTATTCACTCCTAGGAGATCAGAGTGGAGCAAAGGTATGTACTTCTCATTGTACAATTAAAAGCTCTGCTGGGCTGCAGCTTTTGCTCACTGTACCAACATCTCAGCTAAACTATCACTGCTGTGAGCTCGAACACCATGCCTAGACCTTCCTTTGCTTATGTAGTTATTTGGAGGAGTTATGTGAGGCCCATGTGATGATTCTGTAAGAAAAGTCAAAGCAAAAGAAACTGGTTTTGCAAAAATACTTGAGGCACCAAAAGCTACAGATTAGAAGCATCCCACAATCTCACAATGAGATCTCACAAATACCTGTGAAATTGTGGACCATATGTGATGTTAGCAGAATTCTTAGGACTATGAGTTCTAATGGATGAAGTCCATTAATAGTAAATCACATCAGTGTTAAATCCCACTGCTCCTCATATTCTTAACTATGACATAACAACATTAAAAACCTGGCATTTCTTTTTTTCCTCTTATTCAACAGGGATGGTCTACTCTTTCATTAAGAGAATGACCCTGTCATACCTGGAGTTCCTAGGTCCTTTTTTCATGGTTTTGAGCCCATGTGCATTTGGCCTTGACAAATCTTTCCTGCCATATCATTCATGATATTACCATAAAAAATTCACTTGGGACTGAAGTTCAGCATAAATGGTGGGTGATTAAGAAAAGCAGTGGGTGGCTGCTTTTTGTACAAAACTAAAAAGCTGGAACTTTTCTTGCTTTTCTCTTTCTAAATTACAAATACAGAGCACATATTAAAAATATAAGCATTCAGAACTGAAGAAATTCTGGGTGGAGTAACTGAAGTAACTACTGACTAGTAATTCTTAAGAATATGGTAACTGCATGAAGCCCTGCTACGTCCCTGTTTAGCTTCTCCTTTAGTCCATTTTTATATACCACTTACAAAAGAGACAGTGCAGCTCAGAAACTGTGATTTGTTCCATTTTCTGGTAGCAGGAGGGCTCACTGCAGCTTTGGTTTGGTGCTTTAGTTCAGTGCAGCAAGCTCTGTGAGACTGCTGGTGGCCATCTTTTAGCATCCTTTGTCCAGGTTACTGGGCAAAGTTAAGCTGTAGTACACTTATATTGATAATTCAATCTAGCTTGGCAAGGTTTTCATGGGTGTAATGCAAGGCACACTGCTAACTGCAGGATTATATCTTGCCGCCGTCAAGAGTGTGGGAGTGTTATAAATTCTAACTGAACAAAGCATATGAATTGCTTATATCATGCAAAACAATATGCTTTTCTCTAGAACAAAAGAAAAGCAGAACTATTTTTTTTAACTAAAAAAGTAATGAAAACCTCCCCCACCTCCCCCCACCTCAGAAAAATAGGGTTTCAGACTTCTTTATCTGTTAAGACTGAAATCTCCAATGCTATAGAAATAAGAATTAGCATTGTTCGGGGTGGGCCTGTGAAGACTGCTTTTCACTTGTCTTTTTCTTAATCTGAAAAGCCTGTAAATTGATAAAACCAAATCTGCCATACAAAAATGTTTAATAACCTCACTAAAGGCTAGCCCTTACTACATCAAAGTATTGAAATTAGAAAAAGCCTTGTACAAGGATGAGAGAAGCAGGCAAAATATCTTGCACAGACACAGGGGGAGGATAAAAAAAGAATAGCAAGTTGTTAAAGTGGCTGTGAGTACTGTTCTTGACAACACTTCCATCTTCCAAGAGCAGATGTAAATGAAGGAGAATGGTAGTCGGTCACCAGTTCCATCTTGGATTAGCTTGTGTCACCCAATTTTCTACTGTTCCCTGATATAGTGTGGGTGTAGTTTAGCGTGTGGAGACAGAAGTACTAAGATATACTAAAATAACTTTTAATATAAAGGATTATTTTAGCTATGTTCTGTAATGTATGGGGAGCAGAAGGTGGCAAAGAAGAAAAAGCAGGTGTTCACAAAGCCCCATTCTCTAGGACTGTACTACATCTCAATGTTGTCTCATGCAGTCTGGGTTCTTTTACTGAGCTGTGGACTGTTAAGAGTGCAGAAGAAGGGATCCAACAATCAAACTGCATAACAAGCAATAGCACACTGGACGCTTTAACTCCTGAAAATGAGCACTTTGTGGAATGGAAACAATACAGGTCATACAATACCAGAGAGAAATAAGAGATAACATTTCTTTTGCAGGTATGAAGCAGAACCAGAGTCATGTCATAACACAGTTATCTCTGGGCTGATGGTACCTATGTATGTGTAGCACAGACCAGAATGCTTCAAAGTCAGGGCATCTTTAGTTATCACCAGAACAGATGCTGGAAGCTCTGCCTGTATCTATGTTAGTAAATTAAACTTTGCAATGCTATCTAATTGTTATCATGGTGCCTGGCACAGTTTTTTGTCTTAGCCAATTGGCATTTTCTATTGAATGTATATACTTCGTTTGTATTATCAAACCCCATTCTCAAACCTGTACTATCCACCATGTCCTTACAACCAGATTGACCTCACTACTTGCTATGAGACTAACTATGGTTATTGTATCTTGCTCATACAAGTCTGACAAATCTGAATTTTCTTTGCCTGATAATCTTGGGGGTTATAAAATATCAACTCAAATGTTGTCTTATATCCCTGGAAACCATTCTGCTATTCTTTTTGGTCATACAAAAAGCACAGCTGACTCATAGCAATAATCTGTATTAATTCAGTTTGGCAAAAATCTTTTTAATGTTCTGTTTCCTTTCATATTCTTGTCTCAAAAGCATAAAGTAAGATGCTGAAGACCAATACCAGCACCTGTTTTATTTCATACTTCATGATAATACCTTCGCTTTTCGAAATGTGACTGAGCTTCCCATAAGTGGCAGTTGTAATTCCAGTTCTATATAGATGCCCTGAGATCTATTTAAAATCCCTTAAAATGGTAGTATTCACCCGCTTGAAGGGTTCACTACATTCCAAGTCATCTTCATATTTACATAACAATAATTGTATTGTTTCTGTAGACTTAAGTGCCATCATTCTTTTTGCTATCTCTCAGCGAAAACGTACTGCTTCCCCTCCTACTCTTTCTAAATCTTTTTTAGTCTTTCTGATATTACACAATTGCTCTACATCATAAGCAATGCTGTGCTGACTGACTTTTTAGTCTCTGAGCACACATATTGTTTAATTTTCTACCAATAACTCTTGTATTTTGGGAGAAGGTGATCTTTTTTTCTTTTTCTCCAGACAATAGGTAAAAGGAACTGATAATGATACTAAAGTTAAATCAATCGTTCTATTCTTTCTGCATGGACATGAAACATCTCTTACTTCAAAGGAGATAATTTTTAATCTGTTAAGTCTAGCAGATTCAGATATAATCATCCAGATGTGATCTAACCTTCAGGAAAACCTAAAGAACTCTACACCACCTTCATATTATTCTCTGCATTTTCTGAGATACGTATGTAATTCCTTGTTCCACTGTTTCTATTTTGTATCTAAGTCCAGTTCATTAATTTGACAGAAAGCTTTATATAATATGTACAACCTCTTCACAATGGTGCATGACAACATTTTGAGAGAACAAAAGGAAATGAGAATGAACAAAAAGATATTGCCAGATTTTTTAATTAATAAGAATAATGAGGAACTGTCGAAATCTCACATCCTTTTCCAAGTATCAAATCACGTTGAACAGTTCAATTGCATACTCAGAGAAATGTGTATATCTTAAGTTTAAAAATAATTCTGTTTATGAGGGATGCTTTTATAGATATTTTGTTTGTTTGTTCTTTCTCCTTTCTTGTCAACTAACTTAAACACAGGAAGAGTTTCACCACAGAATCACAAAACCATAAAATGACTGAGGTGGGAAGGCACCTCTGGAGACCATCTAGCCCAGCTCCCAGCTTAGGGCAGGATCAGCTACAGCAAGATGATGAGGACTGTGTCCAGCTGGGTTTTTAATATCTCCAAGAATTAAAGGTTCACAGCCTTTCTGGGCAATCTGTGCAAGTGTCTGACCACTCTCACAGTAAAAGTGTTTTACTGGTGTTTAAATGAAATTTCCTGTTTGTGCCCTTTGCCTCTTTTTTCATTGGCTACCACTAAGAGTCAAGCTTATATTTATACCATCCAAACAGCAATATCTACAACATTGATATCGCCCCTGGGCATCCCTTTCTCCCAGCTGAACAGTCCCAGCTCTCTCAGCCTTTCCCCATGCAGCCAAGACTCCCATTCCTTAATTATCTTTGTGGCCCTTTACTGGACTTGCACCAGCATGTCTGTTTCTCTCCTATAAAGCAGAGTGCAGAAATGGAGACAGCACTTCAAATGTGTCTCAGCAGGGTGTAGTAGAGAAGGGTGACCTCCCCTGACCGGCTGGTAGCATTCCTACCTGCAGTGCAGGAGGCTGTTGGCCTTCATTACTGCAAGGACACAAAGGTTAAGATTTCTAAAGATATCTCCTGTCTGAATAACTTATCTTACACATGCGAAAATGAGGGTGATAACTTTTATATATGTTTAATTATATATCAATAACTGATATAAATAGAAATTTGGCACTTACATATTTCAGAGAATGTGGACCAGCAGAAGCTTGTTTATTGTCATGCAGAAAGTTATAGCAAAGAAGAAAACAGTGTCCTATCACCAAAAAAGCCTATTCCTAGACTCATTTTCCTACTTTACTGGATATATTTGACATTAATAGAATAGATTGCAAGCTACTGACATTATAATAGGTATCTAAAGTTAACATTAATTTAGATGTACTTTTAATCTTGGTAAATCTGAAAGCTGAGTCATGATTAATTGCAAGTGAAATAAAATACCAAGGAAAACAATACCACTATTTTTCAAGCAAACCATTTACATGCAAAGCTATGCAACAGCAGGACCTCTGACCAATGAAACATACAAAACACAAAAGCTGTCACCTCCTCAAATGTTTTTCTTCAGTTTCAGCTTCATACAAGAAACTATATAAGATTAAGGTAATAATTTCTTTATTAACTTATAGAAATAACATTTTCAGAAACATTGCTTTTATTAAGAAGACTGGAGCAAAGCTGAACAGTGCCACCACAAAAATATACTGCAGTGAGAAAAATAATTAGTAAATTGCTGTGCTGCACAATCCAGAAGAAGGTACAAATAACATGATAGAAAAACAGAAGAAATGAAAAGCTGTATTGTATTAGCAATACCTTCTTTATATTAACCAGAGTGTTTTATTAACGGATGTTATGTTTACTAGTAGAAAAGATCATTGCTAGCATAATACACATACCTCAGAAGAGTCATTAATGATACAGCTACTCTAATGAAGAATTCGTGTCACTCAAAACAGAATTATTTGATACAGAAGTACTCACATGCTGTAGTGAGTTTTGAGGATTGATTTGTTTCTAAATACTCAGATTCTATATGTAATATATATATTTGGCAATAATTGCAGGGAATTTATACCTTCACAATTGTTGGCTGAGGGCTTGATCCACTGAGGATTTGACCTTTGACTCCCACTAGAAAAAATGCAGTTTTCCCAGTAGATAATAGGGTGTTGAGACGATGAGAAGATGCAAGGTCAGGCACAACTCTTGTGTTTGAAACTGATGATTCAGAACACTTTCAGAAATCACAAGCTAGAGGACTACATAACTAATTCAAGTAGTATACTGCAATGGCTGACTTTAACTAAAATAAGAAAATTCAAGTTTCAACAGCTTTTGTAAATCTGCATCCTGTTCAGGGGCTGCAGTTCACTTGGATGTTCTATTGGAAGTGCATAAGTACAAGATAAACATCATATCCTATTCTTGTGATCATACGTGCAATATAATAAAGGCAGTACAGAACTAATAAATTAGAAGGAAAATGTGAGAAGCAACGATCAAATAATAGTCAGGAGACCAGATGGGTTTTGTAACCTGAACAGTAGCAAAAAAAAAAAAAAAAAAAAAAAAAGAAAATTATGGATGTCTCATTTATATTATTTGCTACCTCTTTTATCTTTCCCTCTCTCCCTGGGGAAGCAGAATCCTCCTCACCTCTTCAGTCCCTGGAGGTAGATGGCAGTGCTGCAGTTCCACAGGGGATGGCAGGACAATCCTTTCAGCCCACTTCCTCATGACCCTTTATTACTCCACCATAAATTCAGTCAGCAACGAGTACACCAGTTCTTCTGTAACTTTGTTTTAGGATCTAGGAGCTAATTAGATGGAGGAAGAAGCACTAGGAATACTTGGGTGACAAGATTTCCAATACATGCAGTGGCAAAGCTGAGCTGAAACTGCTCAGGTTCATTTTCAAGTTGAATATGTTAGTCTTGCATGTCAATGGTGAGCAGCTGTCTCCCTCTGAGAGACTGTTATTTTTAAGAGGCTACTAAAAACCTTAAAGCTGAATCTGTTCCTAAGCTATTAATTAGCTTGGTCCAAAATATTAGTCTGTCTTAATTAAGCCAATTCCATATGGACCAAAATAAGTTTGCTAACTGAATTTCAGTTTAAATGGAAGCACTTATTACTAGAAGCATCGTATTAATGAGACCCTTTTAACAAAGGTGGTGATTTTCTCAAAAGCTAAAAAAGAGAAAAGAATAGTACCTACAGTACGAGTCCTGTATCTTCCTCATTTTTTGTGAAATGTAGTTTTAGCCATAAAAGTTTTTTTTGACATTTTTACCAATATGAGCCACCACCATTCACCTATTTTGCTATGATAGCAAAATGGCATTTTTTAATACATTGCTCACTCAATTGCTCTCAAAATCATCACTTGACAAACCAAGGATGTAGATAATGTGGGATGTTTTCCAATTTTCTGTATTTCCACAGTCAGAACTGGTGACCATGGTATTTTACTACCACAAAAAAAAAATGATTGATGCTTTCACAAAAATCAGTACAAAATAACTATTTTCTCTCCAGCAAAAGTGGGGCAGTGAAATGCCACAGAGATTTCAGGATGCTGAGTCTCCATCTTTCTGTGTATTTTCTATTGAATAATAGAAAGTTCATGGATATCTTTACAGTACCCATCTACAGCAGGAGCATAGCCAAAATCCATTTCATTTGGTCACAAATCTTCTGTATAGGATTTACAGTTCTTCTGACAGACTGAGGAGGCTGTTAACTCACAGTCTGAACTGATTCTCCATCTGCACATTTTCATTACCACTGAGAGAAAACAGTTGCACTTATGACTTACTAACTTCTTGTTTTCTTAAGCAAAACTGTTCATTTGAGGAAGAGGGAGAAGGAACTCTTACTGTGAAAGCAATATCCTATGTTTCTTAACGCTTTGAAAATTCAGCTTCACTTCATTGAAAAATTAATCAAATCACCCTTGAGATACTGTTAAAAACCAACACATTCATGCTATACACCTAATTATTTTGATAAACCTACTGATTTAATAACATACTTTCCTTTTTTGTATATGTTGTGCTTAGTTGCAAAAACATACACACATTTATAGTGCCAGCATAGGTCCTAATTTAAGGTGATCTTATAAGCACAAATTGGAAGCAATTATAAAAAAAAAATGTTTTTAGGCAAAAGCTATGGACTAATTTGCAAAAATATTTTCAAGATTAAACTGAGAAACCACCAAGAAGCAGGTTTTACATATCCGCTATCTTCAGTCCTTGTAGATTTTAGGAAGAACGTGGATTACACTTTGGGACTACCTGACCCAAATGATTTTTACCATTGCTCATTCTGAAGGAAAATCTGATCCATTGCATTAACTGTTAAAATTGCTCACCTACATTGCAGATGACTCCCCATGACAGTATTGCAATATCAAATTTTATGTGATGATATTGGTCATGTCAAATCTGTAAAGGATGCCTTTTTAAATAGCTGTATGACATACCCTTTAAACTCTGCAGAAGCTTCCTAAAGCAAAGGGAAAATAACAATAATAATAAAGGTAATCTCATTATATCATTTAGCAAATTTGGAATAAAAAATCTTTATATTTTTTTAAAAAAACAAGTATTTTGTGATTCATAGTAAAGGAGAAAATCACTAGCTCTGCTGATAAGGAATATTTTTTGAAAGAATTACTGAAAGGAAAAGGTTATGACCTTGAAATTCCCAGCCAATATGAATGAAATGAAAAGAGAAATTGGAGATGATGCTAAAAAAGGGGGAAAGAAAATAGATTAACAATGATGACTGAAAAGATTTATCTGAAAAAGGACATCCTCCCAAAGAAAGACATATTAGACATATTATAACCTATCTTGCTATTAAAGTGGAAGAGAATCGAAAAATTACATAAATAAGCAACTATCATAATGGCAGAGTATTATAGTATATTAAGGTGATAAAATATCCTCCCTTTTCCTGCTTCGTCAACATGTTTTTGTCTTCTTCATGATAGATGAAGAGAAAGGCAGATGAACAGATTTTTTTTTTTCACTGTCTTGCTACTGACACTCAAGTGAATGAGTTACAAAAGAATGTAATTTTTTTCAGAGAGGACAAACCTATAAAAAGAGTACATAAAGGAGAAAAGCAAGGAAGTTTATGTTAAAAAAGGATTCCTTTCCACTTTCAGAAAATATTGGGGTTTTATTCATATTCTGTGTATTCCAGCAGCTAATTGAACTTTTCTATGAAGTAGTTTTGAGAAGAAATTTTTAAGACGACATAGGGGGTTTTTTCTCCTGAAAAACTTGATTTTATCTCTAAGCTCTGTGCATTGTTCATATTCAGTGATGTAGTTCCTGTGTAGTTTATTTTTCCACTACATGTCCAGACAAGTTTTTGTGTTTTGCCTTTTTTTTTTAATTATTATTATTTTCCTTTCCCCTTGTTTGCTGAAGCCTTCAATTATATAATTAATTTTTTGTATTGTGAATGACTGGTTTGGGGACTGTGATCTTTATATTAAATGTGTTATGTACCTAGCACAGTGGGACACCTAGTAAGTTCTGTTTCCAAATACATTGTGAGAAAAATTCAAGGAAACCCCATTTCTGAATAAAATGTTATGTAGGCACCCTGCCATTAGTCATACCTAGAGTTCCTCAGTGCCTTAGGGTGATCTTTGAAAATAAGAACTGATCACTTCTTAAAACAAAATGGGTTTGAGTTGAAGATTACTGTAAGTATACTACTGGCTGCCATTAAGCAACATTGCAATAACTAATATTCAACATATTTAGCCTTTTACGCTAATTCTATAACAGCAAATTACATATTGCTAAGGAATGGAGGCAAGCACCAGAAAACTGTCATTTGCACTAATGTTAGAATGGTCCATAGCACAGATGGCACAACTTTGTTCTTGCCTCCTACTGTTCACCTCAAAAAATCCAGGCAGCGGTATGTAAGCACAGGGCTTTCGTGGCTAAGAGAGCTTCATGATAAGGATGTGGCAACAGGTCTTTGACACTGTAGCCAGAAAAATAGACTCTGCCACTAAGTTCACTAATACAAGAGTAGCCTTTGTGTTTGTGTCCAGCTAATAACTTTCTCTGTTGCCCCTATACAAATATATGAATATATATGATCATTTCGGTGTCTTTTTTTCCCTTTTAAAAATTTTTCCTCTAAAATTCATGTTTTATTTGCATAGACTTCTCCACAAGTAATATGCAGCCTTCACAAGGGCAACATATTTGATGATTGAGTTATAGCTGTTAATTGTTTGATTGATGCAATACATGGCTGTATTTTTATTCCTTTACTTGATAAATGTTTAAAAATTTCAGATAAGATTATTCACTGCATTTATTTAAAACAATACTCTTCACCTGTACAGAGTGAAATATATTTTCTGATGAAAATTCATGAGATGAAGTGTCACCTTCAGAAAGCTTTTGAAAAACAAACTGCGAGGGTGGATCTTTCTGTCTGAATTCAAGTTTATAGTTCCATTGGAGTACCCAGCCCATTTCCAGTGACAAGAAATGTACAGTGATATGTGTACCTTTCCTGAACCTATTACATGCTGTGCCTCTGCGTTGGCTTTTTTGCTGCTGGGAGCAAGGCCTTGGAGCACAGAACAAGCAAAGTGCCTGGATACTGTACTTGTCATCTGAAAAATGTTTACTTGTAGTTTCTGTCTGGCATCTGAGCTCATGATTTTCTGTGCTTCTTTAAGAAATCTGAAATCCTCCAGATCCTGCTTTGTGATAAAGTTTAGAAGTAATTTTTATTTTATATTAGGTTCCATTATGTCTTAAAAAGGTGGTTAGCTTTTTCTTCCAATGGCAGGTGTATATCGATGCTCTAGTTTTCTCATGTGTAGCGGGAAAACACTAGTGGCATTGCAGGACAATAAAGTGTAAAACACAATGGACACATCACTTTGCTGGGTCCAACAGTGTGAATTTTAGATGCTGAAGTGCTGTGGGATGCGTTATCCCTTTTGCTTCTGATGGCCTTTGAGTTACATTTTTCATATCAGATCATGAAAGAACATGAATGCTGGAACTTTGAACGTTCACTTTTGTTTTTCTACTTCTTTCATGAAGATAAAAGTGCTTCCTTTTGACATCAACAACATTAAGGGCTGTATTTGTTCTCTTTCTCTGTCTTTTATCAAAAAGATATTGATTACCTTATAATGGTATTTCTTTTCAGGTTATAGAAGAACAAAGCTTATTCTGTTATTCCAACTTTCTTGGAACTGTTGTTTGTAGTTTACATTTGCCTGCAACATTTCAGTCAAACAGCTAGCACTGCTCTTACTCACTTCAAAGGTATGAGATGATCAGTTGCCATTACATCAAGGCTTTATATGCCGCTAAATTTCATCTGCGATAGTTACATAGTTTATTGTCTTATGAGTAGGTCAAATTCAGTTATCTTTATTCAAGTTTTCTGACTAAAAAAATGGACTACAGAGTCCATAATTTGGCCAGCTGTTATAGTTAAAACACTTTTCCTGTGATATTGTAGGCAAAGCATTCTGGATGGGATATTATAGAATCATGGAATCATTTAGGTTGGAAAAGACCTTGATCATCAAGTACAACTGCTAACCTAGGACTGCCAAGTTCATCACTAAACCATATCCCTAAGCACGGCAGCTACGTGTTCTTTAAGCAGCTCCAGGGATTATCCTTAATTGCTTCCATATTCTAATTTATTTTTCTTTCTGAAGACAGATGCACATGGACATTCACACACATACATACATGCATGTGCACACACACAACTAAGACAAATATGTTCAAGCCAGTCTTGAATAATGAACTGTTTCAATACAGACGAGTCTCCTAGTTGTGCCTCAAAAGAGGCTTTTAATTTGAACATAATTAATTTTAACATGTGTGGTAGAAAATTGAAAATGGAACTGAATGTTGCAAAATCTACAGTGTTTATCTTCCTGTTTGTGAAGGAAGGTTACAAAGATCCCATGCAGTGCTTCAGCCTGAATTGTTCTGTGCATAGCCAGGCCCATGGGACAATGAAAGGCCATGCCATACATCAGAAATAGCATGAGGGAACAGAAACAAAATAGTAGCAGAAACAAAACCAAACCATAGCATATGCAATGACATAACAGGGTAGTAATGAATCACTGTTACTGTTATTGACTTGAAGTAAGTTAACAATCAGTTGGGGTGAAACACAAATGCAGACAAAAGAGAGAGGGTTATATCACCTAGAGAGCATAGATTTTTCCTTTTCAGACTGGTGGAGGCTGACAGTTTCATCAGCTCTCCCCTTTAAAGTAGGGTTGCTTTAAGTGCTGAACCACAAATTCTCCTTTTGGAAGAGCCAAGAACCACTGGCTGCAATTCAGCTGCACCAGCCAGGTCAGGATGAGGAAAGGTCTGGAGGGCAGAGGAGTCCTAGAAGATAATACATATGCATTGGAAAAGATGTGAGCTGATTCCTCTGGGTTTCTTCCCATCTTCATTGAGGAATACATGGTGAGTCTTGGGAACTCCTTCCCCTTCACTGCTTTCTCTGTGCTTCTTTCTTGAAGTCTAAGGAAGTACATAATAGGACTGTGGGCCAGGAAAAGGAAGTAGTAATGTTTTAACTTTATTTTTTTTTAATTTTATTTTTTTAATCACAAATATCTGTTTTCTGATTTTTACAAATGTTGCTTTACCTTGCAGATGAATACAGTAGAAATAAATACACAGATTTTTTTTCAGAGTTATTACAGTCTAATACTATACACACACAAACACATACACTTGTGTAAGTGTGCATTTATAAGAAAGCTACACATAAATGTGCCTAATTCTATAGATAAGGAAGTTAAGATGGGGTTTTCTAAACAGAAAAGTTAATTATGCAGCATCTCATAATTATTCTAAAAACATTTCCAGTCCATGTACTACTGGAGGATTGTTTAGAAAAGGCTGTGATTTACCATAGAAAGCATTCAGAAAAAGCAGAAAGTAAATTTACACTGACTGTATCGTATTCAGTGATGACAACCTTACTCCTGAACACTACAAGGTTCCTTCCTCCCCCAAGCAAATAATATGTTTCTATTCAATAATAATAATAATAATAATAATAATAATAATAATAAAAAAATGTTTATTCCTGCATTTCTGTAACAGAAAACATGAAACTTCAGTCTTATAAGCGTACAGGAAGAAGATTTCTCAACAGAAAGGGAAAATCTGTCTTTAACATATTCCAGATGTGTGGATTTCAGCATACTTATATTCATACAGACTCATATGATGGATTCTTTTATTTTATTTGAAACCTATTCCTTAAAGCAAGCATTTGTATTTTTAACTTTAGGTGAGGTTCTAAACATTAGCATTTGTGTGCGTTTTATTCAGCCTACCTCATCATTTTCTTGTTTCATGCCCAGGGCTTAGCAGTTGGAGTTTAAAAACAGCCAGCTTTAATGTCTATGACTGACATGTAATTTCTGCTTACTTTAAAGCTTTTTTGCTAACTTTGCCTTTTTTAATATTCTTTCCTGTCCATAATCACAAAGCTACATAAGCTCTTTTGTGCCTTAATAAATATTGTCAATTTTTTAAAGCTCAACATGTTGTATATTCTTCTTCAAAGATAGTTATTAAGCATATAAAAAGAAGCTTGTTAAATTTGTAGATTCGTTTTTGCTATTATTATTCCTACAGCTTATATTTAAATGAGGAAAGATAATCCATTAAAGAGGTTGAACTGTCAAAAATATTGCCATATCTATAAATAATTATAACCTTCCTGGGTTTAAATAACATTATGGTTATGACACAAACCAACAAAAGCCTCTAAATTTGAAATTAAATGCTCTACCTTCCATTAACACTATTGTTTTGGTTAGAAACTCAAAGCCATGTGAATGCAAAGGATCTATTTAGCTCATAGCTATGACATTATTATCTCATGTTTTTAAAAGTGAACAATGACACGTAACATGCCTGTTTGTAATATATATGTTACATCTTAGTGCCTTAAATTACATGTCTAATGACATGCATATATTTTACTTCTGCAGAAGTATTATTGATAATAGAAGAGTTAAAAGACACAGCAACACAGGCACTCAACTTTGCTTCTCATTATCAGATCAAGTAAACTATTCTGAAAGATACAGTGAAAGCAGTTTTGCTTGTCACACTAAGAAGAAACTTATCATTACAGCTGGACAGACAGATTTTCCTCACCCCAAAATTCATTGCTGAGTTGTTTTTCAAAGAACAATGTTTCACAAAGCACTTTAAAAATTTCTGTAAAATAGAAGACACACAGAGCTGAATTATTTGTTACATAGATTTTGCCATCATTCACTTGGAGTTGCTGGCAGAATTCATTCATTATTTGCCAATGTATATGAGTATTAGATTAATAATAACATTATTTTAATATAATTTAAATTTTGCCTGCCAGGACCCTTACCACCCCACTGCATGGCAGAATATGTGTGAGTAATTACCTGCCAAGACATACACATCTAAAGACAACCAAAATACATAAAGCCAGCAACTGTGAGCTCCCTAAGTCACCCCTCCCACACTGCAGTTAACTAATAATGGATCTTCAGGTGGGAAACTGCAGTCATTTGATTTGAGGACTGCATACATCCTTTATTCTCTTTCCTACACAATCCATTTGCTTAATACATGTTTATGACATATTTTTTTCTAATTATAAACTATTTCACATCAAACACTGACTGATAAGGGATCATTTAATATGAAAATTTGGGGTAAAGCATTTCAAAAAAGGAAGTGATGAAGGAGAAAAAAGAAGTGAGTGGCAAAGTGTTCCAACTGAACGTTGGAAAAGAAAATTTTTAGAAAGCACTCACTCTCTATGAAAATTTCCCCCAGAGCCCATCCTGCCCTCAGTGAATGTTTGAATGAGGATGGTCAGGTCAGGGGAACGATGACGCAAGATTTACTAACACAGTAAACTGCCCATTCTGGGTTGTACTTCCCTTAATGCATGAGGGGTCCCATCTTCTTTCTGACTTACCTCCTTTCTTAAGACAAAGAGTAGAAATAAACTTTCAGCAATGTAACTTTCATTTTTATGTGTAATTTAGTTAAAATGAACATTGATTAGTGCACTTCATGTATAATGCCATGCACTAGTCAAACTGGATATCCTACAAATGGAATTCTTTGTGTTAGGCTTTGCTTTTCTTTTAAAGCAACTAGGGCTAAACTGTAGCCCTGTATATAAAGATGTATATTGAGAACATATTGCTCATTTGTTAGAATACAGTATAGTGCTATATGTAGTCACTGCAAAAAACATTTCTGCAAGCCTTTGTATTTTTTATTGTGTTTAATTTATTATATCCCTGTCAAATTGTAGCAAATTTCAAAGTAAAATAAAAATGTCCAGGAGTAGGGAAAAAAAAATTAAAGTAAATCTTAAATTACAATGTTGCCAAACAGCATAAAATACCAACAAATATCTTTTTCACAACTGAAAAGAAAATACATTTTAAAGTCCATGTAAAACCTTCCAACTCACACTTCGAGCAAACATTTGTATGACAAACTGAAAGAGTATGGAAAGAGCTGTTTTTCCTACTACACTGATTAATCACTTCTAAGGCCAGAGAAAATATCACCACTACTGTGTTTTCTTACCTATCTAGAGAATTTAAGCTGCTTCTATAGCTTTTAATAATCAGTTTAACTGGCATTTTAGCAGCAACATTAAACCTAGGCACAATGTTGATGTCTCCACCCTTCAAAGACGAATAGGAAGGCTCATCTTTAAGCACATGCATAACAATACTCACTCTAGGCTGTTCATGCACATCAAGGTAGGATCATCTACAATATTTTGGTGTTTTGCTCAAGTACAAAGACTTTACTACCTGAAGTTCAATGCTCTGGTTTAGGAAAAAAAATAATAGATTGCGATGCTAGTGCTGTACACAAAAACATCTCACAACGACATGGTAGGGTGGGTGCACACATAGGTATGCATCTTTCAACTGAAGGTTAGGCATACCAAAGCATCTTGCTCTCAAGGATCTTCTGAAGTCTATCTAGAAGTCACACTTATCTAGGACATCTAACTTGACTTTGAAGTAAAGTAAGTTTTTATTTTTATAATGATCTCTAAAGTGTTGAATAGTTTGTCTTGGTCATTTGAGATACTGTTCATTTTTCTATTAAGGTTACAATTACAATACACCAAGACTCTTTTGTCTCTGTTTTTTTTTTTAATTACTTTCCTGAACTGGTAGCATGCTAGCTATAGAATGAACTTATTCCTCAGCACAGGTTTTGAAACTCTACTGATAAGGAGCTCACAAGTATTTTGAGAGTCAAAACAAGTTGGAAAACAGAAATACAACCACAGACGTAGCAATCTTCAAAAAAGGTCATGAAAACAGCTTCTGTCAGTTACTAGTCAGTAGCAGAATATCTGTATTACTAATCCCATAGCATGACCTACAGCATGAGGCAGAAAAATCAGAGCACATCAAAATAAATAAGACCAAATATAATAAGCAGCTTTGACTTCATACAAGTAAAATTATTTAAGGAGAAATCAAACATATTGCATTGAAGATTTTTAATCGAATGCATTCATAAGAATAGGGTACTTCTTACATTTAAAAAAAAAGAAAAAAAATATTATCTGATTGCTCTTTGATGGACAAAAAACATTGATGAACTGTGGATGAAGTCACAAAAGTACAAATGTCTGATTCAACCTGAAGTGGAAAAGACTCCACCTTTTTCTCATTTCCCTGCTAGAAAATATACTGTGTCTGGTCTTAAGTCTGCTCTAAAATATCTCCATTATTTCTTTAGAAGAAACAAAGCAAAATACCTTACTTACATTGCTAATTTAATCCTAGAAAAACTAGATCTTTATTCTTCCATTATAATGCAAGCGTTAAGTACTACTTACTTTTGCAGTGAGGCTGGAATCAAGTAAATAACTCCTGTTATTGCTACCTCAAAAAATAAAATAGTTTTAATATCCAGTATCAGAGTTCCTGCTGTGTCCCTCTGAGGCTTTTTCATACCAGAAATTGAACTAATCTCTATTATGGAATCAAAGTAAATAACATCCCAGCTGTTATTTTGTTTTCTCCCCAAAACAAAAAGTTAAAGTAGCACAAAAATAATAAATTTATTTTAAATACCAGAGGATATAAGTGTAGGAGAAATGAAATAAAGTTCACTGACCTTTTTCCTTAATTTTCATTATTTTTCTGATTTATGTTAATAATCAAGGGTAAGCCACATGTGACTTAGTTCCATTCCCTGGAATAGTTTGAATCTGCAGGAGATAAAGAAAAATTTAACAAGCTCAGAACTGTGAAATCTTCACTGTGTCTAAATATCATTTCCATATTTAATCATACTACAGAGACGATTCTTTAAATGTCATGGATTTTTCAGACTGACAAGTTCCTTCACATTAGAACATGTTCCTTATTAGAGTGAAAAATATTGTGTTTTCCTTTCACACAACTTCTCTTCTAGAAATCTGACTTATTATTCAGTACTAGCTGCCAAAGCTGTATGAGGGCTTTATTTGGAAGGAAGTCAAGAACTGATGTAACAAGTTTGCTTTTCCCATCTGCATTGCCTAAGTCCCCAAAAGTTCCAATTTCCTCTCCTTTGCATATTGGCTCTCAAGGCATCAAAACCACACAGCCTATAGACAGGAAGAATAGCCCTTGCATCTCTTGAGACAGTAGAAATGAAATCCATTTGAACAAATAACCATTTTTCCACTAATAAGTAGAACCTTACAGGTTACTCTCGGTGTGGATTTTTCACTACTGAGTAAACATTTCTCTTTCCTTCCCTTTCCTAAGAAGCAATCATTTTCAGAAATGTCTGTTAGCCAAAGGAAGCCAAATGAAATGGTGGATTTCTCACCCTTTGGCTTTCAGAAAGTGAGGAAATGGCTAGTGTATGTATATAAACAGCTAATACAGTGCTGAGTCCTTGAAATCTGGTCATAATAAAAACATATATACTTTCTATTCAAAGCAGTTTCAACTTGAGCATTGGTATCTTTAAGAATTAATTTTTTAATGTCCTGTTTCATAGCCTTCATAGTTTGCCAACAACTTTCCCAAAGTACATGTCAAACAGGAAGAGGGAAGATGAGAGTAACAAGTTGCACAAATATGTGAACAGAAGTGTGATACTTTTCCCTTCAGCAGTAATGGACACCAGTTGACATTTGAAATAATGATTTCACTGGTAAACTGAAGCATTTGAAGCATAAGAAAAACTCACTGTCCTAATGAACACGCTAATAAAACAGTCTAGGAAATTTCGTGTTTAGATTCACTTTTCCCTTTGTGTTCATGTATCTTCAAACTGACATTATCTTGGGATTTCAGCTTTCAAAATGTTGATTTTTCCTTCAGGGAGAAAACTGTTTGTACAATGCAAAATTTCACTGTATCTGGGCTCCACAAACCTTTCCCCCCCTCCCCCCCCGCCCCGTAAGAATAGTTGTCTATATTAAAACATTTTGATGGAGTATTATCAGCTGCTTTATCCTGTAAAATGCAAGTGTGCATTCTTTCATTAGAGAATCATAACTGCTGATACCATTCACCTCCAGAGCAATGAAAGCAATGAACTGCAGTTACTTCTTCCCTTTTTAGCTATTTCCAGGAGACCATAATAAGCAGAAAACTAGCATTAGTAAGTTTTAATACTCTTTTATTTTGTATTCAAATCAAATTTATCTTAATAGAGAAATATTTTATTTACCTTTTTTCCCAGCTACTTCCCATAAAGAAACATTTTTGGAAATAGACCTCTCATTACTTCTTTAGAATTAGTTTATGAAATGTGGAGCTGGATAAAATTGAGGGTTTATCCCATTTGCTGTATTTTTAATATGCAATTCTTCTCAAACTCTCTATCAAATTGAATAGCTGATGCACTTTGAACACTTAGCTCAAAAAGATAGATGACATTAGTTTAAGATTTATATGCTACAGTATCTGTCACAATAATAATAAAATCTGACAGTGCAGATCATATGGGTTTTTCGCACAGCAGAGGTAATGTGTTCTTTGGAAGATAAAATGACAATTTGTTCAAATCATAGGTTTTAAAATTTTAGACAAACAAGGTATCTCTCATTCTACGTATCTCATTCTTTCAGAAATTTTCTTTGCTAAAAATACTATGGCAGGATCCAGACCACCTACATTCTGTCTCTGTGGGAATCTGACACATTGTGGATGCCCAAGAAAATGATCTGAAAAGCCTGCTTTGCAGGGCTGCTTACCTCAGAGACACTGAAGCCTTGCTAGGTGCTGCTGTGCACAGCCCGTGAGTTCCCATGTTCTCTAAACATCAGCTTTACCCTACGTCCACAATCACCCTCCATCAGCAAAGGGAGACCCCTGGCTCCTGCATCCTTACCCAGGGGGTCCAGCATGGTATGCATACTAAATACCTTCACCTCCTTCATAATGTCAAGGTGTTATTCAATGGAAAGCTCAGTACTTAGAACGACGTTTATTTAAAAAAAAACAAACAAACAAAAAAACCAACAACCCAAAAAAACCCAAAAACAAACAAAAAAAACCCCATGTTGATGGAAGAAAAGCAAGGTGCTTATCCCTTGCATAACAACAAATAGTAAGGTCAGCCTGCCAGGAACTGGAAGATCTATTATCTCTGCCTGAGGGAACTTAACTATAGCGCCTAATTCCAGTTGCTGCCTCACCAAATTATCATTATTATTGTGCAGCCAGGAAAACAAGAATCCTGGAGACAGTATACTAAAACAAAAATGAAAGGGTCTCTGGCTCCATTATCTAGAATTTAGGACACTTTGTTATCATTAAAATCTGACGGACCCATTAGCTCTACAGCTATGACGTAATGCAGCATATTCCCTCTAAAACCTGAGCTGAAATCTGTGTACAGCACTTGCATCCATTTACTTAAGTTGGATTGTTTGGACCTATTTATTTTCCAACAGACTTATGCACTTCACAATTTAGACACACCTGAACATCACAATGTCCTCATTTTCTGTATTTCTGAAATTAGTTCAGTTCTCCACTCAACTGTGTCTTTAAAAACAAAATCAAACTACACTAAATGTATGTTCTTAAAATTGTTAAAGCAAAGAAGGGTAATGTACTTTACAAGAGAAACTTAAGTCCTTGTTGTTATTTTCTTTTCTAGGACTTGCACTAGCCTTGTCAGTTTGCACGGTGCACAATAACACAAATGTTTAAGGACACACCCTCAGGTAAAGAAACACATTTTCCAACTATGAACTGAATTAATCACAGATAAGTCTAACACTAACCAGTAGTATTTACAACACCATTTAAATGTTACACAAGTGACACAAAACCAGAAACTTTTGGAAAGCAAATAGAAACAGCTGATTGGTGTTTGCATTAATTGCCATTTGCAGCAGAAACTTCTGAGGACATCTCTTAAAGCCTTTAAATTCAGAGCAGCCACTGTATTTTCTTTTTATGCAAGAACCCACTGGGTACCTGTAACAGTTCTTATTCCTATTCCAACCTTCATAAAGAAAGGTCATTGTAACAAAATAAATCACAGTGCAGTCAGTGTTTATCTTCATATCAGAATCTATACCTTCTACCCAAGCTTGTAGAGTAGGAAATTAAAATATAAACACAATAGGTTCGAATATTGGAATGAGAATTTATATTTTTCTTTAAACTTTTTACCTATTTCTTGATTCCAAACCATTTGTATGAAAAGATGTTCACCAGCATTCACCTATGCTACCTCTTTAGTTTCAGGGTTATCCAAATAAATATTGAAGATTCAATATTATATTCACTCACTATTTGAATATCCAGTATTACACAGATAATGTTCTGAAATATTTTAAAAACTGATTCCACAAAAAAAAAAAAAAAAAAAACAAACAAACCTGAAATTTCATTCAGAGCCTTCCTCAGGCAAAATCTTTACTCTTCCCGAGTAACTGTTACATGTGCTGGCGCCCTGCTCTCCTGGAGATGGCTGGACCTGCCTGCCAGTGGGAAGCGGGGAATTAATCCCTTGGATTGCTTTGGTTGCATGCACAGCTTTTGCTTTACCTATTAAGCTGCCTTTATCTCAACCCTTGAGTTTTACATTCCTTTCCAATTCTCTTCCCCATCCCTCTGGATGAGGGGGAGTGAGTGTGTGGCTGTGTGGTGCTTGGTTATCAGCCAGGGTTAAACCACAACACATATTCCAAATAAACTTGTTATCCTGAGCCAAATGATTGATAGCACTCTTGTAAAAAAAAAAAATGCATGATTGTTAGGCAATAATTTTAACACTTAGCAAGGTATTTTATGGACATTAAATAAGCCTCTGCTGTGCTCTAAAATTCACAGAGTTTCAGCTCCTGTAAGCCCAGATGTACTTTTGAAAATGATGAATCTGTGCTGTGTTAAATTACTTCCGGATCTATCCCAATAAGACCAAGACAGGGCTATCTTCAAGGGAGCTGTAGTCAACAGCTCTGTTTGAAAGACCTTTCCAAATATTTATAAATACCCTTTTTGTTTGCTTTTCAGCTAAGATTGGCATGTGACTTTAATCAATTGGACTTCAGTAAACTTCACACTTCTGCAGTGGTCTGTTAAGCTGTTAAGACTTGTGAAGCTTTGTAGACTTTCAGATATGTTGTTTTTGCTGACGGTAGCTGTTTCCAGTGTGCAGTAGCCCCATATAAAGGAATGACTCAGAACTGAGAATGAAGTAGAACAGTAGATTTTAATATTGTTGTGCACAGTCTTAAAGAGAAATAAATTGTTAAAATAGGTAATCATCTTCAATATTTAGCAAAGGATCCAAATGTTACCATTGGTAATGTTATATATCAACCTTCAGGAATGGAAGTTTTGGTGATCTAAATTGTCCATGTTTAAATAAACCATTTAAAACACTGTATGGTGGTTGGGAGGACAACTAACCCAAGCCTCAGTATATACAGAAGGAAAATCAGATGGCTGATATCCTGCCCTTGTTGGGCTTAAAACTAGGTGAGGCTGGGATTCACAGTCCAATATCGCTCCCATTACTTACAAATCCATCCTGATGGTGGCTACAACCTTTTTTCTTTTTTTTTGTTACTAATTCATTGTTCCTTTAGGTGCTCCTCCAGGATATAAATAAAGTGTGTTCTAGGCCCTGTTCAGTTTCAGAAGAGTCTGAAAATACCAACTCAAATATCTCAGGAAAGATGTTTTGTCCTGCAAAATTATGGTCTGTTTGAACAGCAGGCAACTCATGTGGCAGAGGCCTTTCTCAATCTGTGCAGCTGAGACTGGACCACCAGGTAGAAAGTGACAGTCTAAACAGTCAGCAGATGTCAAGAGAAAATTGAATGTTGCCAGACATTAAACTGTTCTCAGACAGCAAGGGGGAATGAGGTTCTGTTATGTACTTTAGGGGTGGCTTATTTATCTTCTGCATTAAGAATCAGTAGATAAAATGCACAGGTGGTCCAGTACCTAGGATCCTTTGTCCTCCAGTAATATCAAACACTCAGAGTAAAAGGCTTGTAATCTTACAATTACATTTTATGTCCAAAAGATAGGTCTCTGGAGCTTTCTTAGACTTCAGCTGCATTAGCAAACTGATCAGGTCTTGGTCACAGGCTGTAGGGCTGGCTGCCCATACTGCTTGTACACAATCTTCAAAAAAATGCCGGTGAATGGCTCAGGGAATAGCATGGACTGAGGACTGTTCCTAGTAGGGGAAAGTTTCCCAGTATGCATGATGGAGATCTTGTTTTGGAAAGTCAGAGGGACAGCATTTATTTAAATTATTATAACAGGAGCCATATGAGTTTTAAGGGGGGGAAGGGAACTCTCTCATCTTTCCATGTCTAAGTGGGTAAGCAAGGTTGTGGAGGTAGCAGTGATGCATGTAGTCATCTAATTTTCCCATAAATTATCCTTTAATTATGTAAGCATCTGTGTCTCAGAAATACCTTAACATTTTGTCTCAAAGGTACACATACTAAAAATTTATAAGCCTACAATTAAAAGAATCTCCTCAGTAGGAATGACAAAACTTTTATATACTGTATTATAAAGTGTCTGTGGTATGAAAGTTTTCATGAAATATTACCTCATTTTCAAAATATTTTAAAACAGTGTACCCTATAAGCTTTCCTAGTATGCACATTTTTATACCTCAATTTTATACATATTATACAAATTGTAAGTTGAGTTTGAATTTTTCTGCTACTGCTTTGAAAATGCAAGTAATCATATAGGTCATGATCCTTGGGTTTAATTAGGTGACCATACTGAAAACATTTTATCAAAAGACTTAGATAAATAAAACAAGGTCAAAATGCTAACTCATTTTCCAGAGGAGAAATGTCCTGTATGTATAATTTTTGCTAGCAAGGCACTTAGGTTGCAATAACCTGTACCAAAAGGAGTCACAACAGAACACTGTACAGCAGAAGAAAGATTTTATAAATGTGATGTACAATTTTAAAGGGGAAAAATCTAATTTGCCTGTATTTTTGCTATCTGGAAATTTTTGTTTATGAGTTCTCTTATTGTTGCAGCTGGAATCAACTGTGAAGGTAAATTGCTGAAGAAGCAGATTACTAACCTAGTTTATTTCCATTAGACAGCACTACCTTATAATGAGTAATGGGAAAACAAGTCTCATTTTTTATGCATGATATATCCATTTATGTAGCCTTTACAGCTGCAAATATATATATATATATATATGCATCTGTGATTACTGAGCCCAATCTGTTTTAATTTTAGGAAACTAAGTTTCTACACTTAAAGAAAGTGTCAATGATGGTTTTTATAGCTATATAAAAAAGCTTGAAACAGACTAAAATTACTAAACCTCAAGATAAAATATCACCTTTAAAAATTGTTCCATGCTTTCTTTCTAGGACAAATATAATCTCAATTGGACAGGTTTAAGTAAACATTTCATCATGCAAAATATTACAAAATTTTCTATTAAGCTATCCACCCAAAAAAGAAACCGAGGAAACCTCAGAGTGAACTGTCCCTGGAAATACCTTGGCTCTTGCAATCATTCAAGGTTGGAGGACTTTCTAAACAAGAAGCTGTACCTCTCTACCATTTTGTTTACTAAATACCTGTGCACTCATCCTCCCTAAATTTGTCTAATCTGTTTGAACTCTGGCAGGTTTGGAGTGGAGGTTTTTTTGCCTTTTGACATAGACAATATTCCAGGATAACGAGTTCTATAATTTCAACACTAGGGCTAAAAGTTGTGCAGAAGGGTGCATAACTTGTTAAATATGAAGACATTACTTGGTTTAGAAATGCAAGAACCATCCAGAAGGTCAACACAAGGCTGCTGCACATGTCCGCTTTCAGTGACAAAGGACAGGATGCTCAGGCAAGACCTGGGGAAAGAATGCAGGACAGAACAGTCAACATTAAACATTTAAATATGGACAGTGATCTGGAGAAGAAGAAAATCATGTAGGATGATTCAAAAGCTTTCATTACATTTAAACAGACTTGTTGAACCAGTCTGTGAAGCAGTCTGTCTAAATGTCCTTGTCCTAATTCCAGCCTGGAGGCTGGAATATCACCCACAGGGCACATGTTTATATCTTTCACTTCCCTTCCCCAGGCTCTCATGCAAGTGAGTTATGTAAAGATTTAAAGGAAAGTCTATTAATATTCCCTCTCACACCATTCTTTTTCACAACTGAAACTATTTTGTTATGGAAGATAGCATTACAGAGCTAAGTGAGAGCAGGATGAGGAAGGTAACAGCAAAATACAGGCAGCTGGGAATGGTTCAGCTGAGATCCAAAGTGCAAGCAATGAAGAGACAGTATGTCAGAAGGCTGCAAAAAATGGCAGGATCTTACAGAGGAAAGGTCTGTATTGCACAGTCTGCCTGGGGGACATGTCAAGCAGCGAAAGGAATGTGAAGGAAGGGGCAGTGTGGTAAATTCACATTTGCTGCTTCTGATCTAAAAGTAGAATGGTGCTCCCTGAGAGATAAATGCATTATTCAGAAGCCATTTCAGGCCTTGGCCAAAACTGGACTTGAGGATGCATATAGAAGTACGAATACAGAAGAAACCATTTCATTGTTAGTTCCTTACTTTTACAGAATGCATTAATGGTCAGGAGGTTTTTAAATATTGCTAATTTTAGTGGTATTTTTTTTAAAGATGTAGGAGCTATCACTTCAGCCTTTTTTTGTGAGGGTGGGGGAAGATGTTGGGGGAAGAGGGAGAAAAAAACACTTTTGCTTTCCTTCATGTAGTGGAGAGAAAAGAATACTGAAATTGGAGGCTGAATCACAAAATACTAGTGCACTATGCTGTCACTTGTGTTTGTTTTTCAGGCCAAAAATGAGCTGAGATGCAGGCCCTGAGATGCAATGGAAACAAAAATATATTGATGCTTACAATGGTAAACTCAGTAGTAGAGAACAGGATATGAAAGTGAAGGCATAAAGCAGATGATGAGTCATGTCGAGTGAGGAGGTCAACTTTGCAGATACCAGTCTTTTGGTATTGTTAATTTTTTAACATACATGTTAAGAAAATAATAGCTAAGCCGTATAACTTGTTTACAGTATAAAGAGAAATATTTTGCACACTGTGTAAAATCCACAATGTTGAAAGTTTATTTCTGCCTTCTGAGCTCTACAGTTGTTTCTCCTGGATGTTTCAGCAGCTTATCTCAAGTTTTCTTCAGCTTGTTTACTGAATTTTCAGTCTGCTTGCTCAGGAGATTCTTAAACCAGACCAAGCTGACTAAAATTTCTGCAAATTGAAGAAAATGCAAGATAAGGAGTTAGAGTGTTCAAAAAGTAAGAAGAGCTGCAAATATCTTGGCAAGGAATTAACACTTCACAGTATCTACAAACATACATATATGCTATATGCATGTGTGGTTTCATCATGTGCATTAAGTAGATTTTATACGCAGTGGCAGGTGTGGTTTGTCCTACATACCATGCATAGCAGTGCATCAGCCACTCACTGTTTCCTATTTAATTAAATAGGAAAGCCGTAAGTAAACTGCTGGCAAAGACACAATATCACATACAGGCTCAGTGGCTGCCACTGTATTTAATTAATTTAAATATAATACAGCTGAGTAGAGAGATGGAAAGCAAAATCTAAGTATTTTTGAATCCAATTGTTCTCATATGTGTACAAATGTAGTAACATGCTCATAAAAACAGATTAGGAAACTATAGATAAGAGTTGTGGAGGAATACATTTTAAATGTTCTGTTGCTTTTCTTTTAGAAGGTTCATTCCACCAAAACTGGCTTTTGTGAGGTCTTAAGAAATAAAAAGCTCCCTCATGCACCACTATTAATTCTCTCTTCATCTGTAAAAACAAGCCAAGAAGTGGTTTAATTTACTGTTGATCACTGGGGAGAAAAAAAAGGAATGCAAAATTTAAATGACATTCACACACAAAGTTAATAGCTTTTATTACTCTCAGAAGGAAAGTGTAGCAGAAGTATTACTTCATCTAATATACAGACAGCTTTCAGCTTTATAGTCCTTAATAGTTGAAGTGCTGTTCTGCAAATATGCATGGACTTAAGACACATAGGTATCTTACCAAGACAATAGCAGTCGGTCTAATAGTGTATTGGATTTTACTGGATTGCACTGTTATTACAGACCTGTTCAGTGCTTTTCATGCACAGATTTCAAATTCCTTACAGAACAACTGAGTGACTGTCATTAATACTAACAGCTAGCAAAGGCAAAGTGCAGAGGGGTTGGGAGTTAAGTCTTAGAGACCAGCAGTTTCCCAAAAGATGGGGGACAGATTTCCAGAGTCCTAGTCCAGTGCATCTACTTGCACATTGTTTACTTCAAGGGGGGTAGGGTGGGAAGGAAAGCTGAAGTAACACACTGATGTGAAATAAAAGCTTATTCAAATCTTGATCCAAATCTGACTGATAAGTGATGCAAAATGGTTATTTTTTGAACATTTCAATTCTTAACAACTTATCCAAAGCACAGAAATTGCAGAGATGAAAGCCCTGTCCTAGAGTACATTTATCTCCATATTTAGAGCAGTCTTTTCATGAGTTAAGAGGACTTCAACTCCTTCTGATGAATTGGTCAGGGGTTTGGCCTTGATCAGCTATAGACTGGAAATAAGGAAAAACTCACTCATAAAATCTAGCTCTTAGCTGTTACTTAAAATGGATCTAAGTAAGAGAAAATATTTAATTTTTGATGTACCATGGAAATTCAGACTAGGAAACTCAGCTGAGTCACTATTCAGTTGAGTCACCCAGCTGACCAATTTCTGCTATTGAAATTTCTTATTTGGAATAACCCCATGACCTAAAATAATAACAGCTATGACAAACATTATTATTGTATAAAACCTGATGTATTTTTCTTACTTACACAGTAATTGCTTATGTTCATATATTTTACCTAGAAAGTGAATGAACTAGTATCTGCCAGCATAAATTCTATATGTGCATCTATAGTTACTACTGTACGTTACCAGTTTTTTTCCTTCTGTTGTGTGTTTCAGGATGTAGTTTCTGCCTTTAGATTGGATGTAGTTTCACTGAGCTGTAAATATGTCTCCAGCCAAATTATCTACATTTAGAGGAGGGTTTTTTTTTTTTCCCTTGTCATCATCTGAGGATAGAAGAGACAATGAATACGATAAGACTATAGCAGATATCCAGTAATGCTGTTATCAACTGGCTAACTCAGCAGTATGCTTTCAGCATTTTTATGGCACAGCAAAGACGGGAAAGATCCCTTTCTGTCAGTCCAAATCAGCTGCATGCTCCAAAGAACGGCAATAAGCATACACAAAGTACCAACAGAGTTAACGCTACTACCAACATGTTCTTCAGTTTTCTCATCAAATCTACAGCTTGCTCCTTCCATGAATAAAAAGTCTTTTCCTCTTTCCATTTGTTACTGTAGGTAAGATCAATCATTTTCTCACTGATGTCTTCCCCTATCAAAAAATTATCTCTTGGGGAAGGATGAGTAGTATGACATCCTTATTAATACCAGCTGAATCAGTTAAAATCCAATGAATACCAAATGTACTAATGATAATGTGTGAACAGTAAATAGAGTTTATTGTTACTTACACCAAATAGTGCCTTGTTTATATATGTTTCCACAAAACAGTCTTATTGGAGTATGACCTTGAAGAATGAATTTATTCCTTCCAGCCCATTAGCACCATCTACTGCAACTTGGCATAACAACAGTCCTTGGCACAATAAGCACAAGTTTCAATTTTTGTTTTCCTTACATCTGTCATTCTTGGGATTTTATTTTTATTCCCACTTATTGCTCCAGTGTGGCCTATCAAAAAAGGTCTTAATTTGTAATTTCTGAAAAAGTTACTGGAAATGTGACTTCTTTTTCAGAAGAAATCATCCCACACACTTCAACTGGTTGACCTCAATAATAGTAGGAGTTTTGAAAATATTTAAGGTAAAAATATATTTTCACTTTCTCTTGCTTTTACCTGTCAGGGTGGAGGGGAAGAAGGGAAAGATAGTTTTAAATTCAATATAAACTAAGTCCCTAAAGTCTATTCCTGCAAATGAAATAACAGTCTTCTCTCACGTGTTGTCAGGATTGAATAGGAAAGACTTGGTAGAATTTCATCAGGTTATCAAGTAGATCCTAGAGTTTCAACATGGTCCTCACAAAAATTCATTCATAATTTTCCTCCTGAAGCAGAGTGTTCGTTTATAGTGCTAAATACCATCAGGAAAGAGGGTTAATCCATTTGATAAAGGCTTGGGATTGTCTATCTGTCATCATACTTAATTTTAGCTATATAAATTTCTCCTTTGTCTCCCTCTTTTCTTCCCTCCATTCAAAGACAGTTGAACCTGCAAATGCCTCTGCATATTTTTGTTACACTGGGACTGGACTGGCTACCTTACAATGCCATGAGCTAAATCTTACCGGTTTATTTAGGTTCGTTCTGGCACAATACCAATGGCTGCAGTGACTGTTCTGACTCCAGAATCATGCTTAGGTAAATGAAAAAGAACCATGCTTTCAGATGTGTTTCAATAGGACCTGTCACATGCTTGGCTTTATAGTGCATACCATTTATGAACCCATGCTGAAGAAAAGAGCCACCATGATGAAATTAAAGAAAAATAAGTTATTAGAAAGGAGGAATGTACCTTTTCCTCGTATAAACTAATGTAAAACTTAAATTTCCCCCTTTAGTTCAGTTCACTTTACTCCAGAATGAGTACTCTAACAAAGGTTACACTGGTCCCTCAGACCACCCTGTCAATCAGCTTATTTGTGCCACTTACAAAAATATGCCTACACATGCTTGCCTTCATGGGCTTAATATGATATGCTTTATTTTGCAGATATCGAATCATTTAAAAGTTGTTTGCTTGTAAGAATACCTGGTATGTAAGGCACAGATTTAGAAAAAAAAATGTTGTTAAGCAGTGAACATACAGAAAGAAATGAGCTCTCTAGCATGCTGCAATACAGCAGAACAGCAACCTTCCACAGAGAACAGAGTGAAAAATCCCACAATTGTAAATTAGCCATGTTCCTTCCTTCTCCTTATGCAGGCATAAGATAATTTCTGAAACCTTTTCCATATTTTCTTTTAGCGATTTGAGGACCATAAATTCCAAAGATTATATGACTCATTATGTGCCTTTCTGGGTTATACAATGGCAACTTCCTTCTCAGGCAGGCAGGCAAATCTAGAAGTCAGGAAACAGAAATACATAATTGCATCTTTCAAACATATGAAGAAAACAAACAAATTTTTGATGTAGGTCTCCATTCTAAGTCAGATATTTATTTTTGTTACAGTCACAAAGTATTGGTGGAGGAATATTTCCTTCTCAGTATGTCCTTCACACTCTCCCCTTCAGTCTCTTGAAACTTAATATATTATTTTCTTTTAGCTTCCAACTCCTCTTTTACCTGTCCATCAACCCTCTATTCCATAGATCCAAGCATGGTTTTCAGTCTTTTTGTCTTTTTTTTTCCTAGAAGAAAGGAGGTTGTGTTTTTTATTGTTTTCACTGCAGTAAGAGGAGATGGAACATTGATTGCTTTAATAAAACTTTCTCCTATACTCCAATGTTAACTTATCCTTTCCACATATTGTGTTTTGCTGTGCTAAAACTTATTCTCTACAACAGGTAAAGTTTTCTCCTTTCAGTAATTGATTACATTTTTAATATTAATTAATTCATTCGTATTGGATATTTTCATTGTATTTTAGACGTTAAATTACCATTATGACAGGAGTTTAAATGAGCTAGTCATGATCTTGAGAATAAGGACATGCACACAGAAAAAATTAGAACAAAATAGTGCAAAATTTATTCAGGCATTGACTGATTTACATAGCTCCAAATGCCAAACATAATTGTATTGATATTATAACATTTATACTGTATCTGTTAAAATACCAAATTTGTGGTATGTATTATGAATAGAAGTTCAGATCTTTGTCCAATTTAAAATTGGTGGGCCTACTACAAAACATTTAATTCAATAGAATAAGTCACTATAGGATAATGTTTTAAGCAAGACTCCAAGTGGTGAGGTGGGTAGGATCTAGATCAGGTGAAAGCATTTTCCTTCTAAAAACTGACAGGGTGTTGGATTTTCATTCAGGTAGTCTCTGATGAGTTTAGAGAGTAAATTCCCAAAACGATGCCATGTGATCTTGTGAAGGAGGTGTCCTTCAATATTTCAAAGAATCACTGGGTCGGCACTTTTTAAGCAATAAAAAAAAAATAAATTTGATTAATGGTTTGTCAGCATTAGTGCATGGATTAAAATATCTCACATATGAGTGACAAAGCATTCGAAGTGACAATAGACATGTAAAAGGGTCAGACAAGAAAGCTCAAATATATCGTTCAGCTTCTGTGAAAGAAATCACTAAGAAGACCAGAATTCTTCAGTCTGGAAAAGAAGTTAATTACAGTATAGAGTGAATAGAATATAGTATATGGTACCTGAGTGCCATGAACTGACTGGATAGGTATTAGCTTTTCCTCCATCTTTCACAATGACAGAAATATGAGGAATCAAATTAAGGTAGCAGATACAAACAATAAAAATAACAAAAATAACAATAATAACTAATAATTCATGGAACAGGAAGCCAGGAAGGTTTATACCAAGGGTTGTTATAGGCACTGGAAATCTATATGAGGTCCAGGGGAAAAAATCATGGACAAAAAACTCCACTGAGAAATGACAATCCCCTGTGTTGAAAATTGGAAGCTGAAAAATAGGAGGAAGGTCTCTTTTCCCGGCATCCTCTTACAGTCACTCTTGAAAAAAAGAATAAAGATTAAAGAAACCTATCAGAATTGAGAAACTAAATTGTGCTGAAAATCTGGATGTGTGCTAAACTCATTGCAATAAGCAAGGCCTTGCATTACTTTTGGCTGTGAGGCATCCCTGAGATGCTTTCCAAACTCTGAGTCCTTTATTTCTCCCAGACATCTTTTTTTGTCTCTTTCTATCACTAGCATTTATCACCTGTCAACAGATCCTTTAGGTCCAGCTAAGTTCATTTAAGCTTTGTCTGCAGGCAGAAATGACCAATGTGAATTAGTTCCAGTCAAACACCAACCCTTAAACCTCAGTCAAATTCTACACAAATCATTACATATCTTGTAATACAAAATTTAGCTTAAAGTGTTAAAAAAAACCTAAGTTTTTTAAACTTAGGTTTTTTAACTGATTTTTAAAAATCAGTTAAAGTGTTAAAAAAAAAGTTAGTATTAATAAAAAGTGATAACTTTTCAGCAATTGATCATGGACCTGTAGCCACAGGCCACTTAATACCTCATTTACTGGTTTTCCAAAGTTTGAGTATTGCTGAACTTCATGTTCATGCATGAACTCCATGAACACTGGAAATATGACCAGCTATAATCAGATGAGCCTAATTTCAAATTAGTAAAACTTTCAGGTATCTTTTTTTATTTTTTTTTAAATTGTCTAGTGAAAGAGAATGGCTTCTTATAGGATAGATCTTCATATGCACAGTAATATTAACACGAGCCTGTTGTGACGTTCCTGCAACTGCTTGAAGTTAATTATATTGAAATATGCCTTGCTGTGGTTTAACCCCAGTCAGCAAATAGGTGTCACACAGCCACTCACTCACTCTTCCCTGGCCCCCCAGTGGGATGGAGTGGAGAATCAGAAAAAGAAGAGAAAAAGAAAAAAAGATAAAACCCATTGGCTGAGATAAGAACAGTTTAATAATTGAAATAAAGTAAAACGTAATACTGATAATTATAATAATAATAACAATAATAATAATTTCAATGGAAAGGGGGACATCAAAAAGAGAAAGAGAAATAAAACTCAAGGGGGGGTGGGGGGGGGTGGGAATAAAAGGCAGAAAAAGTGGTGCAAATTACAGTTCCTCATCATCCACTGACTGATGCCCAGCAAGCCCTCAAGCTGTGATCCCACCCCATCACCACTGGCTAACTCGCACCAGTTTATATACTGAGTATGACATTCCATGGTATGGAATACCCCTTCGGCCAGTTTGGGTCAGCTGTCCTGGTTATGTCCCCTCCCAATTTCTTGTGCCCTTCCACTCTTCTCACTGGCAGGACATGAGAAGCTGAAAAGTCCTTGACTTAGTACAAACACTACCCAGCAACCACCAAAACCATCCATGTGTTATTAACATTATTCTCATACAAAGTCCAAAACACAGCACTGCACAAGCTACTAGGAAGGAAATTAACCTTGAGCCACCTGAAAAAGAGACGCTTGCTTTTCGCAAATTCATTATGCTGAAATGGTGACTATGGCCATGAACTTGCAGAGATGTCCATAACTGAAAGCAAAGGCATATCCCAAAATCTTTCCAGCTGTACTACAGGGCACTGTCACATCTGCCACTTCAGAAAGCAAAACAAATGAACAAAACCTAACAGTCTTTCCCCTTTTCTTCCTCCTTTTTACTATTGTCAGGCATGCTTCACAACATGAAACCTGTATCCCAGTCATCCTGATTTTATCCTGATCTGCTTTCTCCATCAGTTCATCAGCACTCTGGGAGCACTGGTGTATCAGTTTCCTCATTATCTGAAGCCCTTTTCTGATGCCTAGATTCACATTGGCAGAAAAAAATTATCCTCTGATCAGAAGACTATATTATGCAAAGCTACCAAACTCTTCTGCAACAGCCTAAATCAGGGGTCCTCAAACTTTTTAACCAGGGGGCCGGCGCGCGGATGCAGTGGCAGGCAGTCATCTGCGGCTGCTTGGTTTCACCTCCCCAACCCCCGGCGGGGGGGGGCGGGGGGGGTCTGTAAATACCGGGGGCCGGATTGAGGACCCTGGGGGGGCGTATCCAGTCCATGGGCTGTAGTTTGAGGACCCCTGGCCTAAACAAAGCATTGATTCAAACACAATCTAATGAGCTAACAGTTGGCTTTAGATGGCTGAGTAATGCTAGAACAGCTCAGCCTGGAAGGTCACCTGGTTCAATATTTTGTGGGGAAGGGAACCTAAATGAGATTACCTGGCACCCTGTCTATTCACATCTGGAAAACCTCAAGTGATGGAGATTCTACCATGTCCCTGGGGAGATTGTTCCAGTGAATGATTGTTCTCACTGTAAAAATTTCTTTCTCATGTCAAGATGAAACCTCTCCTGGTGTAACTTGTACCTGTTGCTCCTTGTCATCTCCATGTAGCTCTTTAAGAATAAAATAAAGAGCTTCCATCTTCTTTGTAGCTACCCTTTACGTACTGGAATACTGTGATGAAGTCCCCCCTGAGCCTTCTCTTCTCCAGGCAGAAAAGATCTGACTCCTTTAGTCTTTCCTGTAGGGCAGGTTCTCCAGACCTTTGATCATCTTCGTCGCCCTCCTTTGGATCCACTTTGGTCCGTCTGCATCTTTCTTGAATTGTGGGGACCAGAAATGGACGCAGTACTCCAGGTGCAGCCTGACAAGCACTGAGTGGAATGATTGCATCTCTACCTGTGTTAGTAATGCCTCTGTGGATATGCAGACCAGGATCCAATTTGCCTTTATTGCTGCAGTGGAACACTGCTTACTCCTGTTCAGCATGTTGTCCACCAGAAGCTCCAGATCCCTTTAAGCAAGGCTTCTCCCCAACCACACAGGTCCAAGCCAGTACTGCGCTCTATGGTTATGTCACCCAAGGGCTCTGTATTTGTCTTTTAAACTTCATGCTGCTATTGCTAGCCCACTCCACCAGCCTGTACAGGCCTTGCTGTAAGATGGCTGTCCCTTCAGACATGTCCACCTCATCACACAGTTTGGTGTTATCAGCAAACTCGGTAAGGGTGCTCTCAATCCTATCATCCAGATCACTTATGAAGATGTTGGACAGCATGGGGCCCAGTATTGATCCCTGTGGGACCACACTGGTGACAGGCTGCCAGCCTGAGTGAAAACCACGGATCACCAACCTCTGAATGCAGCCTGTTAGCCAATTTCCCACCCATCTGCAGATTAGCTACCCAGAGTCTTGCCAGTTTTGCCAGGAGAAGGCTGTGGGAAAAACTGGTGAATGCTTTGCTGCAGTCCAGCTAAACAGTATCCACAGCTGTCCCCTGTAGATGGAAGATATTATTTTGTTTTAGAAGGTTATGAGGTTATTTTGGTATTATTTGCCCTTGGTAAATCCATGATGGCTTTTCCCAATCACCTGCTTCATTTGTTGTGTAAGAGTTTCCAGGAGGACTTGTGCTATTACTTTCCCAGGGACTGAAGTAAGACTAGTGGTCCTGTAGTTTCCTCAGGTGACTTCTGGGCCCTTCTTGTAAGTGGGTTACATTTGCCCTTTTCCAGTCATCAGGGAGATCCCCTGATCTTCACAACTTCACGCTTCAAAAATCGTGCAAGAAGATTTCAGGGATCCTGCCAAGTACTAATAATCACATTTCTGCCCTACCTTATGGGACCTCAAAGAAAAATAGTAAGATTTGTCTGGCAGTGAGACAGCAGGAGGACAGTGTCATGGCAGCCCTAATTCTGCCCAGTTTAAGCAGTGATGGAATTGCAATAGAGGCTGAGTCAGACTCATGGAGAAAGACAAGAACTCCATTAATTCATTCACTTAAAATAAAAGAGGAAATTATTGTACTTCAGTGTAATAAAAGAGTTTTCCAGGCACCAGCTACCATGAGGGAAGGGAAGGAAAGACATTTTACAAGGGCATGTAGTGATAGGACAAGAAGCGGTGGCTTTAAACTGAAAGAAGGTGAATCTAGATTCAATATTAGGAAGAAATTCTTTACTGTGGGGGTGGTGAGACACTGGAACAGGTTGCCCAGCAAATCTGTGGATGCCCCATCCCTGGAAGTGTTCAAGGCCAGGCTGGATGGGGCTTTGAGCAGCCTGGTCTGGTGGAAAGTATCCCTGCCCTTGGCAGGTGGGGTTGGAATTCAATGATCCCTTCCAACCCAAACCATTCTAGGATTCTATGGAATGGTCTGTGCTACAACAAAAATATAGCTGTTTGTACAGTGTATAGCACATACATCACTAAATTATAGAGTAAGAAGGAACATGATATCAGCCAGTCTTTATCTGACAAACCTATTGCACATTAGGCTGTAAAATTTTGCAACCAATAGGTAGTGTGGGGTGGTGAAGAGCTTCAGAGAATAACCTGATAAAATTACAAACTAATCCTAGAAACTTTCAGACCTAACAACCTTCACACCAAGAAAACACTCACAGCAAAAATACCTTCTGCAAGCCTGATGTACTGACACTCAGCTGGTTCATAGTATTCCACTTTTCCAAAAATGTCAAGGTTTTAGAAGCTGTAATTAAATTGATTGTTACAGGTATCATGTAACCAGAAGAAACTTGGGATCTTGTGGACATGCCAAAGATCCAGTGGAAGCAGTTTTCACTGCATTTCTGCAAAATGGTTACTTACACATTTGCAGTATAGGTATAACTACTTGCTGACACACATAGTTGTAAATATCTTCACAAGTTACAAGTCAGTGGCAATTCTACTGTGTCTTAAGTCTGAAATTTTATTACTGGCTTCATGGTCAGTTGGTAATGAGAAGAATTAACTTCAGTGACCTAGATTCTAAATTCTAGAAAATGAAATAAAGTGCTGCAGAGAGTAATGTTTTTGCAGCGTACATCAAGTATTTTGTTAGTTGAAAAGACTGAAACACTGTGATGCACACACTGGAGCATATCTAATGTAATATCATGTATTATATATTACCTTTTTGCATTTTATTTTATATTCCACCATCATTCTACTCAAACAATAATGGAGAATATTGCTTGCATCACAGAAGAGAAAGCTATTTAAACAAATAAGACAAATGCCGTATAGTCTGCGTCAAGACACTCTTCCACCAGGAAAGGGATTGGTTTGTTTTTAAGGAACTACAAGACAGCATTTGATGACTCTTATTATGAATCTTACTATGTTTCAACTAGGAAATCTATATTCCCTCTCATCTTGTACAAAGCATTTCAGAACCACTTTGATTCAGTAACATCTTGGAAAAGGAAATGGAAATCCTTACAAAATATGAGTCTTGTGGATAACTGCAAGCTATAAAAGATATTTGGGAAAAAAGTCCTGAAAGAAAAAGTTAAGTGGCAAATGAAATTTTCTTTGGAAATACAAAAGTTTTGCATGCTTCTGTGTGGGGAAGAAACAATCACCTAGAACTAGCCAAGCAACTGTAATTCTTAATTACATTGTAGATTTTTTTCATGTTGTTCTGCTTAGGCCTATTAGAACTCATTTAGCTGTAGTTTTAACTTCCATTCTCTCGCAAATTTAGTTTGTACCCATTAATTACAACTGTCATGAAAGAAATGCAGCCATTAACAGTGCCAAAATCCCAATACATGTCTACACATAAGCCTGGGATGTGACACTACTTGTTATGAAAGCTTTGACACAATCCTCTCCTGAACCCCTGAAAATTATTAGCTCAAAATATTGTTACTGGAAAAAAAGACTTTATAGCTACTTATGTGAAGTGAGCAATAGGAGGACAAATGTTTTCAAAACAGGTTAACAAGTTATAATTACTGAACAGTTATTATCTCACAAACTGGAAGAAACTTTCCCCAGGGAAATTTCTTTTTACACTATGAACTTCGAAACTGGAACTGGGCCTGGAAAAAATGGATCAAACTAATGTGACTGATATAAGCACCAAAGTTTAGTTCATTAGATCTATATTTAAGAGAGAAATACAAAACAGTTCATAATGGTCTACATATTTCTTTGTCATTACCTAAATGAAAAACAGTTGTAAGCATGCCTAAACTAAAATGGTGGCACACAGTATTTGATAGTGCAAATGAAGACAAAAAGGCAAAAAGAAACCCTGTGGAAGACTGTGAATTTCTAATCAGATAGATCGGCATGAGAAACAGATGTTAAAATAAGCGAATCCAATATTTATATCAACATCCATGAGCAATAAAACCTGACAGTCAATAAAATGAGAAGTATCTTAAAATGAAATAGAGCAAGACTACAAATTTTTACTTTAGTCATGACAGCATCTCGAGGTCAGATATGTAGCACCAGAATATCAGACCAGGCTGCCTAAGATATACATCCAGACTTCCCACAATGTCAAAGAAGAGGAAGAGAGACAAAAGGAGATAGAAGAAAAAAAAAAGAAGAAGAAGGAACAACAACAACAAAAACTATCCAGAGACAGTACATACCATGTGAAAAGTCATGATAATCAAGCCAGTAGGAGAGAACATCAAGCAAGAAGACAGGAAATCCTGTAAATTAACAGCTACTTGGCTTGGGAACTGCTTCTACACTTGCTCAGGGAATAATATACTAAGGATGGTGTTCATTTTGTATTGTATAGTACAGAAGTCCCTCTATGCCCATTGTCAGGATGTAAGCTTCCGGATCAGGTCGAGAAATTAAAGACTGTACCTGTTATATGTGCATACAAACCTTGTAGCACTCAGTCTTATTGAATGATGAACGAGAACCTTTCAGGCTGCAGGAGTGATTCAGAAGCCAGGTTCTACTTCCTAGGTTAGCACTCTAATCAAAAAGATACTATGTTAAATATATGTGGGTTTGCATAAGCATTACTATTTGTATTTCTATGGATGGACTGAAACTGTTCAATCATATTGTGCTATTATTCCTCACATTCTTATCATGACCATCCCCCAGGTTTGTGTGATTCTTAATTCACAAGCAGTACGAAAGCATCTCTGGGCACTCAAGTTACCAGTGAAATACCTGGTAAACATAGATTTCTCAGGAGTTAGAAAACGGTGAATACTAAGCTGTTTATACAGTTCTACAAGGGCCTGGTTCAGGTTCTCTTAAAGTTAAAACAAAGCTGTCCACAAATTTCAGAAGTGCAATGAATCATTGAAGAGTGCTGTCCTGCCTAACAAGTATTTTGATCTTTATAGTCAACATTCATTTATGTAGGTTTTTAGATGTAATTGATACTATTACATATATACTCATATTAGCTTGTCTAGTTAATTCTAAATGGAAAGGAAAACACATTAAACTGCATGCTCAATTTAAAATAAAAATGTTTCATTATGTTACTAAAATCCTATTAGCTGCAAACTGCAATTACTTCAGCATACTGACTTGCAACACAAACTAAAAATTAAGGTGGTGTTTTGGAGTTGTTTTTTTTTAAAAAAAGACTTTTCAAAGGAGATACCAGCTATCAGGGAGAATACCAGGTATCAACTCTCAGCTTTTGGTAAATAATTCATGAAAAGGAGATTGCATGGAAACAGTCTGAAATGCTTCATTAGCCAGAAGAATTTGTACCCCACATATCACACTCTAGTTTGTATCTCGATCCTAAGGGCCAGTTTCAAATCCCTATGGAACAAACTAAAGTTGCTAAGGAAAGCACTAGATTTACTGGCATTTGAACCAAAATTACAGTTTCAAATTCACAAATGCACTGAGATAATTACATTTTTGTTGTGTGCTTAAACCTACTGACATATATTCAACAATTTTATTAGTTACAAACAATAGCTTTTTTCCATCTTACCTATCTTTTGTTCACCTGACCTCATCTGCCACCACTGTGCTGCTAAGTTAGGTCTGTGGACCATCTCATGAGATGAGATACTCAGACTGCAGTTCCATTCACCTTTTCTTGGTGGTGAAGCTGATATAAGAAGCTCATGATGCAACACAAGCATCCCTTACCAGCTACAGTTTGCCACCAATTCAGTTCTCCAAGTATTGCTACCTATTATCACAGTGTATATACATATATATGTGTATATATATAGTATATATATTACAGATACATTTTTATATTATTTATATAATATGTGTATAGGTGTGTGCATTTAAAAAATATATTGCATAGCTAGTCAAAGCCATGAACCTGATTTAAAAGAAGAAAAATTAAGGGAGAGGGAAAGGGACATGAGTAGGAATAAATAGATAAAATAGAGAATGTCCCATGCTGTATATCAGAAAGAAAAGGTGTGTGAAACCTTGTGTACACATATATTACCTTGCTGTTGATAAACATAACTTGACATCTAAGTAGTATGTAGGAAGAAATTTAGGGGCCAGTCTTGGGAAAGAATGTTCTGTTGCAGAAACAGTCATATTCCGAACCTTTCTAATCTTTCCCCAGCCTTCAGTCTTTATTTCCCACACGGGTTCTTTATATAAATTCCATTCTTGTTTAATTACTTCCCGTATTCCCTCTTTACATTTAACAACCCATTTTTAGGGGTATTGAACCATTATACTGGGATGTGTTGGCACTGCAGACCTCAGTTTACAAATATATTTGAACTATCCATAAGCAACCTGTAGTAACCTCATAGGGCTCACCTAGCCTGTGCTACCATGGCCAAAATGTGCCAGGGAGCTGAGTTAACTCATTGGTAACACCAGCCAGTCAGACAAGCAGCAAGTTGTTTTCTGATCTAATAGTTAGAATACTGTATACTGTTAAACCATTGAATCAATTCTGACATTGTTTATTTGGAATGACTACCAAATAATCACCTAATATTCCTCATGGGTATCTATTCATACAAATAAATCTCATTATGGAAACACCCTATAGCTAGATCCAAGCACAGTTACATTCTCTGGTTTCAAAGTGAATTGAATGGCCTTTGCCTTATGGAAGGTGAAATATTTCTAATGGATGAATCAAAAAAAATTTGACAGAAGTGATCTGCTTATGATGCACATGTAAGTTTCCTGTTGAAGAAAAATTGGGTAAGTGCAATCTTTATAGATCCAGTATGATCCGTAAGGTGACAGGAAACAATATGTATTTCTTTAATATGGAACAAAAGATGAAAACCCTGTGAGCTTTCAGAAAACATCATTGAGGTTAATGTGTTATTGTTAATGATCCTATGGCTTACCAATATGTCCAAGCAGTAAAGTTAGCTAATGCATTACTGTTTTTTCCAACTTCAATTCTTTCATACAACAAACTGATAAGAATATAATGGTATTAAGACTAGAGAATAAAAACTACAGAGGAGAAGACACTGGGTTTTGTTCGAGGATACCAGTATTCAGCCTATATTGCATTCATTAGTATTTACAAAATTTACTTCCTGACAGTAGCTGTTTGTATAAATTCTGACCTCGATTACAAATATGACCTATATGAATATGCAAGAAAATGGCATTACAGATTGCTCATTTCCAATAACAACAGGACATGGGATTAACAAATTGACAAATACTGGATAATTTATGCAATTGAAATTTCACAAGTAATAAGGAAATTAAAAACACAAAAACATGCTGAATGCAAGAAAATGTGAAAGACAGACGCAATGAATAATGATGAAGATGCTCGGTAGCCACTTCATAGTGATTTCTGAGCAGTGGTAAATGTCACAAAATTTTAGTTCTAGAAATGAATAACTTCAGAGAAAAGGTCTAGAGACAAAACTTTTTTGATTCTCATTAGTATAAATCAGAAGGGCTCCAGTGTCAGTGGAATTATCCTAGAACTACCTTGGGTACAGCTAGGATCAGTATCTAGACTTCTGAAAACTAAAACGTACAAAGCTTTTTTTCCAAAAAAAGTCTGGATTACTTATTTTGTTTTGTACTTCTGTGTTTTGCATTTTCAGATCAAGAATTTTTCTCATTTGTTCTTATTTCATAGTTCAAACACTAAGGACATGTATACATATGTGAGCATGACCACACACAGCCACATGCATGCACAGTTGTGAATTTTCTAAAAGAAAATATCAACTTCAGAAAAGAAATCAACATTTTTTACCTTGCAAGTCACAATCAGGAATTCCTCATAGCTGTTCTGGTATCCATTTGAAAACACTGGATGTTTCTGTTAAAGTGAATTTGAGGCAGAACAAAAAAATAACTTTACTTTGACCTGAATGTTCTATCATTAAAAAAGATATCATTTGATCTGGTCTGAGTAAAATATAACCTCTTCAGGATTACAAAACAAAAAAACAATGTAATTGACTATTTGTGTAATCACACCATGCAGTAAAGTTTACAACTAACTATTCCTCTCATGGTCTAATTTCCCACTTTGCCTTTCTGCCAATCCAAACCAATAAAATGGCCTACAAAAGCATTAAATTACAATAGTTTTAACTGGGATGGAGGAGGTAAGGAGGTCATGTAAACAGGTATCCAACTCTCCTGAGAGCCTGTAGGTACTTGTAATGCTCTTTTCAGCTGTTGGTCATCACCTTAAAGCTGAGCCTGATGCTAAAAGGGAGTTGCTTCTTGTCTGCTTCACTTTACTGTAAAGCTGAATAGCTTCATCTAGCCCTTTCATAGCTTTTGCTGGAAGAAAACACTCACTCTTCAGGCATCTTTATTCAGAAGGGGGCAACTTAATAGCTGAGTAAGGAAGTCTGCTTACATAAGACTCTCCACAACACCATTCAGAACAAACAGCTGGAAGCTTAGGCTCCAACTTTGCACTGACATAAAGTCAGGAAGTTTTTTCACTGTTAGGCATTGCTCAGACAAGGGGCCGTCTTACAGCAGTCTCACAGCTGTTGGTGTCTGCTTTCCAGCTGAGATCATGACTCAAGGTGTGTTTTTTCTCCTGTTCCCTACCACAGCAAAGTTAAATGCCATGGCTAGAAGAAGCAAAGGTCTGCATGTAAAGGAAGGGAAAACAGAGTAATTACACCCTCAGGCAATAAAAAGGTTACCACTGTTTTTCAGTTCAAATAAATAAATCAAACGTGGATGCATTTTGCATGTTAGCAGGCATGCTATGTATAAGTTTGGGAAAAGGGTTCAGTTCCTAACCATCAAGACCCACCCAATATCTTGAATACCAGGCCTGTTTGTCAAACTTTGTGATACTTTCTCAAGGGTTTTCTCTCTATAAACAGCCATTTTTTTGTACAAGTGAAATAGGAATGAGACGGGAATGATTTCTGTAACATCCTTCCACACAAGCATAATAAGTTCATCTTCAGTCAACCACTTGTCAGCCAAGAATAAGGAAAACAAAACTGCTTTTATACACTTCCCAGTGAGTGCTGTGCTGCTACCTATTCCAAATATTCTGATGAAAAAATTATTGTCTCATATAGATCCTCTTATCCAAACTTAGGTTTTGGTAACTTTCAAAAGTTTAAAGGGATACCAGTATATAGTTGTTTTAATTGTCATTTGTTAGAAAAGCATCATCATTTACAAATTTAACTACAATGTTAATACAGCTTTAAAACTCTGAAATAATTATCTGGTTTTAGGAGGATCTCATCACACAGGCCCTTTACTGGTGTTATTAGAGCCATCTGCTTTGTCCAATAACATTAATTACAGCCTGGAAATGTTTATGTCTTCTAAATTTATGCAAAATGCCACTATGGCTAATACAGAGTCTTCAAGAGATTCAGAAAAATGTATACAGAACAAGTAGTTAAAAAACCTCGTAATAACAAAAGCACCACAGGAAACAGACTGCACCACACCTGTCAACAAGCAGTTGTGCATTCCTATGCATTCAGATAACTAAAGTAGAAAGATCATTCCTCATGTTGTAATTAGTTACAGATCTTATTTATCTGCTCTCCATATTATTGATTTTTATTCATAACACTGGAGCCCACATTTGTCCCTTTCCTGCACTATAGCATGATCTGGTGTGAGTGCACACTATTTTTAGTTCCTGCACACTTTAAATCATATACTCTGTTATGACTCAGGCATGATTCATGGCCATATCTTGTTTTTCCATTTCTTAGCAGACAATACAGATAATACAGATATGTTAGTTTGTTTCAATTTATGCTCAACACTCTTCTAAAGCTTCTTGTTTTTATACCATTGAGCAGTGGACAAAATAGAACTGACTATGGCTAATCCAAATTTGTATGGAACATCTACTTGTCACCTCAGCAGCTTTTCTCCTTTCCTCCTTCTGCTGTTTGTGTAAATGTCTTCTTACTCTCATTTCAAAACTTTATTAGATATTCCTTCCATCAACCACAGCAAATCACCCTGTTTATAATTCAGATATTAGAAAACGAAGAGAACTGAACACAACTTGAGGACTGAGCATTCAGATTTAATATACCTACATTGCTTATCTGGGACTCATACTGAAGAATCTTCAGAATGAAAGGCAGGGTGTAGAAAACACACATTTTTCTTTTTCTTGGTGAAGCTCTGCCATAGCCTGATTTATGATAGCTAGAGATAAATTCAGAACATTTAAGCTTTTTCATATAGGTCTGTAATGTTAGTTTATAATCTGGTTGATATTTATCATTCACAATAGACATAATTTTGATTTATTTTTATTTTTCTTCTTCTCAGCTTTTGCAGAATGCTGATGTGTGCATTTACTTACAAATAACGTCTTGATATTGCCAAAGTTCTCTTCTAAATAATTTTTAAATAAATATTTCAATGAATTCTTTCTTTTTTAAATCTTCATAATCATTAATCATGTTGAATATCAGACTTAACTTCTTCATTGGATTTAGAAATATATAGTGCTATATATTATATATAAATTATATATTTATAAAACTTAATTTGCAATTAATTTACATTGTACTTTTTTGCACATTTTATAAACCCACATATATCACTTTTGAAACAAAGTTTAAGATTTGCTGACCAAATATATTCATGACCTGGAAATCTATACTGTATCTTCTCCAGTTTCTTGACAGAGGCTGCAAAAGTAACAAATACGTAGATATCATTGACATGTCTACCACAATCTCATGCCATAATGATTGGGCTAGGATTCTTCCTGAATTAGTAGAATTTCCAGGAAAAGAAAACATTTTCTTATAAAACCAGGATTTTGATCTTTATGTATTTAAATGGCAGTGGAGCATCTGGTTGTACAGTTTACTAAGTCAATCTTAGTACACACACCAAAAACAAACAAACAAAAACCCCACAAACAAACAAAAAAACCCCACCAAACCTGAAATCTGTTCAGTACCAGAACAAAATGGCTTTTATAATTTTTTTTACTATCACAAAAATAAATATGTCAATGTTTTATAAAATTTAACTTTGATATTTCCATATTTATGTATTCTGGTATTTTACAATGAAAAAAAATTTTTTTTTTCATTAAAGTATGAACAAAAACACACTTTCAAATACCAAAATTTCCCACAGAAGAAAAGTGTTATTTTCTATCCAGTTCTAGGAAATATTAGAATTATTTAAAGAAAAGTATTTCTGTCATTTCTTTCCCTATATTTGTATGAAGCTCTTTGTGGAAAAAAATCAAAGGGTAAAAGGATGCTATATTTTATAACTGTAATGCTGTAGTACCTTCAAAGAGTATTTATGATTCTACTAAGGGAATATGGGTCTGAAATGTTACAAAATGTGATTTGAAAAACCAATTGCCTACTTCTCATGCTGTTATTCGGTTACTTTGACAGATTTGCCTGAGAGAATGGTTTTATTTACTTTTACAATTTGATTGTTTTGTTTATACTAAACACATTCACTGTGATCCATGCTCAGCCCTTGATGGTGTTAAATAGTTCATGCTTTTCCTTAGGGCAATTATTAATTTCTCATTAATCAATGCTTTTAAATATCTACCTTCAGTATAAGAAGAACTGTGCACCATGAGAGGCTTGTTTCCTGTATGTCTTATAAATCTGCATCTCAGCTCCTGTTGGCATCCTCTTTTCCCTTTGACTTCTGCAGAAATTAGGAACCCTTAGAAGCTCAGAAAAGGTACATAGAACACTGCAATGTCAAGTCTAGCTTTTTACTGCTCATGAGATGCTCATATATAAACCTTTCAGTACACCATCTTGATAGGTCCTAACTTAATTTGACTCTGTTCTGGTGATAAAAGGTGGGATAGAAGAACTAACAGAAAGAAGGTAAGTATTATGAATAGGGAATTCTGGTTCTCAAGGAACTTCACATAGTAACATACGTGTGCATTAACATACACCTACATAGCGTAACCCTAGTTTTCCATGTCTGAATCCTATTACATTTCTATTTAGATTTAGGACCTCTTGATCTAAAAATAGAATATGTAAATCCTTCTTACAGCATACTTTGTAAGTGAATGTTTTTCCTTTTTTTTTCATCATTTAAATACAGATAGGTACTTTTTGAGGCTTCCAGAATTACCCAAAAGATACATGCTAAAAGCATTTCAGGAACAAATATAAATTATTTTACATTACTTGCATAAAAGCATTCAACTCTGCACCTCTCTTCCTTTTTCTTGCAAACAGATCAAGGTCTGCTATCAGTCCTTTCTGATCACACTTCTATTCACTTAGTTTTGTTTCCCCTCATCCAGATCTGCAAGCCTTGAAACTTCTGAACAACTTTCCAGTTCAGAAAGTTAATATTGCCCCCATTTCACATACAGAAAATGAAAAAAACCAGAAAATGCAGTTATCCAGACAAAGCCACTGAAGAGAGGTTCCAGGAAATGAACAGACATCTCCTGATTTGAAGTCTAACTTCCTCTCTGAAAGATAGTTTCTCTGCTGATTCCTGACTTAACAGGTTAATGAAACACACACTTGAAGCACTATAGATGATCCCAGTATCTGAACTAGCTTGAAGTGTGTCTGTATTTTGTCTTGGAGGGTGCATACCTTCAAACCCCACTATCCATACAGTTTGGTTAAAGTCCTTCTTGGGATCCACATTTCCATTAGTAGACTCCTCCATTCAGAAGGCTGGATCACCAAAGGGATGCTGGATGCTACTCAGGGAGATATCTATCTGATAAAGACATGGATGCTTGAAGCCCCACGGACTCATTTTTTTTTTTTTTCCTGCTAAAGATTTTTTGAGTACCTTAAGCTATTCCTGGTGATCATGTTCAAAGACATCAAAGTCCTGAGGGACATAGTTCGTGCATACTATCCAGCTGATTCCCCTTCTGCTATGTACAGCTGATAAAGTCAGTTAACATGTTTCAAAAAGGAACTTCCTCCTGATTTAAATGACACACCAACTACTAAGTTTTCAGGTCTGTTCTTTAAAAAAATATAAGCTTTTTGGCGTATGTTTACCATTCCTTTACCATCAGAAATCTCTTCATACAGTCATTTGCACAGTATTATCAGGTCAGTTGTTCTATTTGAAAGCTAAATGTATTGAGTTTAAAACTTTAAAATAACTTTCCAAAAATTTGAAGTATTCTTGCATTTCTTTCTAGAAATTTTTCCCCCCAGATTTTAACCATCATTTTTCTATATGAACTGGCACAATATGTTGTTACTGGTCTTAGAAATTATGTCTGTAGTATATTAATATTCTAAATTTACTGGCTATTCTTCTTTTGTATAATTTCTGTTTAGTCTTTATATCAAACAAAATGTGTCATTATAACACAAATCTGATGTGTTTTTGAACTGTTAAAATTAGAGGGCTGCCTATGTTTGAAGAATGGGACATACTACTACCAATTCAGCATAAATAATTATGCCTTTACAGTAATGTAATACAACATATATATTTCTATAATATTCTAACAAACTATCTGCATTTAGATATTTAGCACTCTGAATTACTTCACATCTCATATTCTCTTTCTAAAAAGAATATACATAAATTACCATAATTTGCTGTATCAGTTGTGAAATAGAGTACACTGTTGCTTGCATGTGAAAAATCATACCTATAGCTAAAAATCCGTTGGAGATTTATTCCAAATCTCACTTCATATATAATTATGAAGTAGAGCAAATATCTCAGAATGGGCAATCCATACAACAGGATCTGAGCTCTAACTGAGAAACTGACAGTGAGTTCTGAAATGCATTATTGTAATGTCTTGACTTTCTTGTCTTTGCTGTAGTTGCAGTTTTCTAGCTGCACTCAATGTAAATTGATGAGTTTCATATAAGATATTGTAAAAATACCCACTCCAATGTTTGGAATGCTGGCCAAGCGATTCTCTCCTGTTCAGCATCACTAGTGTAATGTTCTTTCTGTTATGAATTTCTATTGTTATGAGTTTTTGAAGGAAACTTGCCCAGAAAATGCAGTGTGGGTCTGCTCAAACAAGTCTAATAACTCCGGGTGTTTTGATTTGATCACAGATGCTGGTGTAAATACAAAAGAAGTTGTCATGGTCTCCTCAGCACAATTCCCTGTAAGCTACAGGATTTGGTTTTGTTGTGTAGGCAGAAAAACTACAGGGAAAAGAAAACTGAGTTTTCAAGATATTAGATACTTCTTTTACTCATCAGACAAAAAAAGCTTTGAATGAAAGCATCCCTGTAGGCAGCACCCACTTGCCTAATAATAAAAAAAAAAAAGCAAGTGAAAATATAACAGAAAGGTGCAATCAAAAGTTTGTATGCTTCCTATAAATGCATATGATTGCTACATGATTATCTTCAAATACAGATGGCTTAAAATTATAATAAGGATTGAGAATTGAAAATAACACTTTACGAGTCAAACCCTGCAAACCTGCAGGCAAACTGCTTGCCAGTTTTCACTACCTCTAATCAAAATAATAGTGTACAATACAAATTGATGAAGGGAGGACAGAAGAAACACCCTGCAAAGTAAGTATTTCATTCTGTTAGGCACTAACTGCAGACATAACCTCCAATCAAACATTTTGGAGGATTGCCAGCAACAGGGTGAGAGAAAGCAGAAAATTCCTCCTAAGAAGATTATATGGCTGAAATCACCACTAAATGTATTCTGATAGAACTAATGGGAAGTAGGTTCATGCTACATACCTCCCTCATTTTTGTACAAACCGCTGGCCCAGTCTGAAGTGTTCATGTAAACACACAGAACTGGCTTGATACAACAACAGATAAAACAACAGAAGTGGTTGATACCAAGGGCTATCTAACCCAGTGACCTAGCTCAGCGGTGGCCAGAGTGGAGGCACATGGAAGCATAAGAGCAGGGCAAGCACAGAGGTCACTTCCTCCAAATATCCTTCCAGTCTTCAGCTAAGGTGCCTTTGTCTATTCCTTTTTGACCCAGTGTAAAGGCTAACACATGAAATACCTAGGTGTGTTATTTGTTAGTCTTCAGGGCAGTAGGGGCAAAGGCTTTCTACCACACTGAGCAGTTCTTGTCCATAACATAAAATTTTGAAGGCATAAAAAGAGAAGCAATGATTCAAGTAGTAATAAAAAAGAAGAGGAAGCTTCAGGAGACCATTCAGAGACCAAGTAGGACAGCAAAGGTGTTAGAAGCAGGTATGGATAAGAGAGCTAGTAACACAGCTGGAAAAAGCCCAGCAGCTTATGTGAAAAGAAATGCTCTTACTAAAGCAAGTCATTGAAGAAATTTGATGCACAACATGCCACTTGTGATCTGTGTAGACCGTGTATTAGAGGATAAGAAAACCATGTCCTTTCCAATACTCACCAGAGAATGACCACCATATTAGCTTCTACATAATTAGATCCTTTGAAAAATCCTGACAAATATTGAATACTTTGCCTGTTGTCAAACTGTGATAACATATTTTATAATGATCTTCTAATGGTTTGCTAATGTCAAATGCAAAGTTTGGTTTGTCAGTAAGATTTTAAAAGTGATTAATGCAAAAAAGGTCAGGTGTATGGGGAGGGAGAATGATGTGGTCATTGTCATGAGGGGTTGGCAAGAAAGCAAACCAGATCTTTATTTATCTATTTATTCAGCAGTCAGTTAGAAAGCCTGACACTATCCTTCTGAACATGTAATGATTTCAAAGGCAGAACTCATACCTGTATCATTTTGGGGTCTGAAACTCCTGACAATTTTTTTAATAATTCTTTTATTATCTCCAGAATATCTTCTGAATTGAGATTTTATTTTTTATTTGTTTTAAGAAGAAAAAAAAGAAAAAGTGATGATCTGGTTAGAAGCCCAGATCATAGACTATGAAAGTTTCCCTCTTGTTTTAATGAGTTTCAGATCACTCCTCTGTTGTACAAGCACTTTACCATCCAAATATTTTTAAATATTTTACAAATTATATATATCTATGGTACCTTTAAAATAAAACTACATCGAAGGTAAAACAGAGTAAAAGTTAAGTGGGAAGCCTGCACACAGCAGTATGTTGCCTAAACACATGGAAAAGAAAATTTATGTCTAGATAACTGAAAAATCTTGCAAATTTTATTACTTCTCCCTATGCCCCCTCAGCAAGGAAATGGTAATAAAAACCAAAGTCTTAATCCTCAGTATTTCTCAGAATGACAACAGTACAAAACCATGAAGAAAATGAGCTTCTTGGAAACAAAAGTGTCAAGCTTAGAAGAAGAATTTATTGAATCAACAATGTGTGAATCTGAGCTTCAAGGAATCTTGAGAGGTTAGATCTGATTATTACATCCCAAGCCATACCTTTTCTAAATTGGCAAATGTTATTTTAAAATACTGAGACATTTCTGCACTTAGGCAGTTTAGATAGCAGCGATGCCTCCTTTTAAGTAGGTGAACAACAGAAAATATGTAAAATTACTGTTTCTGTAAAAATGGAAAACTATACAGCTGCACAAGCTGAGACTTACAAACTAAAACCCAGCATACTCCCAGAGGCAGTATGCAGCTATGCAGGGTAGATGCAGAGTTTTCTGACATGTATCTCTGCTTTAAACAACCACAATGCTTAATGCATTTTGGAAAGCTAGACATACTTAATATTTTTTCCACATTTCAGATTTAAAGCACTTAATAAGTCTTCATAAAGCTTTTACCAGTGCCAAGGAAACAAATGCACATTGTTTCTACCAGCATAGCATCTGCAGCAAATGTTTGGAGTGAACTTGTCACTACCACCACATACACAAAAGGTAGATTTAGAGTAAAAGAAGCAATACACACATATTTTGGTAACTTATTCTGTTACAAATAGAAAAAGAACTAAAAGCCAACTAAACCTAGAAAATGTGAAATTTCTTCTTTTTAATGGTGTTTGATTTCAAAATACCCCACATATTAAAAAAAAAAATAATTTTGAAATGGGAGGAATACTTCAAGTCAATGAAACAATTGATTAATAATGTTTTCAACTTTTATTACTGTCTCTCTTTTTTTTCCCCCCTTTAAGGCAGGTCCAAAATTAAATTTATATTGTTATTTTCCTTCTGGCAAACCAAATAATCTGTTATTTACATTGCCCAAGATCCAGTCTGATAGTTTCAGCTAGTTTATCAGCTAAATGCAAAAAAGAATTCACAAGCAGAACAAAGTTCTTTGTTACAAAGCTACCTCATATAATAGTTAAAGATACAGTGTTAAAACAGTCCGTTTTCCTTATTTTTCATAGATACAACCACAGCTGATTTCATAGATCCTTTGCTTTCAAACACAACACCAAAAAAAACCCTTGCAAGTCTGTTCGCATGATCTTGAATTATCTTCGGTCACGCTGAGCATTGCATGATGCTGAGTTACACTTGCCAGTGCTGCAGCAGTGGAGTATGGTTCCCTGGATGAAAAGAGGCTGGGAGTCAGAAGGCCAAGACTTTATACCTTTCAATGAATTTTGTGAGCTGAAAGCAGAGAGCTGAAGGCAGGAATGTCCTCACTCTTTCACAGAACTTTTAACGTAACTTGGACCTAGTCGCTGGTCAGACATAAAAACAAGGCAGAGTGACTTTTTTTTTTTATTATTTCTATTATCAAATCTCGTTTATTTTAGATTGTATGTTCTCTTTAGGAAACTATTATTTACAGTGTTTGGGTTTTTTGGCCAATAAAATTTAGAAAAAGAAAGTTTCTTGACAAGGTAATTTTCTACATATTCACATGTTGGAAAAGCTCTATTGACATCTATTTCCAGCAGGCAAACCAGTCAGGGTAATTTAAAAACACAGTGAAAACCTCAGTAATGTCTCTACTTTAAATAAATATGCATTTTTATTTAAATACATTTTTACTAGAATTTAAAATTTTATGCGGTAAAAGTGTCTGAAACTTCAATTTCGTTTTTTGCCCAGGTCCCTTGATATTTTCTGATTTTCTTTCTTTTTTGCTATTCTTAATTGCTTATTGCTTAGATTGCCCTTTGAGAAAAATCAAGTGCCATGTAATTATAATACAGTATAAAAATACCTACATAATCACGTCTTGTCTATGTGGACAAGAAACACATCCAAAATAAAAGTGCAGGAGTAACGAAACAGAAAACTGCCTGAAGTTTCTGTGTTCTAGTGTATCATTGTATACTTTAGAAACAGTTGCAATCAACATATGCAAAACTAAATTTGGCATATAAGCCAGTTTTGTGTTCAAAGTTAGATAGTTTAATGCTAAAAGGGCACTTTTTTTGTAAACGCTGCATAACTAATAGGCTGTCCTAAACATTACACCTAAAAGGTCCCAAGTGTGTCTGAGGATGACCATGTTTCTTTTGGATCATTTTAATAAAGTGAAGCCTCAGGAAAGAAAATATAGATTAATTCTGCATCAAAAAGTAGGGTTAGTCATTAAGTTTTATGTGTTTTAATTAAGGATGCCCATCAAAAATAAAGATTAACAGTTGTGTCATTTCATACAAAACAAGAATGTTAAACATAGCAGGATCAGTTGTAGTGTCCTCTAATGTGCTGGAAGCAGACAGCATCTATTCTAAAGCACTCTGAAATGGGATCTTTGCCTTTCAAAAATGAAATGTGAAAGAATTAAGTACTTCTGATACCTACTAAACATACATAGAAAGCAATTTTGGGAGGTGTTATTAATATCAAACTAAAGGGAAGCAGCCGAAAGTTAATCAGAACACCTTCAAAACACGTATTTATTTAACAGAATTTCATATTTCTTGTTTATCCTCAATAAGCATGTATGTCTTCACATATGGCTGATTTATGGAAACTGTTTCACAGAAGGAATTGTCACTCGCTTCTGTTTAAATTGGGGTCTGGAAGTCTATGTGTAACAGCATTCCTGATAATTGGTTCTATTATGAAGCACTGTCATGGCAAATTTTCCAAGCACAAAACAGAATGCTGAACACTACCTCCCATGAAAAAAAACCTGACACTATCCTGCTTCAGCAGCACAAATTTAAATTCTAATTGCATAGAATAAATGCAATTATACCTCACATAATGCAGGTGCCAAACCTGAAATTTGGAGTATATATTTTGAACAATACAGAGTTGCCACAGAGCTTAAAACAAAGACAGGAAACACTATGGTTTCAATTCTTCTCTAAATATAAAAGAAAAGAATCCATCTGTCTTTTCAAAGTGTACTACACTGGCACACATTTCTTTTTAACTCACCGTCTAGCAGACCTTTGCTACTTCATTAACACATTTTTCAACATGTCTTATATATCTGCAGTGTAGCAATCCATAGTTTATTCATGTTGAGAGGTTAATATTTCTCAAAGCAATTTAGCAATGTTTCTCCTTCCTTCCTTTTGTAAAATCTCATCTGAATGGCTCTGAAGCAGAACTAGGCAAGAACTGACCCAAACATAAATCTTTTTAAAGATTTAAAAAAAAAAAAAAAAAAAAAAAAGAAAAAAAAAAAAGGAAAACTTGGGGATTTATTTATTTGTCTTGGTTCTGGCACATCAGCTTTGCTTTGATTCTAATTTTCATGCCTTTTTCTATTATCCAGGTCCAGCTAGCACTAGAAAAAAAATAATGCATTGTAAAATTGTTTTCATAATATTTCAAGTGAGAATGAAACCCAGAAGTTTCCCAAAGACTATCGCATAACATGATCTTACAATATAACCAGCTTAATTTACAGTTGTCTTCACACATTTTGAGATTCTCCACTGAACCATCAACTAAAACATCCATTATTTTTTAGGACATGAAACCTCATTTTGAGGATAGTTTGGACAGATATGAAAAGTCAGCTAAAAATTCTGAATTAAGTTAAGTTTACATAAAAAGCAATTCACACTTTAGTTCAAAAAAAAGTAGTATTTCAAATTGCATAATTCATTTGGTTACATTGCATATTTTTTTTTCATTTCATCACTCTATTCCTTTATTGCAGACCATATCTTATCATATTCAGTCAAAAATCATAAGGTCTCAGGGGAATCCTTGCTCACAAAATTATATGCCAAACATCCTTTATCAGTTTCATATATTAGTGGTCATTCAGATAAATAATGAAAAATCCCCACATTTCTTTTTAACAGTAGTCTGTAGTCACAAATGTGTATACAGACTTACTATAAGGTTTTTAAGGAAAAAATTCTTAATTTTCACTTTTATTTTGCAGTTGAAACTGCAGTGATTAGAAGTGCAGATCTGAGAACAATAAAATGAACCCACAGGAGTATGTAGGCAAAGCATAATGCACTGCAGAAATGGTTTTTTCCCTCTTGGGGATTCCCCACTACACTTCTTGCCAACCAGCTGTGGGGTAAGTTTAACAATAGAGATACCTTACTTTCTCAACCAAATAAGAAGAGGTTATCTGCCTGGCACTCAGAACATTTACTGGATAAAAACAGAGCACAACAAAGGCTCATTTGACTGCTGCCTCATCCATGTGATCTTGAAAATTAAATGCTTAGCAAACTATAAATACATTCACAAAACTTTTACAGTCCAGGGGTCCTGAAACTACAGCCCATGGACTGGATACGCCCCCCCAGGGTCCTCAATCCAGCCCCCGGTATTTACAGCCCCCCCCGCCCCCCCCGCCGGGGGTTGGGGGGGAAACCAAGCAGCCGCAGATGACTGCCTGCCACTGCATCCGCGCGCCGGCCCCCTGGTTAAAAAGTTTGAGGACCCCTGTTTTAAACTAAGCCTTGAAGTCTGAAGGCAGTTCATATAAGCCACTCTTTAGGCCAATTAAAACTATGACATGATAATTTCACATAGCACTAAACTACACAATCAACTCTATTGAATTAGTGCTGCAATCCAAGATAGGATATGCATATTTGCAAGTCCACTTATTTTGTAAAACCAGGAGCGCCATTAAATGATGATATTTTTTGTATTTCTCTGTAATTTGAGAAAAATCTTTTACATTTGCAGGCTTTTATTTCTTAAGGATTCTTATTCACAAACTAAGGGTATGTACACAAAGCTTTCAGGGAACAGTTTAAACCAGTATTTCATTCACTTTTTGCAACAACTTTTCTTACACTTGAACCCAAATAATTTCATCTTTCTCAAATTGAAGAATTCTACCACTGTTTTTGATCTTATCCACTACTCACTGGACTCTGCATTTTTACTTGTATCACAGCATTGTCAAGCAAAAGCATAACAGGCTGGCTAGGCTGCTTCCCCATGCTTTCCACATGGATTAAAGTCTTCTAACTGATCCTTTTTTTCCTTAACCATCACCAGTTTCAAAAGAGTACAGAGCCTTCAGCTATGCTAAATCCTCTGCATTTCTCCATGTTGTCTTTCCGACTCATCTATAGTGCCTCTCTCTTGACCCAGAGAATTAACTACTCTTCTGGCTTAGAGTCCCAAGCACCTCCCGCACAGAAACCCTGACAAAAACACACACCCCTCAGGCCTACTCAGAGGCCTAAATTAATTATGCTAATCAGACTACCCTGGCTAACCCAATTAAGTTTAATTAGCTGATGTCTTTCCTCCTAAAACACCTTGCCTTAGGGACATTTTACCTCTGTTTTTTAGCTAGCTGGAGAAGTCAATCTCTTTTTGCAAATTTGCCCCCTGGCTACAGGCTTTCAGCCGGGATAGGCTCAGAGCAATAAGCTTCTCTAAAGCCTTAGCAAAGCTTCTTGTTTTCTGAATACTTAAAACTGGACTGTATTCACACTGGAATTTGAGCTGTGATCAAAAGCAGCTTATTTAGCAAGTCCAGTTTCCATATGATGCCAGGAATGCCATTAATAAACATCTTTTCTTGGTTTTCTCTGTCATTTGAGAGACGTTACAACTCTTTGATCATATTCAGGAATACATCTGTCTCGACATAGCTGGGCCATTGACCAGCTACTTCCTACCTATCCTGAAGCTGTACATTATTTCATCTATACCTCCCTCTGATCTGACTGCAACAAAACTCATATTTTCCTGGCCTGTCCATGCACAAAATGCAGTGATGTGCAAGCCCTCCTCCATGGCAGATCCTGGTTAAATTTTCTCCTGCATGAGACTGAAAATAATTTCACTCACTCCTCTGTACAATATAGTTGAATAAAAGCTTTTGAATTTCCAGTTCATAGAAAAACTCATTCTTTTCAAAATTTCTATCAGAGCAAAGACTAAACAAAAATCTGAAAAAAAATCTACTGACTGGAATGCCAAACTGGTGTTGTTTCAGAAATACTGAAAAAAAATTTCAGAAAAATGCAGGCCTCTGAAGTTCTTCAGATAGTGTATTAAAGTTAATGTTCCTTTCCCACTATCTGTAAATTGTTCTCTATATTATTTCCAGTGAAAAATGGGGAAAAAAATTATTTCAAATCACAGGAAATTTAAAAGGAAAGTAGAAGGCGTCCTTCTTGAAGTGCTTTTTCCGCATGAAAATGAAGTTGTGAAGTCAAAGGAGGAAGACAAATAAAATGGTGGTGTATGTTGATCAAATTACTTTTTCATCAAAATGGAAATCCCTAAAGAATGGTTTAGAATGGCAAAATACGTTCAGATTTTGAAGTGGTTTGATGTTGGGGTTTTTAAGCTTTAAAAGTTGACGTTATTTTATTCTGGGTATCAAACTTGTTCTATTGTAAATAAGGTTAATAATAACTGAAAAAAATTCAGTTGTCTCAGTGGAAACTTTTAGTATAACCCAAAGACTTCTGCACAATTAAGTGAATTGTTTCCATTTTTACTCAACAAATATGAGAAAAGTATTTACTTTTACAATTATAATAAATCCTTGATATTTTATTTATTTGGTTTATCCTTGAGGTTATTAAAGTAGTTATTGTGTAATGAATGTACTCTTCTATACAAGCACTAAAAGAAATGTGATCTTGGACAAATGGACACTAATTAAATACCAAAGCAACCAGTATCATATGATAAATGATGATCTAGAAAGATAAAATAAATGATACAAGAATTTGGGAACATGATTGCTCAAATATTTTGTCCTATTAAAAGCTCTGTATTCTAAAGAAAATGTTGAAAACCAGGAGAGATTCCTTAAGATATTCTAAGGAATATAATGTTCTGCAATGTATAATAATACAATTTACCTTCCTATTAAAGAATAACTTTGCTTTACATTACGGTCTGCTTAGCTTTTCACCAACACAATCAAAGTAATGAGAGGCATATACGGACTTATTCTAAGTATTTCTAAATAAAGATGACATTTTCAGGATTCTATTTGTGGTTTTGTTTGGTGTTTTGTAATATGCAAAAGTACAAAATGTGTCAGTCTCTTAAGAAATATTTGTACTGATTTCAGTAAGACTTCGTTGACTAAGGGAAGATTGCAAGATTAACACCTTGATTTTACATTCTGACAACATGAATGTACTTTGTAAGTATGGTTTTGATACAGGCACAGTTCTTCAGAGGCTGTAAAACCCAGAAAACATTGTAGTAGTTCACTACTTTGCAGAATGCCAACTATTAGTATTTCTCCAATTAAATACATCAGTAGTGTGCTCTTAAACAGAAATAGGAGTCTCTAACGACAACAAGGAAGACCCTCATAAAGCTAAATGTTACATTTCCAATTATAACACTTGGGAAGCAGTGATAGGAAAAAATGCTGGCTGTTACATACCAGAAGAAACAAGTCAAAATGACTTTCTTGGAGGTTTTCTTTTTTCCCTTATCACAGCTCTACACAGTGGTGCCTTCTGACCTATTATGTTGAACATGTTCAGACTATTCAGCTGTTAGAATAAACTCCAGGAGCAAGTATGAAATGAATTTCCTATTGAAAACATGTTGATAAAATGTTGGAAGGTAGAAGTAGTGGCACATGATGGAGAGAAAACGACTTTGAAAATACTCAATCTAATGTTCATGTTTGGAATTAAACAAGTAGCTGCCTAAAGCTTCCCCTGTAATCAGGAAACTGCATATCTTGCAAATTGTATTAGGAGATGGATTCCTCAAGCAACTAAATAAGCTGCAGTGCACATGAAGTACAGATAACACATTTCCAAATCTTTTTTGGGGATACAACCATAATTATAACGAAACTCTACTGTGGATCAGCTCCTCTAGATCCATTAAGGCCAGGTTGTAGCTTGTATTTAGTTCTTTAAAATTAGTATAGCACTACAAAAGAAGGGATTGAAATAACGACCTTAACATAGCAAAAGTAAAGTCACACAATAGGTAGCATATCATAGTCAATGACATTTTTTTACTCTAAGTTAGGATTTAGACTGCTTAGCTCAGTACTCCATCTACTCAAGAAAAGAAATCAAATGTATGATGTCAGTGCACAGATACTACATGCTGTATACTCATGTATAACATGTTCAAGTGGCAGAATAATTTCCTATGAAGTGTGTATATTTCCATTTCCAAGGAGACTGGATGAGTCTCTCAAAATTCTTCCTGAAACAAACATCAATGTGAGCCCCTTTCAAAGCTATAGAAGACTATCCTAAATATATATATATATCCTAAATATATATATATATGTATATGATATAGCTTTCTAGGTAATCTCCAGAGTTACTTGTACTGTACACAACCTCTCTTTCTAACGGTTTGATGTAGGCTCCAAAGTTAAAGTATGTGATGAATCATGCAGTAAGTCAAGGAATTATTAGAGTATGGTAGTGACCCAAAAAAGATCAGATGGTACATATTTCTCCTGAAGGCAGAGGACACTAGTGGAGAGAAATGGTACAAAACAAAGGAGTGAAGTTCAGAGGAGCCATTCCTTTTCAAGTCTTCTCACCCTTCACCTCATAGATCCTTTTAATCCCTCATGGGTGCTTCTATTTTCTGTGATTTCATGTCACAAACAACAATGGGTTAGAGAATGCAATTTAGAAGTTTGCATGCTATACAACAAAAGATGTGGCAGGGGAGCTGCAGATGAGAAGTATTGGTTTATTTTCATTCAGTGTTGACTTCTGAAGATTTTTAGGGAAAAAAAAAAAAATGCAACCCTCAAGACCTGGAAAGATCTGCAGGCATATTTTTGGAGAGAGACAAATCCTTCTCTCCCATTGACAAGCTTCCCTGAATTGGATTTATTTTCTGATGTCTTAACTTTGCAAGTAAGAGGCTGAAGTAATTTTTCAAGCTCACTGAAGACAGCAATCTGCTGTGAAGTTCTAGTTTCAAAAGTTGGTATGCCACTGTTTTGATCAGTCTTTAGCCATCCTTACTAGTTGGTAGTGAGATTTGTGATATTAGTCTATACCTGTTCTGATCTCCAATCATCTGCTGCAGGGGAGGAATAAGCAGTAGTCTTGGTGAATATTTCTGTTTCTCTGATGTCATGACTCAGTAAGTTCTTTAGCAATGTCTAGAACTTTTACAGAGAAATCCTGTCTTGGTGCTAGAATTTGAACAGTTAAAAATTAATATTTTGTGGTGATTTTTAATGTATGGGGTAAACCGAATAGGCAATGTGGTTGGATGAATTGAGTGGCTGGATGTGAGACATAGCATGGACTAAGAAAATATGCCTCAGAAGACTTACAAATTGCTGGATAAACTGCTCTACACTGCACATTACCAAATATATATCTCCCCTCCCTGCTTTTTTATGATATTCCATTAAAAACTGAGTCATATTAAACTTTTTCATTTTTACATTGAGCATTTTTTCTGTGTGAAACCACATATGTATATATGAAGGAACATATATACACTTGGTTGAAATGATTCTCACATACATCAGCGCCCTGTGTCTTCAACACAGTTCTTAAGACCCTACTGCAAATGGCTTCCACATTTTCACTCCTTCAGGGTATTTTTTTAATAAATTATTGAAACATCTTCTGTTGTCATTATCAATACAAATTAAAAGCCAAGCATGTCTGGGGATTAGTTGGTTTAGCAGTTATGACAATTTTATAAAATGGCAAGTCAAAACTGTGGAACTTTATATGTGGAATAATAAGATTAGCTTAGGCTGGTGCTTGCATTAGCAAGTAACTCAGTTGTGATAGGAATAGAGCAGGAGAGCAAAAAAATTGGTGCTGAGGACCCTACATTTCCATAATACAGTTTGTTGCTGCACCTGCTTTGCCCTTGTCCTACCAGAAACTCTAAGCCTGAGACAGGCTTGGCCTGAGAAGATACTACACAAGATCTGGAATGCTTGCCTGGGGTTTTCAGGTTGCCATGACCTGATATCAAGAGTTTATCATAATCAGATAAAATTCCAAAAACCTTACCTATGTCCAAGAAAACACAAGCACCGAGGGGCATCTAACAGTCCTAACATACCTCTCCAGAGAGAGAAACGGCCACTTTCAGAATAAAATTCATCCCACTGTGAAAGAATTGCCAATGAGGTATAGACTAGAATGTATGTCTTGTTGTATAAGCTATGGAAGTTCCATCAAGTAGCCTAGATATCTAACATCTAGAATGTCAAATTTAAGAAGCAAATATCCAGATAGCTCCTCCTTCATTACTAAATCATTTTGATGTTTTAATTAATGTTAGATCAGTTGTGAAATAATAAGGACAATGTTCATTCAAACTGGTAAACATTTTTTTTTTAAAAAAAATTGCATTAGAAAAAAATTACAGAATATGGAATGTTCAGTCTGGTAACAAAGAGGGAGAAGGAGACATAGTAATTAAAGGGGAAAGGGGAGAACAGACTGGCAAAGAAATATCTGGAAAACTGTGGGAAAAGGAAAAAGAAATTGTGCAAACCCAAGATTTTTCATTCAAGCTCACACACAACGTAATTTTTTAAACTTATACAAACTTATAATTAATTTTCTTTTTTTTTTTGTCCAGACAATTAAACATACATAATTACATCTATTTTGCATTTTTCCATTTTCATTAAATGTTATTAAGTTTTAAAATTTGTTGCATAAGATTTCTATATTGTCTAAATATTTCCTTGATTCTTTTTTCTTGACAACATTATTTATTTTACTTGACTACATTTCCAGCTAATTTAATTTCTGAAAAGCTTATTTTTACTATTTATTCAAAAATCTTCTCCCACTTCTTTCAAAACATCAGTTGTAAAGCATAAGTACATATATGGACAGAATTTGTCTAGTTGTTAGACAATTTTATCTCGTCTTTTTTTGGTTAAGGTAGTGCTAGAGAGGTGTTCATGCCCATTCTAACCTTAAAAAAGTCTGTACTCTGGTGAAAAAGAAAATGGATTGTATACCATACACATCTGAGATCTGTTATTTTCAATAATAACATGTGATAGAAGCATTCGTTACAGACTAGAAATAACTTATTCCAACAGTTTGCCATGGTAGAGTTCATGTTAAGTGTTGAGATGCTAACAAAAAACAGGAAATCAAATACAACTGGCTCTTTTCCAGTAGATGGCATTCATCAAAATAGTATATTTCCAAGACACATTATTTCTCCTCAATCTGCAAGTTCAAGGTAACATCTTAACAAAAGAGAGTCAAACAGATACTTCTCTTAGCTGGCAGCACTGTTTATTTCCCACCTCAATAAATCTAATCTATTCTAAGAGGACTTTTCCCTCAACTTTCAGGTCAAACTTAATTTTCAGATGTCATCCATGGGTTACTAGAAATATGCAAAGCTACCTGAACTTATGAGTTAAACAGCTTTTCTAAAGAGACGTGCTTTTGTCAGCCAGACAAATGTTCCGTCTCATATATTTTTGCAGATTACAGCATAGTATTTTGATAATAACTATGGGTCAGATCTTTGATGGGTATAAATCAGAAGAGCCCTTCCAAGTCCTAGCCAGTTTTAGTTCCAGCTAAGGAAGTGATTTACACCATCTTGGGACTTTTTCAGTCTGTATACTTTATTGTTCTCTTCTCAGGTAGTATTTTTAATACTGTTCCTGCAATGAAATCATAAGATGAAAAATTCTAGTGAATTAGACGGGCAGAAATTATCTGAAAGGCTTTGGAATAAGCAGAAGTGTCTGCAAGCATAACGCTTTTTGAAGGAAAATGGGAATCTTCAAAATTATGGAGATGATAATGTTTTAAAGAACACCCACAGAGCTGTGCTACCCACATTTATTTGCTTGAAAAGCAGTAACTTGTGCCCACAACCTTACCAGTACAGCAGTCCAGCTGACTTCATGTTGTGGGGGTGACTCTGCTTCTAAACAGGACTAGTCAAGGACTGATACTTGTATTAACCCCTTGAGTCTCCTGCAAGTGCTGGAATATCTATGTAGATTGTGGGCATGTCACTGAATCAAGATTTTTGAAAAAAGATTTCAATATTTTTGAAAAATGTCTGATAAATTTCAAAATCACTTACAAGGTCAATTTTCTTTTCTCAAGGCTTGTCCAGCCCAGCATATTTTGATTCAGCCTATACTGTGCAGTGGAGTCTAAGACTGCTGCTACTGGCTACTGTCTATATAATGCCACTGATTACTGTCTGTATACTGCCACTGATTACTGCCATGCCTACTTCAGAAACAAGAGAATCACCTCAGCTAGTGATGTGTTTTGTGCAAGCAAATCAAGCCTTGCTGGGAGGAACAGTCTTGCACTAATATAGCTATTATGCTTTTTAACCCTACTTGTTACCAGTGTTATGCCACGTGGAAAAGTTGTGTTTGGTGGATACATTGGCTCAGATCAGCACAACTTCTTGTATCTCTGATCTCCAATCTGCTATATGAAAAATACTGCTGTAGGTTCATCTTGTAAAATTATTTTCCCTCATTACTTTTTGTGTCTTTTCCATTCATTTCTATTTCTTGAGTTTTAATGGTGAAGGTCTTAGAAGATATTCCACAAGGAATCTGTACAGGCTTATTCATCCTTTCCTTTTGTTTCCCAGAAATATTAAGCTTGATGTATCCAAGGACCACATATTTACATTTTCTGAAGCTGCATTACACTGATGGCTCCTCATGATATGGTGGTTGTTAATGGATTTTTCTCTTTCCAGCTGAAGAGCTACAAGCATATAGCAGGCATTCACATTAAGGCTGAAGCTGGGATTCATGGGGATCTAGTCTAAGCAGACACTTGGTTTTCCTCCAAAAGCAACGTAGTGAGAAAGACACCTCTAAAAGCCAGTACAACCTATCTATCTTGGATAACTATTTTAGCACAGGATAACTGTCCTTGTAGATGCATTTGTCTATGATCATTTGAAGGAGCCCAGGTGAACAGCTTAAAGCAGGCCTCTAAGTTTTAGACAAGCAATGATGGGTAAGACAAAAAGGCCAAATTCTGTGACCTTTTATTTTGTACTATTAAATCTTACTCCCATTCTATTACTCTAGTCCTCAAGGTCTCTTAACTCTGCACAATATTCAAGTGCTGCTTTGTATTTATAGTTCCTCTCACCTTTATGCCATCAGCAAATTTCATTGAGACATTGAAACATTTTTGCTTTTTGTGCCAGGCTCATAAACGAATATATTAAATTACATTGATTCTGAACCAAGCTTTGAGGAACTCCACTAGTAACCTACTTACAGCCCAACACTTTCCCCTTCAGCATATGATATTTTTCTGTTCTCTTTAGCCATGGTCTTACACAGTGTAAAAATCTTATGTTACTTTGCATTTTTCTAGGCTAGAAATTTATAGATATTCAGAATTAGACATTGGAACACTGATTTCTGCAAATTAATAAAAGGGTATTTAAATTATCTAGTCAAGGACTCCAGGAGTGCAATTCAGTTGTCTACACATGGACATCTATTTCCCTGACCCTCAGCTGCTGCTTTAGTAGGTATCCTGAAGGCTCTGTGCCATATTTGCTGTCTCCATATGGACATACAGGGTACCTTAAGACATGTCAGATAACACTGGAGGCCAGCTCCCAGGCAACTGGTTTGTGCCCTTTGTTGATGTATTGCATGTAGACAGCAAGGTTTTGGTATAAGGCAGGCTGCAGGGGTGGCTTCTGTGAGATCAGAGGCTGCCCAGTGCCAGACATAGCCAGTTCAGTCCAGTTCCACAACACATCCACCACAGGTCAAAGATGAGCCCATTAACCAAATTGGTGGTGGATCTGTGAAAACATATTTAAGTAAGAGCAGAAAATGAGAGAGAGAGGAGGAGGGAACAAAAAGCGAGAAACAAGAGAAGGAACACCAAGGTCAATGGAGGAGGAGGTGCTCCATGGTGGAGCAAGCACACACACTCCTCCCTCAAAGGGACTGAAGCTCATGAAGGACCTATGCTGGAGCAGGTATGTACCTTGAAGGGACTAGAGTCCACAGAGGTCCTACATCAGTACAGGTACTTCACAAAAGGGACTGTGGCCTAAAGATGATCCCATGCTGGTGCTAGTATTATTGTTATATAGTAATGACTATGTTATTTTTTATCATATTGCTTAATATGAAAGTAAACTGTAGTTTAGGATCAATATATTACTAACTGGAAAGAAAATTCTTCACTTTATAGCACGTTATTGAATCATAGAATCATTTAGGGTGGAAAAGACCTTTGAGATCATCAGGTCCAACCATTAAACCAGGACTGCCAAGTCCATCACTAAAGCATGTTGCTAAAGACTGCATCTATGTCATCTATGTGGTTCCTAAATACCTCCAGGGATGGTAATGGGGGAGTGGGGTGTGTGCGGGGAGCAGGGGAGAGGAATTTAATCTTCAATCTAAAACTTCCCTGGCACAACCCGAGGCTGTTTCATCTTGTGCTGTCACTACTTATCTGGGAGAGGAGACCTACCCCCACCTGCCTACAGCCTCCTGTAAGGTATTTGTAGAGAGCTCTAAGGTCCTCCCTGAGCCTCCTTTTCTCCAGACCAAACAACCCCAGTTCCCTCATCTGCTCTTCATAAGACTTGCACTCCAGACCCTTCACTAGCTTCATCACCCTTCTCTGGACACAATTCAGCACCTTTACATTACTCTTGAAGTGAGGGGCCCAAAACAGAACACAGTATTCGAGGTGCGGCCTCACCAGTGCCAGAGTACAGGAGGACAATCACTTCCCTTGTCCCGCTGGCCACATTGTTTTGGATACAAGCCAGGGTGCTATTGGCTTTCCTGGCCACCTGGATACACTGCTAACTCATTTTCACTTGGCTGTCAACCAGCACCCCCAGGTCCTTTTCTGCCAGGCAGCTTTCAAGCTGCTCTTCCCCAAGCCTGTAGCATTGCATGGGGTTGTTGTGACCCACGTGCAGGAAGGACCTGGCGCTTGTCCTTGTTGAACCTCATATAATTGGCCTCAGCCCATCAATCCAGCCCATCCAGATCCCTCTGCAGAGCCTTCCTGCCCTCAAGCAGATCAACACTCCTCCCCAGCTTGGTGCTGTCTGCAGATTTACTAAGGGTGCACTCTATCCCCTTGCCCATGTCACCAATAAAGATATTAAACAGGAATGGTCCCGGTACTGAGCCTTGGGGAACACCTCTTGTGACTGGACACCAGCTGGATGAAACTCCATTTACTACCACTCTTTAGGCTTAGCTGTCCAGCCAGGTTTTAACCCAGCACAGAGTACCCCCATGAAAGCCATGAGCAGTCAGTGTCTCCAGAATGTTGTGGGAAATGGTGTCAAAGACTTTCCTGAGGTCCAGAGAGACAACATCCACATTTCCCTCATCCACTAGGCAAATCATCTTGTCATAGAAGGAGATCAGGCTTCTCAAGCAGGACCTGCCTTTCTTAACCCCATGCTGGCTGGGCCTGATCCCCGAGTTGTCCTGCACATGTCACGTGATGGTGCTCAGGATGATCTGCTCTATAACCTTCCCCGGCACCAAGGTCAGGTTGACAGACCTGTAGTTCCCCAGATCCTCATCCCTGCCCTTCCTGTAGATGGGCATCACATTTGCTAACCTCCAGTCTTCTGGGACCTCTCCACTTTGACAGAACTGTTGATAAATGATGGAGGGTGGCTTGGTGAGCTCCTCTGCCAGCTCCCTCAGTACCCTCAGGTGGGTCCTATCTGGACCCATAGACTTGTGCACAGCTAAGTGGAGCAGCAGGTCACTGACTGTTTCCTCCTTGACTGTGGGGAACTCATTCTGCTCCTCACCCATCTTCCAGCTCAAGGAGGTTGAGTACCCAGAGTGAACCTGGTCTTGCTATTAAAGACTGAGGCAAAGAAAGCATTAGGTACCTCAGCCTTTTCCTCATCCTTTGTGGCAATGTTCCCTGCTGCATCAAATAAAAGATGCAGATTATCCTTGGCCCTCCTTTTGTTGCTAAGGTATTTGTAAAAACATTTTTTGTTATCTTTTATGGCAGTAGCCAACCTGAGTTCTAGCTGGACTTTCGCTTCTCTAATCCTAGCCCCGCACAAACTCACAACATGCTTATAGTCCTCCAGAGTTGTCTGCACTTTCTTCCAAAGGTGGTAAACTCTTAAACTATCCTTTTTTTTCTGAGTTCCAGCCAAATGTCTGTTCAACCAGGCTGGTCTTTTCTCCTGCTGGCCCATCTTTTGGCACATGGGGACAGCCTGCTCCTGCGCCTTTAAGACTACCTTCTTGAAGAACGTCCAGTCTTGCTGGACCACTTGGCCCTTCAGAACTATCTCCGAAGGGACTCTGTTAGCCAGGCTTTTAAACAGGCCAAAGTCTAAGGTAGTGGTTCTGCAGTCCCCCTTCCTTACTTCTCTGAGAACAGAAAACTCTATCATCTCATGATCACTATGTCCAAGATGTCCACCACATCATCCACCAGTCCTTCTCTGTTTTAAACAGCAGGTCCAGTGGGGCATCTCTCGTGGGTGACTCACTGACCAGCTGGGTCAGGAAGTTGTCTTCCTCACACTCCAGGAACCTCCTAGACTGTTTCCTCTCTGCTGCATCGTATTTCCAGTGGACATTCAGTAGGTTGAAGCCCCCCATGAAAACAAGGGCCAGCTACCTTGAGGCATCTCCCAGATGATTGTAGAGTGTTTCATCGGTCTCTTCATCCTTGTTGGGTGGTCTATAACAGACTCCCACCAAGATATCTGCCTTGTTGACCCTCCCTCTGATGCTTACCAATAAACACTCAGTCCTACTGCCACCAGCATTCAGGTCTAAACAGTCAAAACACTCCCTGACATACAGAGCTACTCCACCACCTCTCCTTCCTTGCCTATTCCTTCTGAAGAGTTTGTAGTCATTCATTGCAGCAACCCAGTCATGCAAGTCATCTACCATGTTTCTGTGATGATGGTTATGTCATAGTCTTCCTGCTGCACAATGGCTTCCAATTCCTCTTGTTTGTTGCCAGTGCTGCGGACATTGGCATAGATGCCCTTCAGCTGTGCCATTGGTCTAGCCTCCAACCCTGGCATGCCGCCCCCAGGCTCATCTCTAGCAAGGCTGGTTTTATTCCCTTCCCCCTTCAAATCTAGTTTAAAGCTCTCTCAATGAGCCCTGCTAACTCCTGACCCAGGATCCTTTTCTCCCTTTGAGACAGGTCAACTCCATCTGTTGCCAGCAGGCCTGTTGCCCTATAAACTGACCCATGATCAAAATACCCTGAAATTTAGCCAGTGACACCAGGCGTGGAGCCAGGTACTAATCTTATTTGAGCTCAAAATTCTGAATCCCAGGAACATTGGTATATAAGATACACAAGAAGTGGAAAAGGAGACAGTCTATATCATCAGAGCATTGCAATGGTTTTATCTAGTATTTAACATGTATAAGTTAGACAGATACCTATATTGATTATATAGGCTCCCTACAGCCACACCAAAGCCCTAAGGAAAGAGTCTGTACGTTTGCTAGATGGTTTTCTACAACCATTGACCATGCAAGGAGAATAACTATTTGGTTAGATCTGATGCCTATGTTTTTGACAGATAAGGTTAACAGTTTATTGTGGACAATGACCACCAAAATCTCACCTGATATATATTGGATGTTTTATATGCCTCCAATACAGAGAATATAGTTGAGTGAATATATCACTGTACTCAATATTATTTCACTCTCTGAGGAGCAATACATTATACCTACTAGCATTACCCCTAACATTTTGGTGAAAATGAGTTATGATTTGCATCATTAACTATGATTACTGCTTCAAAAATAGACATAAAATGTTTGTATTTCCCATTTTCTGTTAGAACAGATTTCAAAGCTCTCATACATTCCAAAATATATTCTTTTAATTTTTTTCCTAGAACACTGCTACTTTACAGAATTGAATAGGGCATTTCATGTTGTTGATCTATATTCAGGCCAGCTGTGGTTAGAATACAAATTAGGTAAAAAGTTTTAGAGTACTTGTGCAATAAAACTACACTATGCAAAGACAGATACTATTCAAGAGGGATATACAAGAGAACCTAAATGAAGGTCTTCAGTAACCTCACAAAAGGTATATAAGTGCCTCTGTGAGATAATTAATCAGTTTCCCATGCTTAGTGAGAGGCTGCCTAGACAAAAAAATGAAACATAAGGTTCAAGTGTTTGGATAGGCACTTGGGTCAGGGCACACGACTGATATGGCATTAAAAATTTTTTACCCCTTTTTTAAGATACACATCAAGTAAAGGAGAACAAACAACCTCTGTTTTTCACCAGTGCTCACTCGTTAAAGTGCATGCCAGGAAATAGTATTCTTAGGTTCTTCTGAGTGCAGCTCCACTTTCACAGAACAGTCTTCAGAATTAAGCTGCCCTTAGCACTGTTCATCACAATTGTTGTTCACTTGCTGAAGATGGTACGGCAAAGACAAGTATCTCCTTGCTGTCTACAGCAAACTTTCAAAGCTAAAAAGAACTTGTATACATGCAGCTTCACTGGGGGAGAGTGGGCTCCAAGAGAGGAGTGGTTGAGGGAGCTAAGCTGTTTGGTATAGGATGTTCATGCATGTGAGTTTCAGGGTGGGTGATAAAAAGGCAGTCCCAGAGCTTCCAGCAGCACATCCTACTGAAATCTTCCCTGTGGAGTGAAATCAATCAAAAACTGCCTTTAGGCATTCCCTAAGGCAAGATCAATTGTGGACTGAGGAAAATGTGTCACTCAAGAGGGATAGCTTACCTGCTTTCCGTAGTTCCCCAGAACTCCATCACCCTTTTTCCAAAAGGTTTAATATCATGAAATGTGCTAGTAATGATTTTGAGGGTTTTTTTCCTTTTTTACTGTAACACCAGGCAAATTCAAACTTTATCATCCACTTCTAATTCTTCATTTTTTGGAGTCTTTTCTCAAGGATAATTGATTCCTTTGGGTTCTGGGAATTCCTTGGGTTCTTCTAGTAGCTAGCAGCAACCCAAGGGATAGGGTTTTAAGTGTAGAAATTGACAAATTTATTTGGAAAGAAGCCAACAAAACCCACAAAAGCAGAACAAAACATTTCCATTTTTCCACAGTTATTTTTCCAGTGACAGGGGAATGGAAAAAGTTCTTATATTCACTGTCATTCAAAATGAAAACTTTCTTAAAATATCAAAACTTCTTTCAGAAGGGAAATTCAGAGTGCCAGTCAGCTCTGCCTGAAATTACCTTTCTGAATTCATTCAACCTCAGAAGCAAGTCTGTGATTCTTTCCAAAGGATCTGAAAAACTGTATTGTATTTTCACTTTAAAATGCACATTAAAGCATTACATATGCTCCAACATGCATTCTCAGCAACAAAAATGCTTTTAACCCTCAACTTTTAAAAGCAGCTGCAGGGATTTGTTCCCCAGAGAAGGCAGTCTTAAAAAGGCCAGCCAAATTTCTAGGTTCCTGTGGGACCGTGCTAGGCCTGTTTGGCTTGTCTCTGGGGCCTTTCACACAGTTCAGCTGAGGGAAGTGCAATTTGTTCAGTTATGTTTGCTGATCATTCTTTTTCAACCAACTCACCAAGTACAAATATCAAAAAAGTGGAATAACTGGCCAACACAGGAAATATCTAAAGTGCACACACTTCCATTCCACAGTTACACCTTCAAGTATTGTATTAATTGGAATCTTCCCTGCATGCATAAAGAAATTAGGATTATGTAATTTTTCTTTCCCTCATAAATTAAACATTCAATATTGCTCACTAGACTGAGTTCGGTTTCTGCATTCATCCCTTACAGGAAACAGCAAGAAGGAATTGTGGGTTACCTGAAGCTGTTGGTCACCCATGTCACCAAGGTACCTCAGTCAATAGCAAACTTTCAGTTATGTTCTGTGCAAATATTAGAAAAGATTAAAAAAACACTATGGGCAAGAAAGTACTTAAAATTCCTTTTGTTTATTTCCCCAGTATTTGGACTGATACATTAATTGCTTTAGCACATCATCAGAGTTGGTATGAACGCAGCTTTAGTTTTCAACTGTGAAATACAACACAAACTGCTTCATAGGAAGTTCTTGTGATTATTGCTTTGGAGTAAGGAGAGAATCTTCTGGTAAAATTGTGATCCTATTTAAAGGTATTGAAAAAACACATTACAAAACACCCTTTGATCCAATAATTTTTCACTTTAAGTAAATAAAGTAGATAATACTTGATAATTAAAATGGCTATATGACTTACTAAGCACAGTCAGCTGGTCAGAGGCAGGAACAGAACTGAGATTCTCTTTGTCCAGTGCCTAGAGGCGGTTTGTGGAATAATCCTTGATTTTTTTCTCCAACATTTTCTTCACTGCTCTAAAAAGATAGTTACAAGACTCTTACTACAGAGCATTTTCACACTGAACTCTTAACAGCTCTAGCATGGTCAGAAGGCAATGATAACTTTAAAATTTAACTTCAAATTTTGATAAGGCTGGATAGAAATCCAGGAGACACTCTACCCCTTTTTTGCCTCTAAGATTGTCTATTTACTAGCATGTCATGGCTTTTGCCTTCAGCTCCTGGCACATTTGCAGCAGCCTAATCTGAAAATGTTAGTGTAAAATTGGCTGGATTTCCATTACAAAGATGGAATACTCTTTTTCTTGAAAAAATAAAGCATTATTACAAATAAAATATTGCATGGCTTTTAAATATTTTTTCTTATTACCGAAGGCAGAGATTTCAAATAAATCTATCCTCATGGAAAGAAATAGTTAAAATTCTGAGTAATGCAATAGCAATGCATTTTTATTGTAATAATTGTAACTAGGAATGAAATGGTACAGAGCCAATCCTCATTATCACTTGAAAATTATACTCTTACTAATAAAAATAAAACCTCAAATGTCTAAATCAATAACATAATGCTATATTTTACTTCACCTTTGCAAATATTACTGTAGCCATCCTGGAATGCACTATTTCATGGTCTAGTCAATAAAAGATGCATCCAACTTAATATATCCTTCCCTTTCCCCCAGTTATGTATACAATATCTCTAACAGATCTGTGAGTATAACAATCTACTCCGACAGCATTATTTAGTTTTATGGCACAGTCTGTATGTCAGACTAATACTAAATATACTTTGTTATGTTCATGCCTGCTACCTTGACCAAAAAAATGTCAAAGAATACCTAGCATTGTGAAATAGGTCAGCTTCAGATGTGATTTCTATTAAAAACAAAACCAACAAAAATAAAAACCAACACAACAACAAAAGAATAACTATCTTTTTTTATTATGAAAGCTGACATAAATCATTAGGGAAAGCATGAAATGGCAAGCTTAGCACAGTGTTACTGAATAAAGGTCCTTAGGACCCGAACAATTTTTTTGTCATATATTTACAATTGCATAACAAGAGATTACAGATCCACAAAACCAAATTTCTAAGTACTGAGTAAATGCAGTAATACATAATCAGTAAATTATACTGCTGTCCTCATATGAAGATAAGCACTGCTAGTTCTTAGGGTTGAGTTGGAGCCACACTTTTGTTTTTAAATTCTGTTGAAGGAAAAGATGAGGATAATGAAGTGAGAGTAGAAGGATGCTCTGGTGTTAGGAAGGCTAGAAAACAGGCTTAGGAAACATATTTCATCAAGAAATTTCACACAAATTAAGATTTAGGTAACTTTGGCCAGAAAACAGTGAACTACTCTGCAAGGTCAAACCATTAGGTGGACAGAAAAGCAAGACAGTCTAACCTGATTATTGTGAAAATACTTGCTGGGTACTGCCAGGAGAGCTATAAATTTGTACTTCAGAAATGTATTTCTTTTCTTGAGAAAATAACTGCATATGAATTTATTGATAGAAACCAAGACTGAAACCTGAGGACCCTAAAAGCAGATGTCATCAGACATCACAGAACACGTATGTGTTCCGAATACAGCTACAGATAGAAAACTATGGTAATGAGAAAAGCTAGTTTGTAAATTGTTACAGGTTGATTATCTATGTCTATGGACAAAGAGCAATGGAGCCAGCAACTGAGCAGCACACCCACACATGGGAAGGGACATAATCTGTCATAGTAAGCAACCAACTCCTTGCTCAGACTGCCAGGATGTTATACTGCTTCTTTGATGTGAGGCCAGAAGATTTGATAAGGAGGGATGATGGGGTTTATTGCTAGTACCATAACATTTGAGAGCAAATAACAAACAAGGAGGGTTTTGAAGCAGGGACTACCTTTCAATGTGTATTTTTTTACACAAGTTTTTTAATCTGTCGGAATAGTATACATAATGGGTTTCTTACAGCACTTTGGCAGTGCAGAGGCAAGTAGGAAGAAGCTTTAAAATTTGGAATAAAACATGAGGACACTCTGGTTAGGATTAGATCAGCTAAGGAGATAGGAGGTCTTTGTTATTTTCATTAATGAAACCACAGCCAATTTAACTGTTGTTATGACTGTATAAAACCCAAATTAAAAATAGCTCTTTATCCCAAAAGAAAAGCTGCTCCACAACTCACGGAATATGTAGACCACGCCAAACACAGAATTATTTTTAAAAATATTATTTATGCTTCACTTCCTGGAGCAGTGTAAGGAGGCACCAACTAGAGTATGAGACGGTGCAAAACATGGGGAAGAATTATACCAAATGATCAAAGAGGATATAATGAAACACTATGGAATCAGTTTAAGAAAGTTAAAAAAAAAAAAAAGTCTAAAGATTTTGTTGGCAGTGAGTTCTACTAAGTAATAGAACAAATAAGAAACACTAAAAAAATATATGTTTGCACTTGTAGCATTTAGAACTCAAGGGGAAAAATATTAGCACAGAAAATACCTAATAGGGAACATGATGTACTGAATACAGAGAGAATTTGGCAGTCTGGAAAGCTGGATTCTAACCTAAATGTAATCTCCTGTCATCTCACAAAAATGCAGACAAGACGCTTTTAACTCTTCTTGCTCTCCTGGCTTCTGACTGTCTTGCTGGCTTAGTTTATGAACTTCCTAAGGTTTAGACTGGAAGTTCTCTGTTAACATGCTTATACCATGCCCAACACAACACAGCTTCAATCTCATCTCAATCTGTGCCTCTTTATGGCGTGGAAAAATAAATAATAAATACTGTTTTCAATCATTTTACAGAGCAGAAACTTGATGCAGTGAGATTTTGAGAACTTTTAGGTTTATATTATTTAACATGAAGACTCAATGAAAATATTATCAGCAACAGTGGTATAAAAGATAAGCTTAAAGATAGACTTAAAGATAGAACTTCAAGAGGAGCTTAAAGATAGACTTGCTAAAACAGACTAGATGAGACTAACCGACAGGAGTAGCTACAGAATATATGCTTCCCTAGGCAGGAGAGATAGATAACGCTTGACAGTTCAGGGATCTGTTTGAAAGAATACCATGGGCAACAGTCCTGGAGCTGTTTGATTTTCATGGATCAGCTCTTCCAAACTCAACAGCAGTCAATCCCAAAGTGCAGGAAATCAAGTAAGGGTAGCAGAAGGCCTGCTCAGATTAGCATAAATTGGGACATCAAAAGGAGGCATACAAGAGGTGGAAGAAATTTCAGGTCACACAGGAGCAATACAGAGGCTCTGACTGCTTGGTCATACAGGGACCATGCAGGGATGCGGTCATGAGAACCAAAGTCCACCTGGAGCTGAATCTAGAGAGGGATGTGAAGAGTAACAACAAAGGCTTCTACAGGCACATCAGCAGAAAAGAGATAAGGGAAAATGTGGGCCCACTTCTATATGTGGTAGGAGACCTGGTGACAAAGGACATTGAAAAGGCTGAGGTACTCCATGACTTCTTTGCCTCAGTTGTTAGTGGTGAGATTTTCCTACAGGAATCCCAGGGCCCTGTGAAGAGTCAGAAAGCCTGGAGCAAGGAAAGCTTACCCTCATAAGAGAAGTGCTGAGGGAGTTGATAAATGTCATTTCAAGGTCACTTCTTTTTATCTTTGAAAGTTCATGCCAGTTGGGAGAGAAATGGGGGATTCTTGAGGACTGAAAGAAAGAAAATGTCACTCCTATTTTGAAGAAGGGCTTGGGGGAAGATTTGGCGTACTACAAGGTGATCAGCCTCACCTCAAACCCTAGGAAGATGATGGTACAACTAAATCTGGAAGCCTGTTTCGGACATGTGAAGGACAGAAAGATGACTGGGTTCAGTGAGCATGGATTTACAGGGGGCCTGATCATGGTGAAATGACTAGCTCTGTGGACAAGGAGAGAGAAGTAGATATTGTTTACCTTGACTTTAGTCTCCTATCACTTTCTCTTAGACTAACTAATGAAATACGTGTTTGATAAATGAACAGTGAGATAACAACTGGCTGAACTGCTATGTTCAAAGGCTTGTCATCAGAGCATGAAGTTCACCTGGAGGCCAGTAACTCATGATATACCCAATGGGTCAATACTGGGGCCAACACTGCTTAACATCTTTATTAATGACATAAATGATGGGACAGAGTGTAGCCTCAACAAGTTTACAAATTACACAAGACTGGGAGGAGTAGCTGGTACACCAAAGGTTTATGCTGTCATTCAGAAGAACCTCAAGAAGTTGGAGAAATGAACTGTCAGGGATCTCATGAAATTCAGCAAAGAGAAAGGCCAAGTACCACACCTGGGAGGGAAGAAGACCATAGTCTTCTACGACTGGAGAAGGACCCTGGTGGACAGCAAGCTGAACATGAGCCAGCCATGTGTTCTTACAGCAAAGCAAGCTGACAGCTTCCTGCCCTGCATTAGGAGGAGTGTGGCCAGCAGGTTGAAGGAGATGATCCTTCCCCTTTATTCAGCACTGGTGAGGACATACCTGGAGTACTGTGTAGCTCTGGGCTCCCCAGTACAAGGGAGACATGGAGTTACTGGAGAGAGTCTAGCAAGAAGCCACTAAGATATCAGCACCTGACAAAAGAGAGTAAAGAAGATTGATCCTGGCTCTCCTCCTTGCTACCTAGGGAATAGACGAGACTAAATGGCCACAAACTGAAACACTGGAAATTCCATTCGAGCATAAGAAAAAAGGTTTTTACTCTGAGTATGGTTGAACATCAGAACAGGTTGCCCAGAGAGTCTGTGCAGTCCCCATCCCGGGAAATATTCAAAAGCTGTCTGGACATGGCCTTCATCAACCAGCTGTAGTTCACCCTGCTTGGAGCAGGTAGGCTGCACAAGATCTGTAGAGGTCCCTTCCAACCTCAGCAACTCTCTGATTCTGCATTTTATGCAGCTATTACAATCTGAAAGGTAAGATGCATAGAAAGACAGCTTTTCAGCTCCAATGCTTCCAATAATGTTAAGTAAATTTACATTTGATGAGGATCTGGCTAAGAAAGCTTTAGAGCATTAGATGCAAGAATTCTCATATAAGCAGAACTGGCAAACTGCATAAGAAAATGAGGCTGTCAAGGAAATGTGCTGACGGTTAAAGTATGCTTCTCAGAGCAAGCATTCAAGTTTAAGGAAGGAAAAGTGAATGGGAATATTAAAGGGAACAGTGGGAAAACATGGAGGTTTGGGGAAAGTGCGTGCATGTGGAAAGACAAGAGGTAGAGATATCTTACACTCACTAATTTAGCAGAAATGCTAAAGATTTTAGAATAGATAACAAATTACCTGCAGAGAAGCAGACAGAATGATGAAAGTAAGGAGCCAAAAGACAACATAAAAAGACATAAATGATAAGAAAGATGATAGGAGGGGTTAGAGCCATTTTATTTAATAAGCTGTTGTTATTATTTCTGATTTGCTTTTCCTTTAATATCCATGGAAATAGTCAAATGTTTTACTTCTCCCATGAAAGATCCTGGGATATCACAGACACGTTGGAGAAATTCAGGGAATAATTCTAACTCAATATAAAATTACATGCTGTATATATTTGAAGAACAAAACTTCTTCCTTCCTGTACACTCGCTGGCCTAAGGAAGGGGATTGTGAGTCCCTCCTGTCATTCATTTCCAAAGTTACTAATGATATGAGGCACTACCCAGTACAGCAAATGCGGAGATAAGAATCAGTTAAATGTTAAAGCAGTTCACTGACAGTTCTCAACTCTCTGTGTACCTCAAACCACCAGAATTACTTTATGAATTATTCTAAAATCCTTCTTTTGAGATTCATTCTTATTTCATCGTTAAATACATTAAACTTTATTTCTGTCTCTAAAACATATGTATAATAAAGGAGTTTAGAAAGTATCTGAACATACATTTTAATCCTTTTTATATCTCTTGATGAACTACAAATTTCAAGAGAAAACAAAAACTTGGTAAGGCAAGAGGTGATATCACTGGAGGTAGCAATTTACTTCCTTCAGCTCACTGAACTGTAAATAAAACACTATCCTAATAATTTTGGGGTTTTGTATTTTTTTATTGCATCTACAGACAGGAAGCATTCTTCAGTCGTGGTGAGGCTGTTGGAATTAATTCAAATTAAGTTTCCTTCTTGCTTAAAAAAGTGAGTTTTATGTAGTGAGGCATTGCCAACATAAGAATAAACATGATATGCCTTAATTTGTCTGACTTTCTGCAAAACACTGTTGCGGACAAAGATGATGTTTGATAGATATTCCTCACAGCATAAGTATCTCACTGACATTTCCATAAATCTTCCTTTTTTTTTTTTTTTTTTTTTTTTTGCTTATTATAACAATAAGGGTGGTTGGCAGCTCTGTGGAAGGTTTTGATGCCATTTTCACAGTACAGCTAAAAGGAAAAAAAAATGCAAGCTGTGGGGACTTCTAGTATTTTGGTGTGCTCAACCTTTAAAATCACAGCAAGAACTTTAATGCAGCTTAAAGGAAATAGTGGAAGTTTATGAAACTGTATTCTATCAACAGCTTTAGGAGCATCGCATTTTTCATTAGAATAATAACTAAATTTTGACCTTTGAAGTTCTTTTCATCTCACAGGGAAAAGTTAGCTTTCTTCCACGGACTTATCCTTTAAAAAGAAAGCAGATAAATAATAATTGGTAACAGATGTTTTATTTGTATCGCAGTAACACTGAAAGGCCCTAACACAAATCAGAGGTTCCATTGTACTTTAAGCTAGGAAACACATTCAAGGAGACAGTCGCTTCTTCAAAGCCTTTACAGACAAGGCAGACGCATTCTTTCTTCTGAAGATTAGAGATGAGGTATTGAAGCACAGAACAATTGCATTTCTGCAAGTTGCACAAAACGTCTGTGATAGAGACAAAAATTAAACTTAGTTATTCTACAGATAATCTTAATTCTTTTATCACTGGATGTCCCTTCATTTCCAAGTACAAAATACTCCCAGGGTAGTGAGAGTAACCATGGAGGCTACAAAGAACCTTTTTGGATATATAACAATCTTATAAATACCAGTTTAATCCATGATCAAAATAGGAAAACTTTTCCTAAGCTGGAGGGATATAAAATGCATTTTGGATTTTTGTGCATACATGTAAAATCTTACTTTTTTCTTAATAATACACATCATGCATGTTTGCATTTGTTTCATTAGGATTTCATTTCTGCACTATTTCTTCTATGATGAACCCTGTTTCACATAATCTGTGGTATTTGATTTCCTAATGGGATGGATATCATTACAAAATACTGATGCAGGCTTTCCTTTTCTGTATATAATGCCTTCAGTATGCATGAAATAATGAATGCATAGCAAGTCTTTCCAGATTGTCTATTGATCTTGGTGCAGTACACTGTAGGGATACAAAATTGATGGAAACTTGAGTGAAACTAAAAGAAAGAAGATCCAGAATTTGAATCTTCATAAAAGTGGTGAAGTAAATTGAATGACATGTTTCTCCAGCAGCTCCCCAAACTGGCTGAATGTGTATATCTGAGCTATCACCAATTTGAGGTCCTTTTTTTACCAGCTCTACTACATTAGCAGGAACTGGAAAACAACTCACAGAGGTAGAGGTAATCAATTATTACATTAATCCTACATCAGATGCAGTATACACTGCTTAGGAAAGAGGAAGACACTTTTTTTAAATATTGAGTGACCACATTTTGTGTCCAAATTCAAAGTAGTCTAATGTTCAAATGATTGGTTCAAATCTATTTCTGAAACTCAGATTAACTAAAAGTATCTCTGCAGAAAACTCAGATATAAATGTATATTTATATATCAGAGAATCACAGAATAGTTGAGGCTGTAATGGACCTGTCATCACAGCACTCTCCAAACTAGCCGGCTGCAACAAGGTCTTTTACCATCACATACCAGCATACTCTTCATGCCAGTCCCTCTGCTGCCTTCTCCTAGTCTGTCCTCATCCAGGGCACACTTTCTCTCTTCTTCCTCCTCTCTCTTCCTTGGCTGCTCTCTTTTCATTGGCTGCCCAACCACAAAACAGAACCAGCCACAGCTGCACCTTATCTACATCAGCCAACCCACTTCCCCTGAAGCCAACCCACAGCTGTATGGTATTAATATTAATTAACCCAGTTTCATTCCTCTACAATTCCCAATTCTCCCCCCCCCCCCCTATTTTTTTTAACATTTCATACCTTATGTTTTTAACAATCATCACAACCTTTTTACAAATAAACTTTTCATACAGCCTGGACAACTTGTCTCTGAACTCTTTTTTCTTCTTAACATTTCATGCCTTATGTATTTAACAATCATCACAACTTTTTCACAAATAAACTTTTCATACAGTCCAGACAGTTTGTCCCTGAACTCATACACATATCCCATCTTCCATTTTATTTTGGGCTTTTCAGCTTCTGGGGGCTGATCACCTTTCTTCTCATCTTTTTTCTTGACATCTAGGATTTTGTTTTCTTCAGAGTGGGGTTCTGATGAACTTGTAGTACCTCGTCCTTTCACCTCTTGGGTCACGCCAGAAGGTAACCTGAATGAGCTTTCAACAGCAGCAGATCTAGAGTACAGCACTAATACATTACTCCGTGTCTCAACAAGCTTCTCAACATCCTTGCGGTTGCTCATTTCTTCTACAACTGGAGACACCTTCAACGAGCACATAACACTGGCAAGAATACCACCAGGCCAAGCAGCAGCAGGAACAGCAGGAGCTGCCCGCAGCACCACCCTGCTCCAGTGCCTTCCCCCTGCACAGCCATCACCACTGTCCAGCTGTACCCGCTCGGGATCCACCGCCGCTGTGGGCTGCTTTCACGTCTGGCCATGTATTCTGCTGCTGTCGCCCATTACCCTCAGTCTCTTAACTCCACAGCAGTCAGGCTTCCTTCTCTTTGATCCCAAAGGCTCACCTTTACTAGTGTCTGATCTAGATCCCCAGGCTCTTCCCGCCTATCCCAACGTGATCTGGATCGCAGGCTATCCCTGCCTGTCTCTGCTACATTAGGCACCGCCACCACTGTTCAAACATCCCCCAGCACAGCCATCACCACTGTCACCGCTCACTACACTCAGTCTCATAATCTGAAGGGCCTCACACGGGGCACCAATTGTCGCAGCACTCTCCCAACTAGCCAGCTGCAACAAGGTAATTTACCATCTCATACCAGCATACTCTTCACACAGTCCCTCTGCTGCCTTCTCCTAGTCTCTCCTCATACAGGGCACTCTCTCTTCCTTCTTCCTCCTCTCTCTTCCTTGGCTGCTCTTTCTTCAGACCTCTGACAATTATCTTGGCCAACCTACCTGCTCAAGCAATGTGACCTAAAATCAGCTGATAGGGCCATGTCCAGACACCTTTTGAATATCTCCAAGGAGGGTGACTCCACAACCTCCCTGGGTAACCTGTTCAACAGTTCAGTCACCCCCACAGTAATTTTACATTTTTTTGTTTATTTGTTTAACCAGAATTCCCTGTATTTCAGTTTGGGTCCATTGCATCTTGTAACTTTGTTAGACAGTGCTGCAAAGAGTCTTGCTCTGGGATCTTTACAGCCTTCCTTCACATACATGGATAAGATTTCCCCTGAGTCTTCTCTCCTCCAAGTTAAATAGTCACAGCTCTCTCAGCTTCTCATATGGCAGATGCTCAAGCCCTTTAAGCATCTTAGTGGTCCTTCACTGGGCTCTTTCCAGTAGTTTTATCTGTCTACCTGACTCTCATACTGGTGAGCCCAGAACTAGACACAGTACTCCAGATGTGGTTTCACCAATGCTGAATAAAGCATACACTTCTGGCTCGTGTTCAACTTGCTGTCTAACAGGAGCACCAGGTCGTTCTCTGCAAAGAGACTTTCCAGGCCCCATTGCATACTGGAACTTGGGATTCTTCTTCCCCAGGTGCAGGACTCAGCCTTTCCCTGCGCTGAATTTCATGAGATTTCTGTCAGCCTGTTTCTCCAGCCTGTCAAGGTCACTCTGGATGGCAGCACAATGCTCTGGTGTATCAGCCACTGCTTCCAGTTTTGTATCACCCACAAACTTGCTGAGGGTACACTCTACTTCACCATTCAGATCATTGATAAAGATGTTGAACAAGATTAGAGCTAGTACTGACCCCCAGGGTACACCACCAGTCACTGGCCTCCAGTTGGAGTTCATACCACTCATCACCTCCCTCTGGGCCTGGACATCCAGCCAGTTCTCAGTCCACCTACGCCACTGTCTCCTCTTCCAACCCATACTTCATCAGCTTCTCTACAAGGGTCTCGTAGGAGACAGTGTCAAAAGCCTTGCTGAAGTCAAGGTAGACAATATCCACTGCTCCCCCCTCATCTACCCAGACAGTCATTCCACCATAGTTACCTAAGTTTTCTTTCTTGCTCTTTTTGACGACAGAAGTGACATTTGCTTTCCTACAGTCCTCAGACACCTCTTCCAATCACCATGATTGTTCAAAGATTATTGTGAATGACTTTGCAGTGACATGAGCCACCTCCCTCAGCAGTCATGGGTGCATGCCATCAGGCTGCATGGACTTATGGACATCCAGTGTGCTTAGTATTTCCTGACCTGATCCTTTTCCACCAAGACTACATCATCCTTGCTCCAGCATTTCACCCTGGTCTTTCCCCCCTAGATTTCTGAAGGCCACTCCTGCTTATAAGGACTAAGAAGGCAGTATTCAGTACCTCGCTTTTCCATATCCTGTGTCACCAGATCCCCTGTCCCTTTCAGCAGCAGGCCCACATTTTCCTTAGCCTTCCATTTGCTACTTACGTTACTTAAGAGAAGCACATGTGTGTGTGTGCATTTCTTCTCATTCCGTGTTGCTCTCGATTAATTATTTCTCATATGTGTTGTTTAGTCTGAGAATATTTCCTCTGCAATGAAAACAAGCAATTTAACCTATGGGTGGTTGAGGATTTTTTCTAATATGGCCACAATATCTTACAGGAAAAAAAAATACATGCCACATTTACAGGAGTAATTTACAGCATTTTTGTATTTTTCAAAGAGGTCTGATAGCACACCAATATTAAAAAGACTTCTCAAAATAAATAATTTCAAGGCTGCTTGTTTTAAATGTCTGATTCATTCTGTGGGCCCAGAGATGAAATTAGCAAGTTTGCTGAAAAAAAGGTGCCATGTAAAATGATATTTATTCATGGCACAGCTGACTGCACTCAAAACTTTGCCTTCTTTGTTAAGTTTGACCAGATAAAGCTATGGTATTTTGAAAACAGACTGCAGCTAGGCAGTAAATAATCATAGGCACACTAGATTTTTTGACATAGAAATTATTTTACACTGTTATGTCAAAAAGAAAAAGCTATGATTTCTCCATTCCTCCTAGTTTTAGTATTTAGCACCTAAACTGTGAATTAAAATTAATTTATTTTCAAGTCTGTAGGCAAAAATTTAAGAGACAAATTATATATATATACACAGTTTAAATTTAATACTTTAAAACTTAATGAGTCATAAGAGAACAGGTTTGAAAAAAACACAAAACAAAACAACAAAAAAAACTTTAAATGAAGATGAGAAGAGGCAGAAGTGAAATCAGCAAAAGACTTGAGTTTCATACAGGCTAATTTGGACAAAAAAGTGGAAACTTTACAGAGATGACTGAGTTACTGATGTTAAAATAGGTGTGACTTCAGAAGACAGATTGAGTCATCCTACCAAAGCTGAATCTTTCCCTAAGAATTAAATGAAATATCTCCTCCATGCAAAAAATAAATAAAAATGCAAAGAAATTTCATTAAGACAATTTTGTCCCACTGATTAAATATATAACAAAAATAGATTAGCAATTAAGCCATTTACTTCATATTATTTTCTTCTACTACGTAAACTTTGGAGTGTAGATCGGCTGGAAATTGTGTCTCTTTATAACTCATGTTTATCCCGCTTGCTTTTTTTTTATATATATAAATCTCTCAAGTTTTATATAGTTAAAGTTACCCCAAACTATTCTTCCACTAGTATTCTTCATTGATTGTGGAGAACAAGGTGTTTCAGGTTCCAGTGATCCCACATTACCTTTTCCCTGAACCCACCATTTTAACCTTGGTGAGCCATTGGTATAACCATTTCAATAGTCATCCTAAAGAAGCTTATTAAACAGTAACATAGTCCAGTGTTTTTTCTCCAGCAGCATGAGATTCTATTTAGGGAGCACAGACAAACACTTCCACTATCTTCCATCCATTCTCCTCACTTTCTCACAGTATTCACAGTAGGAATTGCAGGGGGTACAACCCTGATTTTAGTATCCATTTATCAACCTGTTGCCCAAGAACCTGATTAATTCATTTTGGATTTGCTTGGTATTATTTATCTCCACAATCTCCTGAAGCAACACATGCCAAAAACTCACTAACTGCTATGTAAGGAACTACTTTCTTTTAAACTCTCATTCTGCTAGTTTCAGTGAGTGTCTTCTTATTCTAGTACTGTGGGATTTGATGAAAAATAGCAGTGTATTTGCCTTATTACTGTCTTCATGACTTTGTCAATATTTACCTTCTCTCTCTCCAGGCTTTTCTTCCCCAAATGGAAAGGCTCAAGCATTTTCATCTTTTATTTTAAGACAGTGTTTCATTCCCATAATCATTTCAGTTGCTTTCTCTACATCATTTTTAAATACATAATGTCTTTTTCAATATGTAAGAAAAAACATTGTATCAAGTAATCCAGTGCATCAATGTTTATCAGGGAAAAAAAAATGTTGGTTACTGGTTTAGTCTCATTATTTTTCCTGAGGATGCCCAGTATTTTGTTTGTTCTTGAGAACAAAGTGCATACTGAGCTGATGTTTTTGGAAAACTGCCATTTTTCTGGCAGACTCCAGAGAAGTCCGACCTCTCCTTCCTTAAGTGTGACTTCAACTTTCAAGTTCACCATTACACAAGCATGATTTAGTTGTATTACCTCCCATTTACTGGCATCGCATCAACTGAAGTTTCTTTTCTCCATACTTCAGTTTTGTGATGTCCTGCTGGGGTTTCTCACCATCAGTCACATTTAACTGCCTGAAAGACCTTAGTAACATCTGCAAACTTACAGATCTGATTATACCTTCCCTATTCCAAAGTAATCCATGAAAATGCTGAATAAAAATTTAGCCATTGCTGGTCCATGTGGATCCATACTTTTCTTCCCCCTGAAAAGGGATCTAAAAGTTACTAAAGAGTAAGTTGTAGCCTATCCTTTATCTTCCTATTGTGTAAAGCCATTAAAGTACCTTTCGTCTAAACCACAGCAAATTAATTTCTTTAATGACCTTTCATACAGAAGCTACTCAAGGATTTTACTTTCCAAATCTACACATATTATGTCTTCTGCCTCTCCTTTACCTACCTGCTCACTCACATGCTCACAGAACTCTATGTTGTCTGGCTCCTGATTACACCTGTGCTTTGTTATGTCATTCTTTATTGTAAATCATTAAAGATATCCTTTAAAGTCCTTTTTTTAGATAAAATAACCTGGCAATACTTTTTGTCAGAGGACTGCCAGTCCACTGACAGTGCCTGTTTGGAGTAGATCGTTTACACGTGTTCACCAGAAATTCAGCAGTTTCCCATCTGATTCACTTCAAAACTCATGACTGAATGTGATATGGTCCTAGTGAGTTACCCACATAAGTTTGACTTTGTGTCATTATCGGATAAAACATACAAAAATTCCCTCCTTAGGGAGAGCTGTATGGATTACAAGTCAGCCTGCTTTTTATTTTTCTAGCTCCTTTGATTCAGGAATTCATCACAGAGTTTAGTGTTTGAGATGGAAAGCACTTTTGCTCACATATGCACTGAGGTTCATAGAGTCTAAACCAAGTTGGTGAGTTTAAAGAGATAAGAAGCATAAGATTTTATTTTTAATTTTTTTTTAAGGAAAGGAGGAAAGAAACCTGAGTTCACACTGTCATATTAAAATAACCAAATCTTTAAGTGAAAAAGGAGATTTATCCTCTAGCTATGCTTTAAAAGAAAGCAGCAGCTATCACTGCATGCTCAGTAATCTGTAAGTCTGAGGAAGCTTAGCAGATCATACCCCTCAAAGGAGGAAGGCAGTAGGTGCCTAGTTTTTGGATCCCTGAGTTAGGGCTGAATTGCTGAACTACCAGGATTGAGATACTTCTGACAACTGCAGTAACAGCGATTTAAGCATCTGGGCAACTTTAAGGTCAAGAACTGAAGTGCTTACAGATTACAGACCTGTCAAATATAAAAAAGAGCTCTGCAGGAGCTCTCGACCTCACAGGTTTATACTAAGACTTCAGAATATGCTGCTCTTCCACTTCAAGTACTTAAATTCCTTCTGAGATTGTGCTTTTGGTGACTTTGTCAAAATTTGCTGTGTTTGCCCAGCAATCACATCTTTTTGAAGTAACCAGATAGTTGTGAAAAAATTATAAATCCCAGAGTAATTCATGCATTTTTGTCCTGTAAAAAAAGGCCTAAAAACCAATGAGACACATATTTGCTGGTTTACATTGCTTAACTATGCTTATAATACAATACTTCGTATAAATGTATAGTGTTGACCTCTACTGAATATAATATCTGGTGTTCTGATAAACTATATATGACTATCACACACTGTCTGTGTGAGACAAATACATTAATACAATTTAAAATCTGACTTTTTCCAATGTTAGCCTCTGCCTAAAGCCACTAGCAAAGAATACCTTATGGCCAAATAGCAAATAGCTGTGCATTTGTTGCAGAATGTCTTGATTTTATTGTTAGAAAACTTGAAAATAACTCATTTAAATTCCAAAATGTTTTTCACATTTTACATAATCTGAATATTATGTTTTGCATTTCTTACAAATCCAAGTCCAAAGTTTCTGTCTATATGCTTCTCCTCTCCCTCTCTCTCAGTTATTTCACAATACTTTGAAGTGTTCAAATCTGTTGACTATTCTTTAAACTGTCCTTTACTAAGAAATCTACTGGGAGTTGGGGCGGGGCGTGCAATTGTATTAAAAAAGATTTGTGTGGAGTCAGTTCTTATTTATTTAGAATGGTTCAGAAGATTTTCAATGAAATGTTGAGGACTCTTGTAGACCTCTTTTTTTAAAAAAAAGTAAGAGGAAAGTTTCCAAATGTTATAATATATATGTATAACCCATATGCATATGGTATATTATATATGTATATACATTGTATTAGAAAAGTATTTCCTTATATTTTCCCTTCCATGCTCTTATTCTCATGTTCTCCCCCTGTAACTTGCCTGTTTTTAAAATCAGAAAAGTCCTGTAACATAAATATCCCAGAAATACTTTTGCCTTTTCATCACAATAAGGACCTAATCTAATTAACCCATTTTAACCTGATTAACTTGGGAAGTAGTGTAGAATGAATGAACAAATGCATAAATGCATATAAACACATAACAATAGTAATTATTTTACTGCAAAAATTACTCATTACCTCCTAGCATTATAGCAAGACTTCTGACATTCATTAAAGAAGTTGCTCACCCACCTCGGAATACACCAGATAATCAGTGGTAATTTGTTCATTAATTCAAAGTATTATAGAAATTTGATACTCTTATCCACATCAGAAACAAAAGACCACATTTTTGGTGACACTTTGTTCATGAATTCAAAGTATTATAGTAACCTGTCACTGCTTATCTCAACTTCATTAATTCAGAATGATTGCTTACAAAAGCACTGCAGATTGAAAATGAGAGCATCTATCGCTTTAAATCCTTGCCTATTAAAACACAAACAGATAAATTTTTTTTTTTCCTCCTTTTTAGAATGCACACGTTAATTACATTACTAGCAGACAAGCTGATAGCCTTTGGGTCCCTGGAATGAGGAAATCATCCAGTCTGGTCCCTTATATTCACACAGCATAGAAATTTCCCCAATAATTTCCCCATAATCCATATGAACTCATAACTCCCTTTTTAGCTAGAACATCTCTTTTACTTTGTAAGACACTGGATTTATTTAAAGTTTTCAGGCAGTCAAAATCCACAACCTCACTAGATAAGATTTTATAAAGATTAATTACTTTTACTCTCAGAAATAAGTACTTTCTTTTTCATCCTTGAATTTATCTAGCTTCACCTTGAAATAAGATCCCTGGATCTCATTATACCTTTGCAGCTAAATTAAAAAGCTTGATTCCTGTAGTATTTTCCTCGTGAATATGCTTATAGATAGTGTTCAATAGGTTAACTGTATGCCACATGGACCCAGCAATATAACTTCAAAACTTGTACTATACCCTACATTTTAATATTCAAGAATACTTTTATGATGATCATTTAAAATATTGCTAGATCAGCATAACCTTCATATAACATTCAAACAGATCACTTCTCTATTCTTAAGGAAAAAAATAACTTAATATTCACTTTTGGGCTTTGTTTGACACTGAATCCTGATGCACTTAACCCTAAAATATTGACACAGTTGTTACCTACCTTCTTGTTGTATAGGATTTCCATTCAATATATACTGATTGCCATATAAAAGGCTTGCATGAGAACACTGTTGACAAGACATTGGCACTAATTGTTATCACAGAGAGTTGAGAAATGGAGAATTGGATTGACTTTCTATCTCAGTGAGACAGGAACAAATTCATCAAAGATTGCCCATCATCTCCATAACTGCCAAAGGAGCTATGGATTAGGTCGGGAAAGATCAAACACATAGTGCTTTGATTTCAGTTTCTTCTTCTCCATGTTCATATGCTGAGAGAAAAAAAAAGCTTTTTACACAGCTTCTATGAAAAAAAATAACATTTTAAAAAGTAATATTCTGAAACAAATATTGCTTTTAAGACAAACATAATGTTTCTGCATATTCCATTCCATATAAGTAAAGGTATTTGTTGACCTAGTTTATACAAGTAAGTAATTCAGCACAACAGAGGAAGACCAGCAGATCAAAACAGCTGGTGATGAGACCTGGCAACAACACCCCGCCTGGTCTGTGATTTTAATTCGGACTAGCTTTAATCTGTTTCCCTGGACCAAACACCATCAACCTACACATGCTGTGAAGAACCAGTCATTAGTTTGAATTTTTACAGTGATGAAGTGCACAGTTAGAGCAGAGGTCCCAGTTTAAATCCCACCAATGGACAGCTGGTTTGTGTGCACCAAAACATCCCTTTGATCCAAAGCAATGTGTAATAAGTGCAATTGATTAGAAGATTAACTTCAGAACTGGCCTACTGCTTCAAGTCAAAATGCTGAGGGTGCGCCTGTGGAATAATAGCTGTTTAGAAACCTGATCAAGGACTAAGTGCCTCTGAAACATGGAGGTATGCGAATTAGAGAAATAGTCAGAAAGAGGGAACTACTCCCATGTTTATTATCCCATCCATGAAAATGTGATGCAACTCTATGATCCAGGTTTATAAAAAGATGAAGTCTGGCTGAAAATACAATACTAATTCTAGCCTCTAAAGTTGTCTGCTCAAGCACTGACAGACCACAGACAACAAAAATCCTGTAACTTCACAATAAATGTTTGAATTTCTACTTCTTCTGACTTCACTTCTCAAGCCATTACATCCAGGAAGGATCTATATGAATTTCTCAGCCTGATTTCAGCAGCTGTCATATAAGTAGCCAGCTCCTAAATTCAGAAGATTTAGATTGCACCCTTTAACTTGCATGAGATACTCTAGAAGGAGTCCTCTTGATTAAACCAGCAGTAAAGTGTATTCGACACCCAATGAAACACCTACATATTCTAACAGACCTGGATACAGCATATCACAGAGCCTCAAATAAGCTGATTCTTGAGTGTTTTTGCCATTGCCCTTTCATTAGCTATTTGCAGTAACAATATAAAAGCGTCATAAACAAATATTATTCCCTGAAAATCCAGAAGTATACTACTATTCAAAAATATACAAAGATTGTAGTCATACTCACCAGAAGATCCAGAATTCACATCAAAGAGTCTGTAGGTGCTTCTTGTAAATCACCATTGTCTTTGCCTCACTCACAACAGTCCTAGTCTTAAGACCTAGTCTTAAGAACACAGGGTATTTCTGCTTCTTTTTATTCCTTTTATGATATGTGATCATGCTTTTATTGCCACTCTTCAGAAAAATAATATCACAAAGTTTAAGGGACTGAAAAGCATTCATTTCTGTTTGTTCTTTCTCATAAATCCTTTAGCCGGATTTATAACAAAACCTATTTCAAAACTATTCCAAAGGGACTGCCCAAAAAGAAATGCAACCTATACAACAAGTTTTTCGTCTTCTTACTTGATAATTTTATAATCTTGAACATTTTTTTTAATTATGTAGATAACAATGTTCCAAGTTTATCTATTTGTAGGTACCTGAGGGTTCCAGGTATAACACTAAGCAAATACACAGTATACAATATGTTTGCTTTTTCTCAGATACCTCCTTCAGTTTCACCACAGATGATTTCAAGCAAGTGCTGTGACCGTAGAAATCTGTTATTTTATGTATATATACATAAAGTATGAAACCTTGCAATGGGTTCATACCTTTGAGCTGCAAACTGACTTTCAGCTTCCTACACGAAAGCAGTTTTTAACATATAAACAAAAGAAGATTCCTTCTACTTTTCAAATTACCTTCAGAAATAGAGATGCTGAAATTATTGTGTAGAAGGTATGCAACTGGCATTTTCCTGAGCTGGGAATACACACTTACTTAATACAGTGTCACATCAGATTATATCCAAGGAACACTACCTGTGAACTGTAGTGGTATCCATTAGCACTATTGTGGTCACAGGTCCGTCAGCTGTGCCAAGAAAGCTGTTGTTGCCAAGAGGTTTGGGGAGGTGCAGGTGTTAAAGATCAGCCACTGATGTGCATTGTTGCTTGAAAATTTTGTGTACAGCTTCTACTCTGGCTTTTTCATTTGTCTCTTTGCTGTTCTATTATTTGAAATGAGCTGTTGTTGCTTTTAATACCAAAGTGAGAAGGGTGCAAATTCACCCCTACATATCTGTTAGGTTATGTGAAGAAAAGACTTCTCTCCCTGCACACAGACCTGTGAGGCACAGGGTCAGTCCAGAGAACCTCAATAACCCCATCAGAGACACAAGCTCCCACTCACTCTCCACCTCAGCCTGGGGTGTCCCAGGGTAGCTTCAGGCCCACAGGCTGGGGATGTCACTCTCGGACAGAGGGGAATGCAGCATTTGTGGTGGGATGCAGAGGAGGAGCTTCTTGACATTGCACCGCAGTTATGAGTTTACGAGAGAAGCCAAAGGGAAGGAAAGGGAGGGATCAAAGTGTTTGGGAGAGGAACAAGTACGGGAAAATAGACAAATAAGGTGATAAAAGGGGATGGTCACATATAAATAGTGATATTCATATATCCATGTTCCAGGTGGTCAGTATGCTTGCCTGGCCGTGCCCTGCGCCCATCACCACAGTCTGTCCTGTCCTCTTATTAAATCCCATTTTTAACTCTTGACCTCAATGAGGGACCCATGTGTGTGGGTGGGGGGGGGGGTGGGGGGGGGGTGGGGGAGTGTCAGGCAGTGGGGCCGGGCAGGATCTGAGTGCCAGCAACTGGAGTCAGAACACAGGTCAGAGGAACTGTGCATCTGTGGTGCCAGCAACTGGACAGACCAGACTGCATGCACGCTGTAAGTGTATGTGTGTCACCATGTAATCACCAGCAAATACCAAACTGAACTAGTCAGGGAACAGGATATGTGGCTTGGAAACCAGGTACAGAAGTGGCTATAGGTCTGGGGTGGATACATGTGTGCACCTCTGTGAGGAAGACAACAACTGGAGGGGCCTGGAGGTCCTGTCTGGCTGCTAGTTGGACCACAGGGTCCAGAGAGAGAGGGAGAGTCAGAGACAAGTGCACAAGCCAATCTGAGTGTCTAAGACTGCTGGCTGGAGGGATGCACAGTATGGATGTCTGTGTGTCTCTCTGCCTATGTGTGCACAAGGGGACCTGGGGATCTCTACCAGCCTTGGAGGCTGCCTGCCCAGGTGCCACCCATGGGGGAGACTGGGATCCAGTGGCAGTTACTGCACAGACCAAGTGTCTGAGCCCAGCTGCTGGAGGGATTCACCATATGCATGTGTACATATATATATTCCCATAAAGGGTTCTTCATCCTGACCAGCCATAGGGTGTAACAGGATGGGGCCACGTGCTGTTTGTTTTTGTACGAGTGCTGAATGTTTCTATTTTTATCTGTGTGACTGGATGTGTTTAAATATAAATACACGGTTTGTGGGTTTGTGTGCCTATTAGGAATGTATGCTTGTTACCAGCTGAACCTTGGGAAAAGGAGCTGCAGTACTCTCACCTCTATCAGGCTACTGAATTCAGCAACTACTAGCAATACCCAGAGTCAGTAGGTGGAAAGGGAATATCCTCAACAAAAACATTTTCTACATACACAGTTTTCAGGAATAATATAAAAATAAGTATAAAAGATACATAGATATTTTTATGTAGAGGAATGAAGGCAGTGGGTTGATTAGCATTGATAACACGCAGCTGTGGCCTTGCCTGTGTGGCAGTGGGTTGATTGACATGGATGATGTGCAGCTGTAGCTTGTTCCTGCTAAGTGGTTAAATAGCACTAAGGAGTGTGGGAGTAATGTGATCTGATCTTTGGAGGAAGGGGATACAGCATAGATAGTAGAATCTGACCAATGGCTAAAAACCTTGTTGTAGCCTACTTGTTTGTTTGTGCTTTAACAATTGGTGCCCTGTGTGAGGCTGACTGAGTTGGACTCCAACTACAATAACTGGTGCCCAATGGGAGAACCTGCAACCCATAACAGACACTGTGAGAGGTGAGCCATTACAGCTAATTGATACGGGTGTATTGCAATATTTGTTGCTCATCTTAACTCAAATTGCAACTTTTGGTATCCAGTGTAGATGGGGAGTGATAAAAGGGTTAATATCAACCTGTATACAGTATGGAGTAGGCTCACCCTATGCTAGATCACTGTTATGGTGTATTTTCACAGCAGGGCTTACTGCTCATGATTGCTGTTCAGTTGTGCAAATTATTTTGACCCCTATGCAAATGTTAATGTTTGAGTTGAATTGGAGGTGCTTGGTAAATGAGCAATCATTGATGAATTTAGAATACCCCCAGGATGATCTGTGTTTTGGGGTAGGGGTTCCACAATTGATGGGGGAGGCTCCAGTTAACTCTTCTCAGTTACAAGCTTGCTTACATCCTTTAGTCCTGCAGCAGGGAAAAGAATTAAGTCTCCAAGCTTTATTGCAAGTTCTGGATCATGGCACTCCACAACAGTCATGGACCACAATTAAACAAGGCCCAAATGAGGGATATGTGTCATTCCTGGACAGGTTGAGAGATGCCTTGGACAAGCAAATACAGAATGGGGCAGCTATGGAAGCATTGTTACTTCAATTAGGTAAGGACAATGCAAATGAGGATTGTAGAAAGGTGGCTGCAGGCATGGTGAATTGTAATCCCACTTTAATAGAATTAATGGATGTATGTGGGAAGGTAGGAACTGCTGCCTTCCAACTGGAGCGTCTGGCAAAGACCTTTGCTGATGCAGTCGGGGTCGTCTGCTGTTCTTACACACGTGGGCAAGAAGGTCACCTAAAGAAGGTCTGTCCAAAGAGATTGAGGCTGGGAAGGGCTGATGGCTCTGGTTTGGTATGCCATCGATGTAACAAACCAGGGCATTTTGTAAAATACTGTAGATCTAAATTTAATACTCAAGGACAGTTATTTGTAGGTGGCAACAGAAAGCAGAGAAATGTGAGGAACCACATGATGATACAAATGAATCCTCCACAACAATTCCAGGCTTATGCAGCCAACTCGCAGCCCAAACTTCAGGGAGTGTCAGATTGGATGTGACCACAACAGCAGCCATCACAATAGAGAATGATAAAGTACATAAGGTCCCACTGAATGCTGTGGGACCCGTCAGCAATAAAATGAGTGTGCTGTTGCTTGGATGTTCTAGTGTAACATTACAAGGTTTGTTTGTCTTACCAGGAGTCATTGATGCTGATTATATGGGTCAGATTCAAGCAATGGTGTGGACCCCCACCCTCCTGTGTCAATTCTTGAAGGTAGCCAGATTGCACAATTGATTCCTTTCCAGGAGCAAGTTAATTATGCCCATGACAAAGTCCAGGGCAAAGAAGGATTTGGTTTGACAGGAACACCACAAATTTTCTGGACTCGGAGTGTACAAAATGCTCGACCAGCTCTAACCTGTAAAATTGCCTTTGCCAAGGGACTCCTCCTGCAATATGAGTACCAGAATGATTGACACAGGAACAGATGTAACTATTATATCTGCCTGCATCTGGCCTCGCTCTTGGTCTGTCTGTTTGGCAGGTTCCATATTGGCGGGAGTGGGTGGTGTGACACAGAGTGTCCAAAGTCAGTATATGGTGCAAGCTCAAAACTCTGAGGGCCAGACAGCAACAATCTGTCCCTGTGTGCTTGATGTCCCTCTGAATTTGTGGGAACAGGACGTTTTGGGATAATGGGGAGTCATCATTGGTACCCAGAAGACTTTTTATAGGGGTCACTGTGATGGAGGGCATACAAAGACTTATTCTGCCTTTGACTTGGAAGGCAGATACCCCTGTTTGGTTGGAACAGTGGCCCCTTCCTAAGGAAAAATGTGTAGCCCTCCAACAATTAGTCAAAGAACAATTAGCACAAGGACACCTAGAACCTTCCCATAGTCCTTGGAATACCCCTGTGTTTGTGATAAAAAAGAAATCAGGCAAATGGAGCTTGTTACAAGATTTAAGGAAAGTAAATAATGTAATGGAGGGAATGGGAGCCCTGCAATCAGGCATGCCTTCCCTGACAATGATCCCAAGAAACTGGGACACTTTGGTAATAGATTTAAAAGACTGTTTTTTCAGTATTCATTTACATGAAGCTGGTAAATGCGAATTTGCTTTTTCAATACCTAGCAGAAACAACAGAAAAGAAGACTCCTTGTAAATGATACCAATGGACAGTGTTGCCGCAGGGTATGAAAAACAGTCCTACTATATGTCAATGTTATGTAGCAAAGGCATTGTCACCTGTATGGGAACAATTTCTACAAGTATGTTGTTATCATTATATGGATGATATACTTGTATCAGCTACAAATAAGGCTGAACTTCAACAATGTATCCAGTTTTGCAGCAGTCATTGGCCACCTCTGGGCTATGTATAGCACCAGAAAAGATTCAACAAGCCCTGTGGAAATACTTGGGAATTAAAGTGCTAGATCAAATGCTTGAGCCACAGTCTATCCAGCTCCAAGTAAATGTCAAACCCTAAATGGTTTGCAAAAATTATTAGGGACCATAAATTGGGTAAGGCCATACTTGGGCCTTACAACAGAACAATTGAAACCACTCTTTGATCTATTGAAGGGTGACATTGATTTAATGTCTTCCCAATCACTAAGGAAGCCAGCTTAGCCCTAGAGAGGGTGGTCAATGGTCTGCAACAGAAAAGGGTACACCATGTAGACTTAGAAATGCCGATAAGTTTATATATTGTCATTGCTAACTATCATCCCATGGGATTGTTGGGCCAATGGAATGAGTGCTGGCAAGATCCACTACATGTCTTAGAGTGGTTATTTTTATCTATACAACCATGGAAGACAGTAAGCACTCAGATTGAACTCGTGTCAAAAATCATCACCAAAGGACGTACATGGTGTGTTCAGCTCACAGGCCAAGATCCCAATTACTTGATAATTCCCATTGAATGTGATTATGTGATTGTGAACAGTTTACAGTTTCAGCTGGCTCTGGAAGGATTCAAGGGACAAATATCCTATCAAATTCCCAGTCATAAATTATTACAAACTTATTCAGACATACAAATACTTCAAAAGCCACTGGTAGCAACAGCCCAGTGCAAGGCCCTACGGTCTTTACAGATGGTTCTGGGAAATCGGGAAAGGCAGTGGTCACTTGGTATGACAGGAAGCAATGGCAAGAATTGATACACCTGATAGAGAGATCACCTCAGTTGGTTGAACTTAGTGCTGTCATTGTTGCCTTTAAAACATTTTCTCTATGTGCTGTAAACATCGTTACAGACTGCTTATGTTGTGGAAGTTGCACGATGCATTGACCGTGCACTGCTTAAGGAGGCAAATTCAGAATGACTATTTTTTAATTAAAAACACTATGGGTAATAGTGAGTCAATGTACACATAGATATTACATCCTGCACATCCACAGTCACACTGGATTGCCAGGATTCATCTGTGAAGGAAATGTCCGTGATGATGCTCTCACAGCTCCTGCTTGGACTCCTCCAGTGCCAGATCTGATATGACAGGCCCTCGTGTCTCATCAGTTTTCTCACTGGGGGCTCAGGCACTGGTCTGTCAATTTAAAATCTCTTGTGGATGCAAAATCCATCATCGCTGCTTGTCCAGAGTGTCAACAATTGGGTCTCGGACTGATGTTTCCACAAGGGGTCAATCCACATGGATATCAGTCCTTGGATCTGTGGCAAACTGATGTCACACATGTGCCTTCTTTTGGTCACTTACAGTATGTTCATGTCTCCGTTGACACCTTCTTGAAAGTTGTATGGGCATCAGCCCATACTGGGGAGAAGGTTCAGGATGCCATTTCACATCTTCAACAGGCTTGGGCTGCTCTGGGGGTTCCAAAGCATCTCAAGACAGACAATGGACCAGTATATTCATCTGCACGTATGGCCAAGTTCCTTGCTTCTTGGGGGGTGGAACATGTTACTGGCATCCCACATTCCCTGACTGGCCAAGCCGTTGTGGAATGTGTTCATCATACTTTAAAGCTACTACTTGAAAAACAGAAAGGGGGAATGGGTTCTGAGACTCTGCATATACATTGAATTATTTGACTGTGCTGGCTGGGAAAGTGTCCTGTGATTATCTCTCGTTTCTTGCCTTTACAGGGAGGAGATCCTCCTATCTGAGCAAAGGTTTTAATGAGAGACCTACAAATGGGAAAATGGACAGGCCCGTGGGATTTAATTACCTGGGGATGAGGGTATGCTTGTGTCTCCACAGATGCAGGGCTGTGGTGGCTTCCAGCTAGGTGTGTTAAGCCTGGTTTAGATCCTAGAATTGGCAAGAGGACATCAGATACCAGCTGTTCCACAGAACCCTTGAGAGGGGAGTCAGAATATCTGGATGACCCTGATGGGGAGACTGAATCAGATGTAGCTTTGTGCCTTCTTAACTCAACCTGAACAGCCTTTCCACATACCCTGCCAAGGGCCCTACAATAGATAATAGACACAGCCTTTTTGGTTAAAAACAAAAAGGGGGAATTGTAGAGGAATGAAGGCAGTGGGTTGATTAGCATTGATAACATGCAGCTGTGGCCTTGCTTCAGAGGCAGTGGGCTGATTGACATGGATGATGTGCAGCTGTAGCTTGTTCCTGCTAAGTGGTTAAATAGCTCTGAGGAGTGTGGGAGAGGGGGTTGGATGTAGGAGGAGCAGTGTGGTCTGACCTCTGGAGGAAGGAGATACAGTAGAATCTGACAGATGGTAAAAGCCTTGTTGCAGCCTACTAGTTTGTTTGTGCTGCAACATTTTTACACAAAAATACTCATTAAATATTATACTAGTTACATATTCCATTCTGTGACATTTTCAATATATCACATTGGAAGTTCATATTAAGGCAAAAATGACAGGCTTGCAAATGAGGTCTGCTCATAGAGTTACCCCCATTCAATTTGTACAACAGTGCCATTATAGCGGTTATAGTCAACTCATAGAAAGGTTCAAATGTTTTAAAAACGGAAAGAGCCAAATCCTGTTACTTCTATAAAGTTCTCTAGAGCAGTGCAACTACCATATACATGTCAGACAGGATTTGGCTTACAGTCAACATTAATATTCAAAGTTGATAAAATCAATAAACTGGTTGCTTTAAGACATAGATGCATTGAAAACAGCAATAAAAACCTCCTCCATTCTTCTGAAGATTACTGCAGTCACAGCAGAACTATTGGAAGGGATAACATAAACACTAAGCAACTTCATGCAAAGTATAACAGAGCTCTAGTTAGCTAATGCTAGACTCCTAGAAAAAAAGGAATTCAAGATTACTTTTTTAACTAAAAAAATAGAGTAAATATTTTTCAAAGCTTCATTTAAATGTCTTTAATACACATCTGAATGTACCCCTTAACAGAAGGAAAAAGTTGTAGCCTTTTACACTTTAAACTGAGCCCACAGGGGTTGAAACCATCCAGAGGTACCTTGACAGGCTTGAAAGGTGGGCTCATGCCAACCTCATGAAGTTCAACAAGGCCAGGCCAAGATCTTGCATGTGGGTCAGGGAAATTACAGGCACAAATACAAGCTGGGCAGAGAATGGATTGAGAGCAGCCCAGAGGAGAAGGACTTGGGAGTGCTGGTAGATGAGAAGCTGATCATGGCCTGGCAGTGCATGCTTGTAGCCCAGAAAGCCAATTGTATCCTGGGCTGCATCAAAGTAAAGGTGGCCAGCAGGCCAAGGGAGGTGATTCTCCACCTCTACTGCATTCTTGCAAGACCCCAGCTGGAGTACTTCTTTCAGCTCTGGGGCCCCCAAGAAAGAACGGCAAGGACCTGTTTGAGTGAGTCCAGAAGAGGGCCACAAAGATGATCAGAGGGCCAGAGCACCTCTCCTATGAAGACAGGCTGGAGAAGGCTCCAGGGAGACCTTATAGTAGCCTTCAAGTACATAAAGGGAGCCTAGAAGAAAGCTGGAGAGGGACATTTTACAAGGGTATGTAGTGGTAGGACAAGGGGTAATGGCTTTAAGCTGAAAGAGGGAAGGTTTAGATTCAATATTAGGAAGAAATTCTTTATTGTGAGGTGGTGAGGCACTGGAACAGGTTGCCCAGCAAAGGTGTGGATGCCCCATTCCTGGAAGTGTTCAAGGCCAGGCTGGATGTGACTTTGAGCAATCTGGTCCAGTGGAAAGTGTCTCTGCCCATGGCAGGTGGGATTGGAACTAGATAACCTTTATGGTCCCTTTCAACCCAAACCATTCTATGACAAAACTACGAAAGCCTGAAGTTGCCTTAAGCTTCAGTGGAATTAAGGAACCAGGGAGATATAGACAGCACCTCATAGGATGAACCCATATTGCATAACACCTGTATAATATTATATAGCATATGTTACATCTTCTTAGACGTTTCATACTCTGCGATAAATGTTACACTCAGAGGTAGTTCTATTACGATCATTGGATTTCTTCACATAAAAGCAAGTTCAGTGGATGCAGAAAATTAGTTTCTGCCTCAAGTTTTCTTTTTACCATGAGCATAAATCTCATTATGCTAGCTGAATGTACATTCCTGTCATTTAACAGGACAAAGGTTTTATAAAAAAAGTATTTATTTACTTCTATAATTCTTTTTTGTGTCTGCAGACACTTTAATCAATAGCTACAGAATCATTTTCTCTTCTTGATACAATACCATTTAATGTATCTCCGGTTTAAAGTTTAAAATAGAAATTACTAGACCAGTTTTATCACTACCACATGTCCCTTGAAAACTACTTGAGGTCTTTCAGCCCAGACTCATACCACTAAACTACAGTTGCTTAATGGAGTCTAAGTTAAATCCCTTCTCCATATCCAGGACAAAGTGATTCAGTCCACCAGTCTGCTGGCTCCAGTCAGCACGTACGTTTTGTACTCCTTGTGTTAAAGCTGTGTTGTGATGTAGCAGAGGATTCTAGATCTGTGTGAACACAGAGAGGAAAATCTTCAAGTCACAATAACGGGGACATGGGTTCCAAGTTTCATTTCAGATTCTGTTTCTACATTGTGTGTGGTGACTCATGCGCTAATACTCCAGGGTGGAGAGCCTGTCCCCCACCTGATATCACTATAGCTTTATGCCTGCTAGTTACAAGGAGACAGCAGACACAGTGCGGGCTCCTCTGTTTGAGGAAGCTCTGCTGCAAACTTTGGGTGCACACCACTTCTGCCCTCACCAGCCAGTCTTTTCCTAGCACCGACCACAGCCTGACAGTTTGCGCCACACATTAAAGGAAAAATGCTACTAGTTTCTTTGCAGCCCAAAGAAAATATTCTTTTGTGTGTGCGTCCTTTTTTTAATGTGCTTAAGTCTGGTTCAAAGCTGTGAATTCCAACTTCACACAGACTACTAAATCCAGGAGAAGGTGAGATTTCAGAATATGTTGTTCCTATTCCTAAAGCCGTTTGCAGAACTTGGCCTTAATCCTCACTGTATTCACATTCTATTAAAGTTCAGCATCTGAAAAAAAAAAAAAAAAAAAGAAAAAAAACTGAGAAAGCTTTTTGTTCATTAATTGAGATCTATTTTAGCTCTAATAGTCATTACAAAAAATCTATGGAGCTGAGGGCTCTTCTTATCCAGTTGGAGGTTATATTTAATATTCTGGCCAGTTGTCTTTTACATATGGATTTGCTAGATAACAGAGCTGCCAAATTAGAGTAATCCAAAAATTAAGAATAATCATCCACTTTGTAACATTTTAACCATTTCACTTTTACAAATGAGAGTCTTTTCACAAAGGATTACCTTCTTTCCTATTAAAGCAATTGATAAAGAATTCTGCACTGCACATAAGGTATGCCAGGCACTACTTATTCTTCCCACATTCCAAGATACTGCTATATCTTAGAGAATCATTTATAGCAGATTGTTACAGGTAAAATGGGACATCACTTTTGGTCTTTCAGGCTTTACATGTCCTAAGGGTAATGATTTGCTATACATCCATAATTTTCAGAAATAGTCTCTAAATTTGATATAGCTTAGTCCATAGATGTTCAGTTTCAAACAAATCAGTTCATGTTTTTGGAAATAATTACCTGTCTTTCTATTTGCTATTGTTATTTCACATAAAGGATTAACTTTCGTTCCAGAAAGGAAGACAAGTTAAGCAGTACTATATCAAGCAAAAGAAAAAAAATGCATCTGCAACTACCAATTAACATGTCTGTAGTCACAAAGGATTTTAAAATTAACATATATTTTTTTCAGACTGAAGTTTCCTAAGATTAAGCCACAGTAAATAGTATGGTATGTGAATTAGGACAAGGCAAAGAAAAACTAAATACAAAACGTGCTCTTTCCTTCCCAGAATGCTGTGTTTGTGATATTTTAATATTTGTAAATTTGAAGAGTCCAGTAGTGCTAGTTTGCCTGTACCTACTCCCTAAAGCATGAGCAGTAAGAATTTATGCAAAGTCACTTCTACTGGAATGTGTTGGAAATGGAAACAGTAATCTTTCTTCAAAAAATATGAATCTGACAACCCGGTAAGTTAAATGTGTATGAAGCTTATGTGTTATTTTGCTGGACACATAGGTCAAGATAAAGGCTTTCAACAAGTAAAGGAACCTTTCAGGTGCACAGCTGAAATACATGATTTCCTATAATTTTTGGAAGCGTGAGAATAGTATGGCTTGTACTGTATTTGGCCAGTTTGAGTATGCAGACTCAGGGACTCAGTATCCATTTACACCCAGATCAGTTTTCATCTAGGGGCTTTTGATTTCTAACTTAAATCTTAAAAGAGGATATCTGACACTAAAAAGCAGCTATCATAACAGTATATTCTGTGTGGATTTTGTTTTCATGGTTTCAGCACGCTCTGAACGCACCTTGGTCTGGGGTCCTCATTAGCCTGTCACCTGCATATCACTTGGACTTAGTGGTAAATAGGTGCCTACCAAGACTGAGAAACCTCTTGGCATACAAAAAGATCAAAAGGTACACTCCTGACATGGCCACCATCACTGTAGAACATTTTTTACTCCCAGTGCAAAATTGCTTCTTTCACAGCCTTGCAATAGTGGTAAGCTTTGAAATCTGTAGTTTGTGTGTTACCTGGAAATTAATTTATTATTTTTTTTTTAGGTCATAGTTCAGAGTTGAGGACCTGACAAGGAAATTAAGAATTTTTGAGATGTCTAAACTGCTTCCCAGATAAAGCATTTTCTTATGGTTTTGGTATTCTTACCACTAAATGCAAGAGCTGAAGATTATAAATAGAAGTAGACTGATCAGCTATTTTATTTCTTTTCATGCTTTTCTGTCTGAAACTGAATTGCAGTGTTGCTATAACAGTGCTTGTGAAGGTCTGTCAATGCAATGTCAAACATAGCCAGTATCAACACTACCACTAATCTTATCAGCAAGCCTTCTCTGGCAACATACTTTCTTACGGTATTTTTTGTCATAACCCATCATTTCCGAGAGGGAGCCTGATTCACAGATTACACGTTTAGGTTGCCGTATTTCAGCATATCCCTGTTGCAAAGCATTTGAAAGCCTGAAATGGGTCCAGCCAACCCCAGCAGAATCCTAAGGACATTTGTATGTGCTCTTTATATATATATATATATACACATACAAAAATTAACTAGGAAGGAATTCAGCACATCCCTGAAATACCTGCTCCTAGAGGACCTTAGCTGAGAAGTGGCAGCTACAAGTCAAAGTTCCTACAATTCCTAAATCGCAGGAACAATAAAAGTACAATCCACATCCAATATAACAGCATCCCTTCCAAATTTCAGTAGCTGTCCTTTGCACTGAGTGAAAACAGCTCACTAAAAGCTCTACAGTACTGCATAAAACAGCGTAAAGGCACTGTTTACTACTGTGTTTCTTCTGATGGTATACTAGCATGCAATGACACTGTTTTGTACAGCACTCATAGATGCAGATGTCAATTGTCAGAATGCTATCACCTGTGGTATCCAGGCCAGACAGGAGAGACCATCACCCTACCAGAATAACTTGTAGCTACAATTTTAGCAATGCCCATATTGAAAAAAGACCAATCATAAAAAAGTAATACAACTTTACAGTATAGACTGATTCGAGAGGTGTTGGTCGGTTATGAGAGGAAGACTCCAATAAACATCCTTTAGTTCTTGCCTTGTGCACAGTATTATCCCAAACGATAAGCTTGAATATTTTCAGTCACTCATTTTTGGTATTTACATGTTCAAATTACATTTTAGGGGAGAACATTTATGTATTTACATATCAGTGGAGAATTTATTTGCTAGCCATTTGAATTTGGCTTGTTTAGCTTTGCTTCTGCCATTGCTAAAACTGTAATAGACATTTTGATTAAGGTTATGTAAAAAAAGTCAGCACATTTCAATATTGGTCATTTTAAAAATAAGCAGTAATAAATAAGTACCTAGGTACTTGAGAAAGTGTGAGGATAGTATAATTATAAATCATTTTATAACAATAATAATTGTTTAGCTCAAATTTTTCTTTCGTAATCCATCATTTCTGTAGAGATACATTTTAAATGAAAAATTTATTTATCAATTCCACACACATAAAATTCACAAAGTTATGTTATAGTAACAAGGGCAGTTAGAAGTGTTCATGTTTCCTATAAAAGAACATTAAACTTTCTTTGAAAATTACTTTTTCCTCAGTGACAACTAATTTAACATTCCAGTCTTCAGCTACAGTTTCATCAGACAAATGAACACTACAGAAAAACTATGTTATAATCCTTTTAAAATAATGGTTTACTAACAGCTATGTATTGCACTCAAAAACAATTGCATGCTTCTTTTTCATTTTGATATGGACAAGTAAATTCAGAAATACTCATTCCCTTAACATAAGGTTATTTTATTTAATTATTTTTCTATATAATATCGGAGAAGAGATCCCATAACTGCAGTTGTGCTTATAAATCTCACCTGTCTTTGGTACAATGTCATACAACAAATTTCAGCTTGAGTTTTCTGAAAAACTGCCTCTGTACTGCCTGGAGTTTCCGTCTGATAACTCTAAAACCCTTTTCACATACTAACTCATCAAAATGAAAATTTTCTAAGTGTTTACGGACTACAAATCTTGAGTTTCAATTTCCTTAACCTTTTAGCCTGGCCTCTTTTATGAAATAGAAAAGAATTTGAAGCCCTGGAAAAAATCAATTAATTTTTACTGTGTACTAGTAGGAGGCATCTTCATAACATATGCAAAGCAGGTGTCAGCCATTTGGGAACTATATTTTAATATGGTCCAGACAGACATTCAGATCTAGTAAATGACATGTTGCCACACTGGGCAACTCATTGGCCCACTGATTCAAAAGGTAAGACACTTTCAAGTTTTCCAAACTGTTTTTAAGACTTCTTTTAGTTTTCCTGAATTTCTACTACATGCAAGCACCACCCATTAAACAGACCATTTCTGACTACTAGCAAAGTGAAGGTCTTTCACCCAGACAGTGAAAAAAAACCCAATTTGAAGCCACAGAACGATAACATGGGAAAAGGGCAGATTCAGCCAGCTAAAACAGGGTTCTCCTTTAAGTATGAATTTGCCAGAAGTCACAAGAGGTTGAGATACAGAGGAGACATGAGCTTCAGTCTCCTAGCTACATCAGGTCTCCAATAAAGACAAAACAGTGCTCTGTAGATTCCTTTAAAGGATGCTCTGTGCAGTTCAAAAGGAGTAACCATGATAAAATCTGTTAAATAAAATTTAAAAAAAACCCTTACTTTGAATCACAAAGCTTTTAGTTGCAGAACAGAAACACACATGATACACACACAGTAGATATAGTGAGACCACATTGTCATCTAATGCATCAACGTGCTGGTGACACTGCTAACAGGTAACCAAAATTCATGACATGGATGCGTCTTTTGAATCCTCAATGAACCTCACTCACATATGACTAATCTGTAAGTCTTTGAAGACACTGGACACACACAAGACCATGTAGGAGCTCTGAAGCAGAAGGATAGCATTCATTTCCAAAAAGCAGCACTGGGAAACCGGCCTATCACTTCCTGCAGTTCTCTTTCTAATATTATTAGTACTAACAGTCTTCTGCTACATGTAACAAAGCAAAGGGTTTACAGAAAACACAGCTCTTGCTTCTCCCCATAAAAAAGCAATACTAACACACTATTAATAGTGATAATAAGGAAAGAATTTAAGATTGTCTAGACTTTTAAACTGTGATCACTTTCCTTTAACTTACATGGACTTTTTTTAATGCATTGTGCTATATCAACTAGGAAGCAACCTTTTTTTTTTTTTTTTTTTTTTTTTTAACTGGGAGCATATATGCTATTACAGCCCATATTTTTAATCAACATGACTTTACACATCGCATCTGTAAGGTACTCTTGCCTTTGACCGTTTGTCTTATTATAACAAAGACAATTATTTGAAGCAGTAAAGGGATCCTTTAAACTTCACCATATTTGAAATATATATATAGTTTATAATATAGAATGGAAGGGAAATGAAGTAATTTTCCCATACTTTAAACTCTGTAAAACTGGTGAGCAAGATATATCAGTATCACAGTAATATGTTTCTGCCTACGTAACACCAGTAATGATGACACAATGGTTTTGTAGAAGATTAAGTTCCCTATCAGTGTTTCAGTTTTGTGATCTAACTGCATGAAACATCAAACTATCCATGGGAAATTACAAAGGGTCTGAAGACAGTGAAATTAGATGAATTTCAAAAAAGCAAGAAATGAGTCAGCCTGTAATTTCTTAATCAGCATCGTCTAACTTGAAAAACGATGCTAATTTCAGCCAGTTACCCATTGAAACTTACTTACAAACATATACTAATATATAGCAACTATAATTACTGACCTCTACCCATCTCTGTTTTCCAAGTAGAAGGCTTCAGGTCCAGGATGAGTAGCAAACTTATATAATTTTTTGCCAGTATCAAATATAAAGGTCAAATAGGGGACATTTCCAAAGCTACAACCCATAATGAATAAACAAACCAAATTTCAGGAGCCATGCTCCTGAAGAGCATTACAAATAAACAAGTAAGAACATCAGTCAATGAGTGACCTTTAATAAATGTATAGATGTGTGATTAATCAAAAAAGTGTAAGTGGCAATTCAGTGGTTAAAGTGGAACATAAACCACCTTTCTAAGTCCTGCTTAACATCCTTTCACTTTGAAGCAGATAATTTATCTGCAAACTATATAGCACTAAATATTGTGCAATATATTGAGGAAGATGATTTCTGACAATTAATGAAAAGTGGATGAAGTATACTTCTCTTTAAATACAAATCAATTGCATGTGCCTTTTTTACAGTTTCTCCCGCTCCCTAAAAGCAGCTACTTTTTGTACCCATTCCTCCCACCCACTTTCACTCTCCAGAGCTACAGTTTATACTATGGTTCCATGAAACAATCAGCCTGATATTAAGTAGAAAGGAACAGAAATTGAAGTAAAAACAGTCAGTTGTACAAGACAAAGCTTTGAAAAAATCACTTTGTCAGTTCAAAAGGATTCCAAAATTTTGAAAAGCTAACTTTTTTCCATACAGACATTATTTCAGACCACATATCACCCATTCCACTGCTTGCAGAAAGCCTGCATAAAACCATATGAGGTGGTCTTTGTGAACAGAAATGCAACTGTGTTATATCTGATCAACTTGGGACCATCAGGGAATTGAGTGCACATATCCAGTGACACTGAACATAGAGACATGAATTTAATAGCAGACATTGCTTCTCTGGTACAGCAGAGAAGACTTGAAAGAGGCTGAACTCCCCACACTATTCTTCCTATGGTCTGAATGAAAAGCTGGGGATACATTATTATTTCAGTTCCCAAACTGGATAACTTCTTGCTTAAAAAGGTAGAGCAGGCTGGTGAAAAGAAAACCTGATTTTTTCTTTCAGTATTTTTTTTTTTTAAATAAATGTTCCACATTTGCTTCCTTTAAAAGCAAGTTTCCTCATAGACTCTCTGATGAAAGGATAAGCAAATTAAACAGAAAGACCCAGCAAGGATCTGAGGAGCAGTGATGAGTGGAGGAACCACAGTAACTTAATCAGTGAAAACCTAATCAGTGAAAATTAGAGCAACTGAATCAGCTTCTCCTACTACTATCAAGGGAACATGCTTGTCCCTGGTGTGAAAACCACTGAGATGATTCAACAGCAGGAACTCTGTCTCACAGGCCTTCAGACTAAAAAGGGATTATTGACTACAAGGTTACAGGATTTATTAAAGGATGGAGAGGGGAATAGGATTGGTGGACTGTGTAAAAGTTATTATGGGATGTTTCAAGTGAATTTCATGAATATTCAAAAAATTTTATGGGATGTTTAAGGGAAGGACTGAAGTTTGGGAAGGAGTGTGACAAAGGTGAACTGGGGAGGAATACACATGGGAAAAGCGAGAAGAAACATGACAAAACCAGTTTCATGTGAACAGGTCAGAAGGTTGGTCTGTCTTGCTCACAGAGGGGATGAACAGGTTCAGGCTGTTTGTGAGACTCACGTTTACGCAGAGGCTATGTGCACTTTTGTGGGTACCAGTACAGGCACCATTCCACATGGTGGTCTGTGTGACCACAGTGGCATTAGCCTTGTGTGCACACACTGGGAGTACCTTGCTTCTGGGGACAGGGAACTGCAGCAGCTTCACATGCATGTCTCCAAGGCCTCCTAGTCCACCAGATTTGGCAGCTTCTAGCAATTCCTGCAGAAAAATTTGGAAGACTGGAAACAATCATGTTACTACTATTATTTTTCAAAGGCATGTTTCAGACAGTCACCAAATCTTTTTTTAAGCTTAGAAAGCTGTTATGACTCCAAAGATTCCTCATCCCTGAAGGTATTTAAAATCCGACTAGACGTGGTCCTGAGCAACCTGCTCTAGCTGACCCTGCTTTAAGTAGGGGCTCAGACCAGGTGGTCTTTCAGGGTGCCTTCCAACCTCAGCCATCCTGTTATTCTCTGACAAAATTTCTGCCCCTCTTTTCCAAATGTCCTAAAAATTATGCAGTACTATTGTACAAAAAATGTTAAGCAAAAGCTCTTAGGGGACAAAAGCCACTTCAGAAGAAGTTCTATGGTCTATATGGCCTCTAGCACGCAGACTTAAGTTTTCTCCATCTATGCTGTGAACCATGTGCCTCTGTAGCTGAATTAAAGCAATGTTCCCAACAAATCATGTTAGACTGGATTCCCCCCATACCATTGTAGGCCTGTGGTTCAGAGCTGCTTCAGATTCAAGCAACTCAAAATGTAGAAAGATCATGAAAAGTATAATACAGATATCTATAGCAGGATCGTTAGAGATAGATAAAATTTAACCAAACTCCCTGTTTTATTGTAGAGCTAGTAGAAGCCAGTCTAAAAGGGAAAATCTAAAATCAGACACCATTATCAATGTAAGGTACAATATGTTTATGGCAAAACATTGCCTCAGTGGAAAAACTGATACTTTCAAAAATAAAAATAAAATGTTTTTCTATAAAACATCAACTCTTATAATATTTATAATCCGCTTGAACAGACTTGTCTAATAAAATACTTCAAGATCAAGGAATCACTGGGGCATTTAGCCTGCCTTTGCACATACCTCAAGCTAAACGATATACCAAATTGCTCTTGCAGTCACATGAGTAATAAACAGGTTTGACTGAATCATACCTTTCAGAAAAAACATCCAAGACTAATCTGGAAACACCAAGAAGTGGAGAATGCACCGTTTCTCTCTCTAATTCCAGTGGTTAACACCAGCAACAATAAAGACATGTACTTTATTTCTAATTTAAAATTGCTTGATCTTAACATCCAGCCATTAGTGCCTGTCATGGTTTAACCCCAGCTGGCAACTGAGCCCCACACAGCCACTGACTCATTCCCCCCACAATGGGATGGGGGAAGAGGATCAGAAGAGTAAAAGTGAGAAAGCTCATGGGCTGAGATAAAGACAGTTTAATAGATAAAGCAAAAGCCACACATGCAAGCAAAGCAAAACAAGGAATTCATTCACCTCTTTCCATCAGCAGGCAGGTTCAGCCACCCCTAGGAGAGCAGGGCTCCATCATGCATAACGACTACACAGGAAGACAAACACCATAATACCAAATATTGCCCACCCCCTTTTCTTCCCTCAGCTTTATATACACAGCAGGACATCATATGGTATGGAATACCTCTTTGGCTAGTTCAGGTCAGCTGCCCTGGCTGTGTCTTCTCCCAATTTCTTCTGCCCCTCCAGCCCTCTCACTGGCAGGGCCTGAGGAACTGAAAAGTCCTTGACTTAGAAACACTACCCAGGAACAGTCAAACCCATCAGTGTGCTATCAACAGCCTTCTCACACCAAATCCAAAGCACAGCACTGCACCAGGTACTAAGACAATTAACTCTATCCCAGCTGAAACCAGAACAGTGCTATTAGTTCTTATTATGATTTTTCAGGTGAAGGACCCTGTAATACCCAGTATTTTCTCTGTGTGAAACTTAATAACTGTAAATCACTCAAGCTGATGGTATAATATGCAGAAAAAAATTAGTTAACAACTTTAAAGGAAATTTAAGAAGAAAGAAAAGAAAATAAAAGCTCCTGGCTTTTCCTCCTACTACTTTTTAATACTTGTAACAGTTAGTATTTGAGATATTTTTACCATCTTGTGGGGGTGGGGTGGTGGTGGTGTACTGTTGGAGGATATCACACTACTACTGAAATCAAAAGTGGTCTAATCTGTACAGTTCATTTAGGTCAGAACCATTATCCAAATCCCAGATATGCTTATTTGGGTATGAACATATGAATACTGTTTCTAAATTGCAATAAAGGATTTCAGATTTAAGATTCAGCACAGTTTCCTATTTTTATCACGTTTTATCATTAACAGAAAAAAACCACAAACTTTTTCTTGAGTATGTGTTCCTAGGAACCTAATTCTGTAGCTTAGTATGTTTAGTTTCAGCCTCCCATATTTAGCTTTTTAGCATTATTTAACTTCTAGAGACAAATCTTAAATATTGTGATGTTTGTTCCTGCAGATATTGATATATTTTGTGATATTATTATATGGGGACATACTATATCAGAGATCAATACAGATAAATACTGAAAAAATAAGAGTACATCTGACTTGTGAAAGCCTAAATTGTAATATCACCCTGTATGTCAGACATTTTATTTAAGATCACCATTGTTGATGTACTCCAGGTTCTCATGGGAAATAAAAATAAAGAACTCTCACAAAAATATATTATTTGGGGTTTTTTGAATTCTTCTATTAGGACATTGGAAGAGACAACAAAAACTGACATAGCGTCATTAAAAAAGAATACTAGTTATTGCACTGCTTCATTGTATTTCCTGAATAGCCATTTTGTTTCAGACTTCTTCAAGTATTACAGCAGTGAGAGATACCCCCTAGGTAAGCATATACCATCAATAACCACTAAGGCCAACCTTTAATCATACCCTTGATTCTTTTAGCTCCTCAAAAACCTTCCTTCTGGAGTAATATTTCTAGTCTCATACTAAAGAACAAGGAAAAGCAAATGTCTGTGCTTGACTTACTAAAGAATAACAAATTCTGATTCAAAACAATGTGTGACAAGACGGGCAATGAACTAGTCTGATTTTGTGGAGTTGACTGAGATCAAGAATTCATTTAACTATTATCAGAATAATTTTATGACGGTAGATAAATGCATTTAAAGGCAGGAGAATACCTAGTCACTTTTGCATCTACCTTTAAAGATATCGTTAAACAGAGACAGAGTTTAAATCTGTAAGTGTTCTCATTCAAATTTTATATTTGAGTTTTCTTATTCAAAACAAATAAGTAGCAATTACTAAACTCCCTAGAACAAGCTAAGCTCCCACTGAGAAAAACATATTCTGCATTCAGAAAGTTTTGACAGCAATTATACCCCAGTACTATCAAGCCAGATGACTTTATAGAACGGATGTTTCAAATCTTGCAGGCTTAAGTTTCCAGGTCCAAGATTTTATAAGGTCTGTGTGTTAACTGCCTCCACCTACATGGGATTTCTAAGCTGGGGGCTCATTTTGTCAAGAAATAACCCTCTCCTCATCCCAGAGTGAAACTTAATCTTTTCATGATTTGTTCAAAGTGAAAACCTACCAAGACCCAGATTCACAGACACAATGAGGAGCTTAAACCTTACTGAAATCAAACTGGCTTAGGCTTCTGAATGCTAGCCCCAAAATCAAACAGAAGTTAAGAAATCCTAGCAGTTACAGATGAATTGTACCTATAAGTTTCCTCCTTTTGTCTGCACATCAAAACACTTTTATTAAGGACCAGTAAATAAAATTAAATTTCTTGAAGTACGTTAGCATACAGGTGCCTGAAGTACTTATAGAAAATCACAGAAACTTTCCTGTGTCAATCAGTGATCAGGTTAGATGGAGCTTTGAGCAACCTGATCTAGTGGCCTATGGCAGGGGGTTGGAACTAGATGATCCTTATGGCCCCTTCCAACGCAAACCATTTAATGATTCTATGAAGTTTGAAGGCAGGCAAAAGTAATTCCCAGTCAGCATGAAAGAAAAATTTTATGCCTCTACAACAACACCTTGCTTCCATTGTTAGGATGTTGCTCCAGCTATCCAAGCTGCACGCGAAGTTCTCCAAGCCTCCACTACAGTCACATCCATGAGGACACAGGCTAGCCTACTCCCAAACTTCCCAGGACAGCCCGATTTATTACCTTAGCTGCATCACTTCTCTGTCTATCTTTTCCTACTCTTTTTCTGCCTCTTCTAGATGGCTTTGAACCAGTGACAATGAATGATCTTCTGTCATGTGTTTGAATTTGAACAAAAACCAAGCAGCTTTGCTATTGTTAGGGGCTTTTAAGCTTTACTGTGAAAGGTAGTAACAGTGGGATGGTATAGAGACCACACTAATATTTTATCTAATGATACCTGTTACTGGGGCCCAGCAAGCTGTTATTGACACAATGCGTTCAGTGACATCTGATTAATCATTATATCACTAACCAGAATCAATGGTTATAACTCTGAGGATCTTTCTTCAACCTTCCCACTGAATAGCTTGCACTGGTTTCAAGTTTAACCTAACAAGAAGCTGTTTAACCTATAAGCCTGCAGCTGTAGGAAAGTACCCTGGGTTTTTGTCACCATGGTGTTTACTGGAATGCAATTGTATTCCAGTGGCAAAATATATGTATGTTCTCTCTGACTGGAAATATATCCCTGTCAAACCTTGGACATATAGCACTACCCAAAAGAAAAAATGTAAAAGTAAAAACAGAGACATTTTCTTTCACTCGAGTGCAAGGAGAGTTATTCTGTATGACCCCCCTGGCAGCAGCATCCTCGTAATTACACTATGCTTTTAGAAGCTGGGAAAGCAAAGCATGTGGAGAGAACTACACTTACCTACCTTATTTGAGTTCTGTGATGACAGAGTGGAGTCATTAAAAAAAATTTTAAAAAAAGAAAAGAGGGAAAGAGATGATAAAAAATAAGGCCTCAGATCTCCACCTTGTGTGGTCGATGGTGAATGACTATATAAATACCCTTGAGGTTCTTGTTTTAAGACACTTGCAGTACTGCTAGAGAGTAAAATATTGATATGTCGATTCCTTATGCTTGCTTTTTATCATATTGGAGGGTTCACTTGCTGCTTACGTGTTTAGTTTATCCTCAGCATCCTGCTTAAAGTTTGCTTAGTAGACCCCTTCACAAGAGAACGTAGATGTAAGGGCAGGAACATGACGGTCAAGTCCTTAAAAAGAAAAGTTATAGTGACATAATATGAGTATTATTTTTTTTCCTATGATACTGTTAAAACAAGATATGGATTGCATCCTAGTAGTATAGTTCAGTCAAATACATAAAGTGTTCCTGTCTGAATAGCATGAACAAACAGAAACACAGCTGCACATGTATCTTCTGACTAGTTAGTTCTTAGAAGGTCAGGGTCAGCACAAGCCAAGGCTTTTAGTCACTGTCTTCATCACGTTCCCACTTATATCAAATACTTTCATTTCTTAACAGAGTTAAATTTTCTGCTTCATTTAAAGGATGGCTCCAGCCTGGTGCTTTATGGCAACAAGGCACCTTAAGATTGTGATGTTGAGTTCGTGTCTGTATAGATTCCATAACCAGACTGCCAGCCCCAGCCTAACTTCTTTGGATATATTTCCCTGTTGCATCTTATGTATCAGAAGCTAGTTGCTTGTTTTCATATATCAAACTACCACTTAAAAGGCTTATTCTGTTTTTCTCCACTGTACCAAATGTCACTGAGTAGCCAAAGGAAGGCATTTTGGTATTATAGTTAAACATATGTATGAAAACATAAGAGAGAAGTGATTTTGGAAGAAATAATGAAAGACTAAGCTGTATGAAAACATGTCAGCAAGTCTATGGCATTAGTGATCAAGACAAGCACACAGTAAAGTAAAACATGAAAAATTCATACTCAAAAGCCATGTATGATAACCCAAGTTTCATCAGTTTCAATTCTTTTAACTCCATTGCATAGGCTCACGAATTACAGCTCCAAGAACTGAGCCATAGTTCTTTGTTTCTGAGCAGAAACAGTTTAAATTTAAACTGGAATGATAAGGAAACCCAAGGTTATTAAATCCAAAGGATTAGGCATTATCAGGCAAATTTTTTTAAAGAGAAGAGGAAAAAGGAGCAGAAAGCAACCCCTGACTCAACAAATCCAGTGCTGGCACCATTAGCTAAATACAGTTCTTCTTGTGCATTCAGGCGACCTAAACATCCAAAAGTCTGTCAGAAGACAGGTCATGATAATGAGGCAGTTTCAGCTAATATCAGATCCCAGCTACCAGAGATACCATAAGGAAATTAGAATCCATCCATCTAGAACTTTAGCTTACTGCAAAGTGAAAATAATATCAAAAAAAAGGAGGAAAGGTCACTCCATTTATACCCTGGAACCTCCAACACGTAAGTATTGCAAAGGGGTTTAGATGTTGGGTTTTTTTCCTCTGAAATAACATTAAAATCAGTATTAAAAGCAAGTCTTTTCAAAACAAAATTATTGGCCTAAAACAGGGTGAAGATTTCTCTTTCTACTAGGTAGATACTCTATGTTTAAAGAGGCAAGGGAGTCTTTGGCAGCAGGCTGGCCAACCTGGTGAGCTGGGCCTTAACCTGAAGGACTCAGGGGGAGGGCTCCAAAGGGGCATTGCTCACACATCGCATCCAGCTGGGGATTAAGCCAGGCCAACCAGAGCAGTGATATATGTTCCTTAGCCACCTCCCAAGATGGCCCAGCAGGCCAGCCACCTCAAGGGTGTGCATTGCTATGGTGGATCCACTCGCATCACTCCTGGGAAACCTGCATGCTCAATCACCTCTCTGAAATGCCCATACACCAATGCACAGAGCGTGGGAATATCCAGGAAGAACCAGAGATCTGCGTGCAGACGCACAGCCATGATCTCACTGCGATTACGGAGACATGGTGGGATGGCACAAATGACTGGAACGCTGTGATGGATGGCTCTGTACTTTTTAGGAAAGACAGGCCAGCAAGGAGAGGTGGTGTAATTGTTCTATGGGAGAGAGCAACTGGAATATATCAAGCTCTGCTTAGGCATGGGTGCAGAATGAGTTGGGAGCTTAGGGGCAAAGATTTAAGTATTTCCCCCTTTCTCATGGGGAACCTCAGCCTCCCTGATATCTGCTGGAAAGACAACACAACTAGGCAGACACAATCCAGGAGGTTCCTGCAGAGCACTGATGATATTTTTTTGACACAGGTGGCAAAGGAGCCAACAAGTCAAGACACACTCTTGTGTCGCAGCACTCTCAAAACTAGCCGGCTGTAACAAGGTCTGTTTACCATCTCATACCAACATATTCTTCATGCCAGTCCCTCTGCTGCCTTCTAGTCTCTCCTCACCCAAGGCAGGGTCACTCTCTCTGCTTCTTCCTTGGCTGCTTTCTCTTCATTGGCTCTCAACCACCTAACTTAACCAGCCACAGCTGCACCTTATCTACATAGGCCAACCCACCACCCCTGAAGCCAACCCACAGTTGTATATTATCAATGCTAATTAACCTAGCTTCATTCCTTTACACTCTTGGACCTTGTACTCACAAAGGACAAGTTGGGGGTAGCCTTGACTGCAATGAACATGAGATGGTGGAGTTCAGGATCCTGCATGAAGGAAGCAGGGCAGTAAGTATGATTGTGACCCTGGACTTCAGGAGAGCTAACTTTGGCCTCTTCAAGGACCTACTCCAAGGAATCCCATGGGTTAGGGCCCTGGAAAGTAGTGGGGTCCAAGAGAGATGGCTAATATTCAAGCATCGCTTCCTCCAAGCTCAAAATCAGTGCATCCCCATTAGTAAGAAATCAAGCAAAGGGGACAGGAGACCTGCATAGATGAGCAAGGAGCTTCTGGCCAATCTCAAGCAGAAGAAGGAAGTTTACAGGATGTGGAAAAAGGGACAGGCCACTTCAGAGGACAATAGGAATGTTGTCAGAGCATGCAGGGAGGCAATAAGGAAGGCTAAGGTCCATATGGAATTAAATCTGGTGAGGGACACCAAGGACAGCAAGAAGGGCTTCTTCAAGTCCATTGATAAGAAAAGGATGACTAGGGAAAATGTGGGCCCACTGATGAATGAGGTGGATGCCTTTGTGGTGAAGGATACACAGAAGGTGGAGTTACTGAATGCTTTCTTTGCTTCAATGTTTGCTGCCCAGGCAAGTCCTCAAGAATCCCAGAACCTGGAGGCAAGAAAGTCTGGAGAAAGGAAGACTTTCCCCTGGTTGAGGAGAATCAGGTTAGAGATCATTTAGGCAAACGTGCCACCCACAAATCTGAGGGCGCCCATGGGATGCACCTCTGAATTCTGAGGGAGCTGCCAGATGTTATTGCCAAGCCACTCTTCATCATCTTTGAAAGGTCATGGAGAACAGGAGAGGTTTCTAAGGAAGCCACTCTTCATCATCTTTGAAAGGTCATGGAGAACAGGAGAGGTTTCTGAGGACTGGAGGAAAGCCAATGTCACTCCAGTCTTCAAAAAGGGCATGAAGGAGGACCCAAGCAACTACAGGCTGGTCAACCTCACCTTTATTCCTGTAAAGGTGATGGAAACAGCTCATCCTAGAGGTCATCTCAAAGCAGGAAAACAAGGTTATCAGGAAGAGTCAACATGGATTCACCAAGGGGAAATCATGCCTGACCAACCTAATAGCCTTCTATGATGGAATGACACGCTGGATAGATGAAGGGAGAGCAGTGGATGTTGTCTACCTTGACCTCAGCAAGGTTTTCAACACTGCCTTCCCTAACACCCTCGCAGGTAAGCTCAAGCAGTGTGGGTTAGATGGGTGGACAGTGAGGTGGATTGAGAACTGGCTGAATGGCAGAGATCAGAGGGTTGTGGTCAGTGACACAGAGTCCAGCTGGAGGCCTGTAGCTTGAGCAGTGTTCCCCAGGGTCAGTACTCGGTCCAGTCTTGTTTAATTTATCAGTCAATGACCTGGATGAAGGGACAGAGCGTACCCTCAGCAGGTTTGCTGGTGACACAAAACTGGGAGGGGTGGCTGACACACCAGGAGGCTGTGCTGGCATGCAGTGAGACCTGGACAGGCTGGAGAGTTGGGTGGAGAGGATCCTAACAGAGTTCCACTCCACAAAGGCAAGTGTAAGGTCCTTCACCCAGGGAGGAGTAACCCCATGCACCAGTACAGGCTGGGGCTGACCTGCTGGAAAGCAGCTCTGCAGAGAAGGATCTGGGAGATCTGGTGGACACCAAGTTGCCCATGAGCCAGCAGTGTGCCCTTGTGGCCAAGAAGGCCAACAGGATCCTGGGGTGCATTAGAAGCATGGCCAGCAGGTCGAAGGAGGTGATCCTGCCCCTCTGCTCTGCCCTGGTGAGGCCACATCTGGAGTGCTGTGTCCAGTGCTGGGCTCCCCAGTTCAAGAGAGACAGGGAACTGCTGGTGAGGGCCCAGCGGAGGGCTACAAAGATGATGAGGGACTGGAGCATCTCCCTTATGAGGAAAGGCTGAGAGAGCTGGGCCTGTTTAGCCTGGGGAAGAGAAGACACAGAGGGGATCTTATCAAAGTCGGCAAATGTCTTAAGGGTGAGTGTCAAGAGGCTGGGGCCAGGCTCTTTTCAGCAGTGCCCAGCAACAGGACAAGGGGCAACAAGCACAAACTGCAACACAGGCAGTTCCTTCTGAATATGAGGAAAAACTTCTTCACTTTGAGGGTTACAGAGTACTGGAACAGGCTGTCCAGAGAGGTTGTGGAGTCTCCTTCTCTGTAGACATTCAGATCTTGCCTGGACATTTCTCTGTGCAACCTGCTTTAGGAGAACCTGCTTTAGCAGTGTGGTTGGACTAGATGATCTCCAGAGGTCCCTTCCAACCTATTCTGTGATTCTGTGGTGTTGAGCAGCATAAGGAACTTTGGTATGAACTTCTCATAAACACTATTGGAAAAGTAATAAACTGAACTTCTGGTAGATCAATGATCAAGTTAAGCTAAAATTAAGTTTTAAGATTGAAAATGTGTAGGGTTTGATTTCTTGAGCTTTGCATTTAGAACTTTGCTTTTCCATGTAATTTTAAACTGCAATAGTCATAGCTACAAGCTCTGTTTATCTTGTTTCTCCATGCTGCCATTGCTATTAACTTCATTTAAACCAATACAGTCGCTGAAAAACTGTGAAGATGAATGGGATATAAAAGACTAAAAAAAAAAAAAATAAAAAAAGGGGGGGGAAGAAGCAAGCAAGCAGTTTCTGATATTACAACTTTACCTCTGAATAAGTAATCAGTGCACCGAATATACAGTAGAGAAAAATGTGGAAGCAAAAGAGAAGTGAAGAAAGAAGAAAGAGACAAAGAACGAATGCATACCACTTCCAGCAGCCTTGATTTTTCACCAGTACAAGCTATTAGAAACAGAATTGACTTTTTATATTGGCATCTTCTGCTCTTTCTAAAATAATAGGTAAAGAACATAATATTACTATGGTTTGTCCATGACATAATTAAACATTCAACTCTGCATCACCCATGATGATTCACTGCCCCTGCATAGTGCAATAAATACATATTCCTAGTTCATTATGAAGGGTAAAAGTGAAGCATAGAGTCCATGCCATAGCAAATCATTTTTCAAGCAATTCCACTTCATCTAGTAGATGAAATTCAGCAAAGCATAATGGACTTTCATAAGACTGTCTCAATCTCCACCACAGGCAAATAGCTTCAAAAAGTGTGTCTATGCACTTGAGTTTCCTTTCCAAATCTGTTCAGCACAAGGTGGTGAACAAATACGGTTATGGGATAGAAATGGATCCACATTTCAGCATAGGAAGTGATTGGAAGTTCAAAGAATGGATCCAATACAAAACTTACTAATTTCATAAGAAATATTCAGCATTCATCAATCTTCCATCAGTATGGAAGCTCTCCTGTTCAGGGGCCAGTTTAAGGGACAGAACATAGTTTGAATGAGGTTTTACTGCATTGCCAACAGAATGAAAGGTACATTATATGTGAATATCCAAGCCTATTATGTTTCTCAAAGTTTATGAACTTACAGATGTCCATACCAGTGGATCAGCACTTGTGGTACTTTTTGTACATTTAATGTACAAATTTTTAAATCTTCATTGAAAAGAATGACTTTCAAAAAGGTCTAGTGTACACCAGGCAAGGATTTAGCCAACTATTCATATTACATAACATAAAGTAATTTTAAGACATTTTCTGTTTGAACATGTGACTGCCAAACTGGTTGTAACGCTTAACCAGCCTGGGAAGTATCATCCCGCAAATTATTATTTGTAAATGTACTTTTGTTACACCAGGAGTTATCATAGCTTCTGTTTTCTTACCATTGATCACAATAGGGTTCATTTTGAAATTATAGTGCTAATATCTGATAGTGATATGCTGATAGTTCTATGGGGATTTTTTATGATTCACCAATGTTATAAATCCTTGCCTAAGGAGCAGAGGTAATATTGAGGAAACATCCAGTCTCGGCCATGATTTTCAGCAAAATCAATGCTTTCAAATTTTCAAGTACAGAGACTAGGACGCCTATGAAATATGTACGAGAAAGCACATCAGGTCTATAGCAGTTCTAGTCTGTGACTGCAACATATGGTTTATAAATTGCAACAGGTGTAGGAAAACAGGTGGTTGCAGCCATTCAAGGGCATAGCTGGAATTTACCACGAGGAAAAAGAAAAAAATAAAAAAAATTAAGTACCTCAGCTTCTAGGGCAACTTCCAGACTTAATGACAGAAACCAAAGCTCTTCATTGGGCAACTCTGAGACCTTGTGATTTTTTTACATACTAACTTCCTAGAACAAGTTTATATCTGTCTTCTGTCACTACTCCATTACCTTGCCCTAGCAATTTTTTTTTTTGTTAGAAATGGATATTCACTTGAGAAAAAAAGAAACACCAGTGCCCCTCCATCTTATCTTTCAAAGAAGTTAAACCAATGTGTAAGAAAAGTGATACAGAGGTATGGTTCACTGATTTCATTTAGATGTCAACCAAAATCCTACTATCAACTGGTTCTTAAGTTTAGTGATTTTTAGACCGTGTAGTAGATGTTGTCTTGCAATAATTCTCTCTTTGGTGCAACACTTGTTCTACTTTGAAATTACACTTAAGCCAATTTCCTTCTGTTCTACAAAATCTGCAATTTATCTAAAACAAACTCACATGCAATGGACTAACACAAAACTAGTGCAGTTCTTACATCCCTTGAGTACATAAGTACATCTTAAAAGGTCATCCATCTTGTACTTTCCTCCTGTGTAAGGATAAGTTTCATCATTCAGTATATTCCCAATATTAAAAACTGAACATTTCATAGATCTTTAATAAAAGCGTCAGTGTCTATAAATTACATGCTTGGATGGTTCAGTAGTTGCCCCTGGGATCACAAAAAATGATCATTCTTGAAAACAGAACATTCATGCACTTTGACACTGAACTACAGTAAATAAAATAAGCTCAACTTCAAGTAAACCTGGAGCCTCCACTTCTTTTCTAAATCACCAGCAACTGTTGGTCTGACTCTGGGAGCAGCTGAATTCCCACAGCCCTAGAAAGGTAGGAGGCTGAAGTAATTTGTGCTTTCTTAAACGTATTGGACTTATTCATTAAAATGTATGCATTGTACTAAAATCGATCAATTTATTTTTTAATATTCCCAAACCACAAGAATTTAACCTAAAATTAACCTGTTGTAACTTCTGCTTGAAAAAAAATTCCTTTTGTCATTTGTGTACTGAAAAGCTATTTGCAGGAACATAGGAACTGACATGCCAGATCAAACCAATGGTCCATCTAGATAGTATATTAAGTGTGCTTATCAGCTCTCACAGTTTTCCTCTGAAATTTCTGATTCAAAAAACTTCCTGTTTCTTTTTAATCTTGCAGACAACAATCAAACCAGACCATTAATTCCAGGGAGCAATTTACTATATGTGCTTCAACGACTATACTATGGATCTCAAAAATGCTAAAAACATGGTGTGATGGCATATTTAATATGTTTTTACTAAATTGTGCTGTCATGTGCAGTCAGAACAAGTATTCTGCGAAGACTGGACCAAATTAATCCCTAGCAACACTCCATAGAAGCCAATGGAGTTGCACCAAGGATAAAAGTGGCCAGCTATGCCTCATATTTACTGCTTCTTTCCAGTCATCTGCATTAAAGAAAGAATAAAATAGAAAAACACACACCACTTTTCTTATTCCCAAAGCAAGTCAGCTAAAATTACTTTAAAACAGTTCATTTACTAGGCAGAAACAGTACTGTAGCTGGAAATTTACAGTTAAAGCATTTTTCTATAGTAAACTTTTTTTAAAAAATGTGATTTACAGGAAATCATCTTATTCTTTGAGGGTGCTTGCATATCTAATTAAGTTCCATTAAGCTGATGAGATTTAAGCAGTGTTTAAAGTTAAGCACATGTTTAAGTACTTGCCTGAATTAGTTCTATAACTGTCAAACTGTGTATTTCATATTGGTAAGCAACCTAGTTGTTTCTCTGATACTCTTTTAGGTCTTCAAGATTTACTCACATGGGACAGTGTCTTCACAAAGAGTGTACTGCTACAGAAAATGATCTAAATTTAACTGTTAGATTAACAGTTCATTTTCTTGTGCAAGTCTACTCTACGTTGTGTTTTTCAGGTCAGTTTTATGGAAAATTAATGCCTGAGAGTAAATTTTAATTTTCCATTAGTTTGTAGTCTCTCAAAAATATTTTTAATGCTTAACCTCACTAAGGAGTTTCACTTGATCATGCACATGTAACACACATCAGATCCAAGAATGCGTATCGGTTGGTCCTTTGTTTAAACCACTTAACAAGAAGCTCAATACTCAAGGGTTCCCATCTGTTGTAAGTACAGCTGTTTAGAGCATTGTAAGGTAGGCTCTGACGTAAGACATCTTCAACTAGATTTTACGTAAACAAATCATTATCCGCTTATAATAATATGTCAATAAGTTTATTACCCCATTTCCAGAAATTTTTGTGGTTTAGCCATCAAATGAAAACATTTACAAAAGCAAAGAAATGCTTAACCCAAAGAAAGAACTGTCACTGGCATAAAAAGGCAGTAAGAAGTTACATAGAAGAAGCTTGCATTGACACATTTGTCATTTATTCATTTCATCACAAGAAAATTTGAAATTAGCTTGGTCTTTAAAATTCCTGGGTAGACAACAGGAATTAAATATATGGATACCTAACCATTCAGTACTTCAGTCACAAGTTATTTCACTGACATGCTTTTTCTACCTGAGACACTGAAACCACTAGTAATGAAACAGGGGGGATTTGCAAGAGCTACAGGTAATGACCTGATGTCCCTGCAAGTACGTTATCAATGCACAATTGAATAGTTTTGGATGTGTGTTATGTAAGCACGACTATGTTTTTCATTAATATTGCCTATCTATTATAAAACTATGACATGCATTTGAATTGAATATGAAACAAAACAACAAGCAGAGGTCAACAGATATCTAATGTAAGTTTAACACGCAGCTGTGAATTAAAAAAAAAAAGGCAGCTTCGCCATACATCACCTTCTGATGGTTGTAACATCAGAGATGGTTGTAAGTAAGCCCAAAGAGCCTAATTGTAATCATGACCTGACCTGTTTTGGAAGATGAGTCCATTTTCTCCTATCTATTCCTGTTCTTCTGCAAAAGACAGAGGACTGTACAAAGGGCTCAAATGAGATCAGACTTTACTTGGAGCAACTTGGCAAGTTACAGAGAATCTGCAGAAGTCATTCGTTCAGTGGTAGTTTCAAGTACCAAATATCACTTTTAGGATTTGTTATTCCTAGGTAGAAGGTAAAACTGAGTCTGTGGACGTGGGCCTGGGTAAAATCTGAAGAATTTAATTCACACCATTTACTTTGCAATCTACTATGAGAAGCAATATTCATGCTAATTATTCAAATGTATAAATCTGAAACCCCCAAAAAGCTGTTGCAGAACTACATCCTACAGAAATTAAAATTCCAGGATACTGCTGTTGAGGAAGCCCACAGTAGTAAGTATAAATGAGTCAACTAAAGCAAGAGATAATCCTAATTAAAAAAACCAAAAACTCACATATCATGAGACCAGAAGACATTCTTTGTTTTGGAACATTCTAGGCCTATATATGTGCCTCTATGCACACATATGTGCGTGTATGCATATACAACAGTACATGAGATGAGTTCTCTGACAAGTTACATTACATTCTGCCAGTATTTTGCATAGTGCCTTGGGTTATTTTTTAATTGAATTCCTCTGTTTGTACATGAGAACAGTATTAAAAAAAAATCCCTGAGGACTGCACTGTTTGATACTGGGTAATTTTGTTCAATACCAAGTCATTTTAATTTACATTGAAGGAGAACTTGTTAGAAGTAGGCTGTAGTTGCTTAAGCTTTAAATGTCAAGTAGGGTTGGGGAGGGGGGTGATGTTTAGTTAATGAAAAAGACAGTTTTCTAAGTAGAATTAAAGAGCATTATTTGTCAGATAGGCTATTTAAGTAAAATGGAGTGTCCTTTTCAGCTCACAGCCTATGAAGGGGTGGGGGTGGGGGGGTGGAGGGAAGCCTCAATTATCAATTACATTTCTGGAGAGTACAATCCTCTAAATATATTCTGTAAGAGACTGAAAACTTTCGTGTTCTGATCTGCATTGCACCTGCATAGAGGTAAAATATGACCTGCATAGAAGAAGAAAATGGAAGACAAGAAGAAAGAAAATTAATTGGAATAATAAAAAGGAATATGTGTATTACAATTAAAATAAAGAGTTCTACAGTTGTTTAACTGAATTTAGTTTTCTGAAGTTGGATGCTTGATTGCGGTCTCTGAAACAAAATAATTTGTAATTTATACTAGTAACAAACCTGAAACCCCACTGAATAAGAATTCTTCATGAGCCAGTCCAGTATAGCCTTTTCTTACTTTTCTCATAATTAGAACTATAAAATAGTACAGAAAGCTTAAATATGAACAACAATAATAATAATAAAGCCTCATTACAGAGGTGCTTTTAGCCCTAGGATCTCAAAATGCTATAGAAAGGGAGGCATTTCGAACCAATATATAGCATGGGTAAGAATAAAACCTGTCTCCCAAGTCTTCTTTGATTGCTGCCTCTTTTCTCTCCCTCTCACACATCTTCCCAGCTGTTAGAGAAAAAGGAATATGGCTGGAATATTTAGTTAAAAGCAAAAAGTAAAATACTTTCAGAACTTCACTTCTACTTCAATACCTCTGTGCAGAGTGGAAAACCATAGTTCCTGTATTTCTTTCCAGGATTTCACAGGTGGAAATCTGCCTGAGATCCAGAGTATGTATTTAGTGAGTTTGATTTGTCCAAGGTGCATCTCAGTCACTACACATTGTCTTTTTCCAGTGATCTGTCCATATAACCTGAGGCATAGATACAAGGTTGCCTGAATGACTTCAGGCTGTTCAGACATCCCAAGATAAGTGCTCAAAGTTTTCAAATTCTAGCTGGATAAGACTTTTGGATGGGAAAAGGGAGAAAATGTAGATAAACATAGATATATGGTAACTATGTGAAATGAAGCCATTTTCATTTAACAACTTTTCTATGCATGACTGTAATTACCAAGCCTCAAAATTCACTTCTCAAAACCCAGGGAGAAGTCAGGATGCATATGTTTTAGATATTTATTTTGCTAATCATGTTCAATAGTATTCTTTTCCCAACCTCATATGTCCACAAAGAAAGCAAACACCCTGACTTCAGTATCACAAAGATGTCTTTAAAAAATCTCTAAAGTTTAACTAAATATTGGTTAAGATTAACATTTTAAATAACAATTACATCCAAAAAGGGAAGAAACCTCACACGTATCTTAATTTTGTTTGTGTTAACACCCATAGGTCCAACACTTCCCAGAATTTACTGAGGCCCTTTGCACAGTCCTTAGGTGCACACCCAGCACCAGGAACTCTATGCATTCCAGCTCCATCAACATAACTCTTCTTTTAACCCTTTTATCTTCCACTTGTATTGCCTTTGGGGAGAGGGGTGGGGTGTAAGTAAGCTGTGGTCAGGAGTTAAATTTTTTCTGCTTGGCTGTTTCATAGATAGTTAAGGCAGCTTCCTTCCTTTATGTCTTTCTGCTAACCTCTGGATGGATGCTCTTCATCCCCAGGTGTCTGCAAGGAGCATTCTTCCCTCCTAAACCACTATAAAGTGACAGAAAGCCACTTTTGAGTTTTCACAGAGACTGAGAAATCACTGACTGGAGTGTGTCTCATTATTACTGAGCTCAGATCCCCAGATGAATGCATCAAACTGTGCCTGAGTGCTCTCATCTACCTGAGTTAGGACCCTTTTAACTCATTGGCTTTAAAAATGATGTAACTTAAGAGAAAAAAAATCCTACTTGTTTTAGTCTAAAACGCTCCCTGAAAGAAAATGCGTATTTCTCTAGTTAACTGCTTTGGTAAAAAAAGCCAATATGGCTTATTTGGGACATATTCGTTAAATCAGTAGGCTTAGGCTGCCCCTAAAATAATAAAAAGACCAAGAGACATGGTTTAGTTGTGAAGCAGGTCTTTGGAGTTCACCATTAACCTCCATGGGCTGAGGGGCACAGCCTGCCTCACCATGGTCTTCACCACGGGCTGCTGGGGAATCTGTGTTGTGGCACCTGGAGCACCTCCTTCCCCTCCTTCACTGACCTTGGTGCCTGCAGAGCTGTTCCTCTCATATTCTCACTCCTCTCTCCCAGTTGCTGTTGGACAGCAATTTTTACCCTTTCTTAAATATGTTATCCCAGAGGCACTACCACCATCGCTGATGGGCTCGGCCTTGGCCAGTGGCAGGTCTATCTTGGAGCCGGCTGGAATGGGCTCCATCAGACATAGGGGAAGCTTCTTGCAGCTTCTCACAGAAGCCACCTCTGTAGCCTCCTCACTGCCAAAACCTTGCCACACAAACCAAATAAATCTGTTAAAATTAGCAGACTGTTAATGAAACTTATTAAAAAAAATGCATCCAACTTTATCAAAAAATACCAATAAAGGCTTTCTACAAAAAGTGTGGCATGGAACATTTCAGTTCAACTGAAACTTTGCAAACTCTACAGAGCTTAATTTGGCATTACATTTTTTCCACAGCTCTGCTGCTGGCATAGTGCAGTATTCATACTCTCTTTCAAAGCTCAACATATAAGATTTCTTTTTTTGATGACTCTCTAGAAAATGCAGCCTTACAGCTCTGGTAATAAGGAATGCCTGCCAGCAGAATCCCTGTAATGATCCTCACCAACACATTTTAAAAGAGTCCAACTACTTTGGTAATTCTCTCATCAATTTTGGTAAATGTTCACTTTAGAACATAATGTAGTTTGTAATTATGCTGTTCAGAAATACAGGCATATTAATTTGTGTGGGGAACTGAAATGCTGTTCTTCACCAATTCTCAGCTTCATCATTGCTGAAGCTGCTTCTGATTTTTTTGTATTTCTTACTGTTTGCACATATGTCAATTTTAAAATTTCGAGACTTTTTAAAATTTTTAAATGTTGAGTTTTTTCAAAAAAATTATAGTAATCTCAGCTTCAAGTTATATATATATATATATAAACGTTAATCTTTTTCCTTTCATAGGTCATCAAGCTTCAGCTGAAAGGTATTATCATTTTAGAGAGAAGGATTCTTCATCTCAATAAAGCATTTCCTTCTGTATGATGTTTAGATAGTTGATTGGACCCTCAGTTTCTCCCAAACCCTTCCCCCTGGAAAACTGAAACTTTGGTGAGGTTGGAGGAATAAACAAAAATCAAAAATGTTGTAAAAAAAGCAAATATTTTACTTTAGTGGGAAGTCAGAAGAATTTTGCCAAGGGAAAGTCTTAAGAAAACTAAGTATAGGAGCTGCTGCTTTTACCATATATTAAAAAGAAAATATAGTTTTGTTTAAACCGCTTACAGTATTTATTATTAAGCCTGGACAATGAGTATTTGGTAACATTCTCCTCTTATAGCCTACATATAGCTACATACTTGCAAAACCAAAACCAAACCAACCAAACAAAAAAAGCTAAAAGACCCAACACCCTATGCCGCTGTTTTTCTATCCAAAATATCTGCATTTGGAATCCCCAGGTGGTAAATAAATTGACCACTTCAAATCTTATTCTAAAATAGTGTTTACTGACAGAATTTAGGAGTCAAACATTTTACATCTGCCTGCCTTTATTTTTTCCTCCTACCCACGAGTCCTTAGGATTATTAAACTGCAGTTTTTATATGAGAAAATGCAATTATTATAAGAAAATGAAACTAGCAAAGTGCGATCCATATAGGCAACGAAAATCTCATACTGCATCCCAATGTAATTACTGTCTGGCTTCCTGGTGTCCACAAGTCATATTTATAAACAGTATCAGCTCACTCAGGACAATGTGCATGAAACTGAATCATCTTGCTTCCAGCCAATGGAGCATTTACAGGCTGTTTTCTTTTTCTGTCTTCTCCTATCTGGTCAGATTCATGTGCAGTTTTACTCCAACCCTCAGCTACCAGGCCAGATTACACTGTTTCTGCTCTATCTACAACTCAGCTGCTGCACAACAACATTTTATGCCTTCTGCTCATCTGCAACATTAAGCTAGTTTAGGGTGATGAGCTCTGTGAGTAGAAAATCTAGAAAAATACAAGACTCCTGTCTTGAGTTTCAAGTGGCCTATATGGAGTATGTTGTCCGCCTTGGGTCCGTGAGTCAAACAAAATCACCTAAATTATCATGCAATTTAAGTCCCTCCTCTCATATGAGTAAAGAACTCCTTTTCCTTTATAAGCTCCCTGACATGTTCTGTTTTCTTTTATAAGCTCCTTGACACACTCTGTTTTCCTTTATACAGTCTGGAGTCAAAAGTGACTGGTTTCCTGGCACTGTCTATAAAATTTCCTGGTTCCACACTGAAAACACTATTTCCATGAACCCAGTCTCTGTGAGTATTTCCACCTCTTCTCTTGTTCAGACCTGCTTTCAGGACCATGAAGTTTAAAATAACAACATCAACAACACACAAAAAACCAAACAAACAAACAAAAAAACCCCATCAAAGTCATGTCATGAAGATAACTGAATTTACTGTTTTCAAGATGCAGTTACTATTATGATGTGAGATACATAAAATCGTATTTTCACATAAATAATTTAAATTTCTTACTTATTTCCAAATAGATACTAAACCAAATGTGTTCTGATGGTCACAGCCATTGCCTTCTTTTCTTTTCACTTTGCTTTTAGCCCTCTCTGCCTTTCTGGTGTGGAAACCTATCTGCTTCTTTCTGAAACTTAGAAACTGGCTTTATCACATTGCTCAACTGCCCTGTTCATTAGTGCCCATTGCCCTTCCCTGTCTGCAAGTTTCCACCTCCATTGGAAAAAAGACTCTAGGAAAAAAGAAAATATTTTTCCTACACATAATTTTATTTTATAGACCAGCCTCTCAACTGGTTGTTTCTCCTCAGTAAAGTATAATGCAAAAGCAAGATCTGAAGCTGTCTTTACTGCTGTGCCCTTGTATTCTCATTTTTGGTTCTTTCAGTAGCTACCCTTACTATAATATTATGCTTTCTATCATCTCTCTGAACCTATTTTTATTACTTCTTGCTTGCTTCCAGTGGTTTAGCAAATTACATATTGTAGTATTTTTGTATAAATGTATATACAATTCAGCAATGCCACTGTGCTTTGTATTCAATAACTACTCCCATAAATATGAAACTTCAGTAAATTCCAGTGAATATTTTCATTTTTCAATTAGAATAAAAACTAATTCAAACTATTCTTCTGTATAGATCCTTACAGTTTGAGCTCTTTTTTTTTTTTTTTTTTTTTTTTTTTATCATTCCGTACTCACAATGTCAGCAGCATACACTGCAAAGTTACATTATATCAGTACTTCACACTATATTCAAGGTGCAGTGTAGCCACAATTTTAGATAGAAACAGTTTATCTATCACTGATTTTATCCTCCTAACAGTATAAACTGAGAAACATGTTTGTCTTCAGCACTACAACTGCACTATACTCATGATGACATCAAATGATTAAGGGAATGACTGATAAAATCAAATGTATTGTTAGAAGTTTGATTTTAGGACAATTGAAACAAATGAGTTGTTAATAGTTAATTAAAGATATAAGTAATTTTGTATACCCTGCTAAGTGCTTCATTAAGCACTGATAAATCCTTTGTCCAGAAGAACAACTTCAAAAGAAAGCACCCCCACAAGACAGATGAGCTGACTGGAAGCCCACCATGAGGAATGAGCTCAGCAAAAACTGGGGGAAAGGTAATTCCAGCAGGGGGAGACCGTGACCACCGACTCATTGACCACCAACTCAAGAAATCCACCAGATCCAAAAGAAGTTGAGACTGAGCATGTGAACTGATCAGCATGAGAAGGGAGAGAATTATTTGACAAATAGGAAACTGAGCACTAAGTAATGAAGAAGTTAGGTAACTTGTAACCAATGAAGGCTGATGTCTTTGTATAATGAACTGTATAAATAATGTAAAATTTTGACAGTTGGGGAGACAGGCATTTGTGGGTTACCACCTGGCTCCCTACTTCGCACAAACTAGAATAAAGGAATAGAAATACCTCGACTCAGTGTGTGAATTGGTGCTGCGCACCAGGTAATGAACCCACCTACAGGACAGAGGACATGACAAACTTTTTTCATGCTGACTCCCAGACATTTATTTTTTCTTGGCCAGAGTTCTATAACACCTTTCCTTTTTGTGCACACAGTATTTTTTCATTTGATTTTTTGGATTCATTATCATACGCTTGTCATTAGACCTCCACATTTAGACTCAACACACCCATCTAATTTTTTCTGCATTTTTTCTAATTATGTTTCAGGCTTAATAAAGGCATTATTTTGCTTTTTTTCTAGATGTTGCTATGGAATAATAGATCGTCTTATTATAGAAGTAAAAGGTCTACGTTATGTTCTTGCATGTTTTGGGAAAAGAAAAAGAGACGGTGAGAAGCAATAAAGAGGTATAATCCAGTTCCACATTCTGGACAGAAGAGAGTCTAACATTTCCATTTATGGTGTCAGAAGTACTGTTTCTGGGAAGGATAAGGATGGGTTATGAATACCATATATCAGTCTGTAATAAATAGTCCACAAAATAGCTATCAGGCCAAATTTTTCCACTCTGCATTGAAAGTCCTTCATATCATACCACCTTGCTGCTAACTGGAATTATTTCAAATCTTAAGCACTTAGGAAATTGTATCTTTATTTATGATACACCTCATATTTTTCTTTGCTTATCAGAAAATATCAGGAAAGTATTTTATATCAACGGGCACTGATTAACCTTACTAGTTAGGGTGTAGTATTTTAAGGATATGCACATTTTGCTTTTTCAGCCTACTCAAAATCTGCCAGGCAAGTATTTTTTCTCACATCAAAGTCAAAGATATCGTCTTTACTGGGGGAAAGGTGTGGATATTCTCCTTTCTTCCAGGAAAAGTCCTGTGGATGAAGCTACAGTTACATCTCTAGTCATACAAGAGATTCAAACATTTCCAGAAGGCTGAAGCTAGCCTTTATGTAACATTAATTTCAAATCTAGCATGGGTACCAAGATAACCTAGTTGGAGAAGAAACAACAAAGGAAAACTGATGCTGTAACAGAGAACATGTAATTTGGGGGCAATCTAATCTAATAATCCTATTGATCAGAGTTAGGCAATTTAAGAGCACATGCATGCACAAAGAAAAAAAGAAGCAGGTGATGTGACAGGCAGAACTTCAAGATCTGAAAGATAAGGGTCAACACTGTGTGGTGGACTTGCCAGCACCCCTGACAGGTAAAGGAAACAGGATCCAGAGATCTATACAAGATTAACAAAGAGTTTCAATTAGAGGGGAGAAGAAAACAGAAGAAAGATGATACAGATACCACATCATCAAAAAAACCCTCAGGGTCCTAAGAAATAATATCAGACTCTAGACTCCTCTGTAGTAATGAATGAGATCTGACTAATCTTGCTCAGCTGTAGCTTTGCTTATTAGTAGTAAATCCTAAGTAAATTTAATGCATCCTATAGCCTTTGATAATCAGGTAGTACAAGTGGTGACATGGTGCATTTCTGCTTTAGCATCTGTCAATAAGAGAGAACAGCAACTTGCTATCATTTTGAGGATTCCCTCTCCCATCTGTTTCAGCCTGCATCCAGACGGTGGACCAAAAGTGTGCCCTTAATTAGCAAGCCTAGTCAGAGAATGGTCTGTGTTCCCTCAATCAGCAACCCAGGCTGGTGTCTAGTAGCAAGCAAAATGGGTTGTAACACTAGCTATGTCTTCCCCAATCCAGATTACAAGAACCTGCCATTCATTGGGTCCTAAAGATGTAGAATATTTCACTTACAAACATTCTAATCCTTGCAAAGAAACCAGATAGAGTGATTTGCTACTCATGAGCACAAGGCAGGATTAGGATTACTAACAAGCATAGCCTGTACTTTCTGCTTGGTATTTTAAGGTTAACATCTTTTGTTACTTGCAAAGATTAACAGTGTCTTTCCTAAAGGGTGATTCTTGGATGCATTATTCTTTTTCCCATTTAATCTTTTGTGGGAGAATTGTGATTATTTTATTTTAGATACAAAAATTATGGCTCAAAATTATAATGATGCAAAATAATTTCTTTTAAAATAGCTTTATATAAGTTCTGATGTCAGCACTTGTCCACAAATATGGTAACGACCTGATCCACTTCCTATTGGAGACTCATGCAGAAAAAGAGTGTGGTTCTGGATGCAGTGGGAGTATATTCTGCTTTACAGAGGTGGTTACTGCAAATGGCAGTAGTCCTGCATGAACTGTATGAAAATGGATTTTATTTCAGTACAGCACATTACAGATCCCAAGCCCAACCTTGTCATTATGATTTCTCATGCAATTATGTGTGGGTCCTATCTCCCTAAAGATTCTATCTTTCTTTTACTGCCTCTGGCTGTCAGCTGGAAGAAAGTTCTCAATCATAATGCAAAAGACTTTCCAAACCCAGAAGTTAATGACCATAATGATAACTGTTACTTATGCATTTTACTCCCCAAAACCTCTGAAGCGTCTGTGACATCTGCAAATTCAGAAAGGCATATGCCTAAGCATGTGCTAGCAGTAGCTTACTGGCAGCAGCATGATGATTGATTTTGGACCTTTTTACCTTAAGGATCAGCCTTTTCCAGACCTCAAGCAGTTTTATTTTGGCTGGCTTTACAATAGCTTACTTAAATTAGTTTGGTGATCATGTACCTACTCCTAGAATAAAATTCTAAGTTACAGAACACCATGGCAACTTTGTTCACTGTCTCCACAGAAAACTTCAAGGTTGTATAAACAGAGGGACTGACAGGCACTCTCATCCTAGACTGATTTTAAATAATTAGGGCAGGACTGTAGCAAAATGAAACTGGATGTAAAAGTATGGATTGTTCTAACTGCTCCATTTTCTGACATCTCCCTTTCAGCATGATGTTCTAAGAGACAAAACATTCCTATATGATGTGAGATCTTTTGTGTTGAATGCATAATTTAGCTATGTATATCCTATTTTAGTATCTATTGTTTTGAAGAAGTCTCTTGTTCAAATATTTTTTTTTAAATTCTTTCTGAAATTATCTGCTGCATTTCAGGGTTAACACTTATACTTTGCTACTTGTATTCTACACAGCAAATCAATGACTGCTGCTCATTTGTGATTCCTGCCAAATCGCTACACTCTGCTCAGACTGAGACTAGCTGAAGACCCTAATATGGTGACAGCTGCTGGGAATGCTGTTCTGTAAACTGAATAGCCAAAAAATATTCTATCAGCTAACAGCACACAGTCTTCTGAGATCTTATTTGAATATAGGTGGTGATAGCACATTTCCTTGTAACCCATATGTACTTCACAATATGCTGAGTTTGTACTTAATGCAATTATTTTAGATGCTTGTGTTTCTTTATATTAAGTTCATACAAATTCTTGCAGAATCAGGGTCAATGTTTAAAATTAAGCAGTCAAATGAAGGTGCAAATTTTTTTAACTGGTTCATATCAACTAAACTAGTAAATGCTTTTGTTCAGAATAAATAATGATAATTTAGGAAACTAGACTATGAATACATTGGTGTAGAGGAATTATAGAGGAATGAAGGTAGGTTATTAACATTGATAATATACAGCGGTGGGCTGGCTTCAGGGGTGGCGGGCTGGCTGACGTGGATAAGGTGCAGCTGTGGCTGATTTCTGCTAAGTAGTTAAACAGCTCTAAGGGGTATGGAAGAGATGGAATGGATGAAGAGAAGCAGAGGGAGGAGAGAGAATCCAGACATAGCAGAGGCAAGAAGCAGGGTGGACTGGCCTGAAGAGGATGAAGAAACAGCATGGATGGTAGAATCTGGCTGATGGTAAAAGCCTTGTTGCAGCTGACTAGTTTTGATAGTGCTGTGACACACTGGAGTCAGTGAGTTAGAATACTTCCTAACAAAACCACGTATATCATAACAGCCACAAGATCATGCTTTTCATAAATGGATCAATCTTCAGATTAAAATTTATGTTTCTTACTTCTACTACTTTTGCTGGAATTCTCTTCCACAGTTCACTTTCTTACAGTACATATTTCTTTGTTCCTACAGCATTTATTTTTTTTAAAAAAAAAAAGCTAAACAGCTTCTATCTTTCTTTGTTGTTAAAAACATGGAGTATTTACAAGCAGCATTCGCTAGCTCTCAACCCCTGCTCTATAGTCTAAAGAAACCTATTTTAGTCTCATATTGTAAGATAGGTATTATCTATTGATTGTGATACCCTTCTCTGCCTTTCTCCAAATCCTTTTAGAAAACATGTGATCAGACCTTTATATACAATGGTGCTTGTTATACATACCTAGCACAGAGTGCTTTACAGAACAGACAAACTGATGTTTTTTGTCCAAACCTGCACTAGTAGCTTAAGCTGACCCCCTTCAGAGACAGAAATTTGGGTATTTAACAAAGGCTGACCCATGGGATTAATGGTATATATCAAGGAGCACTGTCTGATCATGTTGTCAGGCCTGGCCACAGGGAAGCAGGAATAAGGGAAGACTAGTGTCAGTGTTACATCATGCATTAAACTTCAGAAAGTTCAGAAAATTTGGGGCATTCTGCCTCCTTTCTTATGAGTTATGCATTGTAACCTTCCCCATCATACTGTTGCATGTGGGGCCAAAGTGTAAACCAAGCCACAGAAACAACCCAGGCAGAACAAAACCAAAACCAACCAGTCCTCCCCACCCACTGAGCCCCCCACCTGCACATACAGGCTATGCATACAGAGGACAACAACAAGCAGCCAAGAGCTGGAGAGGTAGTCATAAATATAACAAGAGACAAAAAATTACAACTAGCTTTTCTTGATCCTCAACATCTTTTGTGTTGCTGTATTTTACTATTGATTTTTAGCTAGATTCTTAATAAATATCGAAGGACAGGGAAGAATTTTTTGGCATTTTTTTAAGCAAGGCAAGTTCTGGAAAAGGAGTATCAAACTTGAAGGTAAGTGAGAGCTAAGAGTAATTTCTCTTTCTCTGTTTTAATTAGGTTAATATGTGAGGGAAGGGGTTGGTGCTTAAGCAGGTACACTGCACAGTGTGAGGCAGCAGGTGAGTTCTGGTGGGACTGAGCATTAGATATTGTCCTACAAACGCATGTTGCAGGAACAAAGGAAACTTACTGCAAAAGCACCCTTTAAAGACCTGAGAAGTAGAGTACTTGAAGTACATTGGCTTTAGGCAAGTCCTTTCATGTACATTTAAATTATCTATGGACTCAAGTAGTCTCCAGAGAGGGCTGGCTGGTTTCACAGTCAATGTTCAAGCTCTGTTTTAACATTGCGAACAAGAACTACAACAGGCCTGAATGTAAGGTTTTCAACCGTGCGTAATAAACAATGTCATTATTCCCTAAGCGGGAAGACAGGCCTCATGCCACATCCTTACTCCCTCTCTGTAATTAAAAGAGCAATTGAGAACAGGAAGCTGCCCTTGGCACCATGAGCCAGCCTCTGGAGATGATTTTTACTCTCCCAATGCCTTCTGTAACTTACTGGTTTAGGGACCTATGACTATCCCAGAAAAAATCTCACCCATTCCTCACAGAAGAGTCATCTGAGAATTTTACCTGTGTTCAACTTTGTGCCGAGATTATTAATGAAAAGTTTACATGACATCAGTTGCAAGGCTGATCCTGGAGGATTTTCATTAATATTTCCCCTTACACAAAATCAAACATCATCTCTTCTTTAGCTGGTTCCTCACTTCCTTATAATTCTTGTACCAATGTCTGCCTTCAGTAGTTTCACTACTAATTGCCTGGATTAAAGTAGATTTACTACTTTAAACTTATTCAAACAAGGACAACAGGTTAACCAAGTATACTGCACTTTTGGGAAATACGTATTTCATTTTAACCTTTTTGCTAAGTGGGTACTTCCTTGTCTTCCATTATCCTCAAGTACTTTCAGGTATTCTTTTCTCCAGGAAACTTCACAAAGTCTTGCAGGTCATTGAGCTTAAACTGATAGTTCTGTAGTGGTGTGACATCTTTTTGCCCTTTGCCTTCATTGAAATTTGGTTACATTCAGGTTTTGAGATCTAGGTTCAGTGTAATAAAGTATAGGAAAAAACAGAATAGATTATCCATCATTTTGAGTATATAGATTGCATTTACACCAATAACTAGGGTCAACCTTAAAGCTACCCTATGCTCTCTTTGTATCAGTCAGGGTCAAGGACCTACATTTCTCAGGTCAACAGTCAGAAATACCGAGCAACGAACATCCTTTAGATGTAGTGTTTTCACCTTAACAGCTCAATTTAAACTTAATAATTCCCTGTACCTGTTCCTGTGTTTCATGCTTTATTACTCTTAAATTTATAAAAGTGTGATCTATGTTTTACAACAACATAAATGTGCAGGAGCTGTGTGTTACTTTAAGAGAAAATGTTAAGTGTAGGAGAGCTATATTTTGCCGACAGACTGCAGCATAAGAAGAACAGTAGAAAATGAAGTTATTTACTGGTAGTGTGGCAGTGTAACAGTGAAGCATGTTGCCTACTCCTCCATAGCCTGGCAACCCATAAAACCTGAAGTCTTTAGCTCCATCCTGGTTGTCATCCAGACTGCCCTGCAATCCTGCCACACTTGCAGGAATGGTAATGTTCACATCCTTCTCTCACCCTAAGCCTGCTCCTTTCGTTGGTACATTTCTCAGCTTGGCAGGATACAAAGAGGCAGCCAGCACCATTCCCACCACACACAAAAACCTTAAACTGGAGCTCTTTGTTACGTACTCTTTACTATTGCATGAAACACAAAGCAGCCTGAAAAGAGCCTGCATTATAGAAAGGCTTCACTTTGTATAGGGATAATACAACGTGGATAAAACAGGCAGAGGTAGTGAGTGAGAGGTAGGACAGAGATGAAGAATGAGGCTCAGATAGCCTAGAGGGGACTATGTCAGTGCAGACAGACCTGCCGTGGTAGCTTGCTCAGAAGCAGGAAAACCTGATACCTTCATGAATGTGATTCTGAAGCATGTTACTGCTTTACAAACAGCTTGCCAGTGCATCAGGAATATTCTTAGAGAAACAAGGATTTTTTTAACAGTGTGGCTATGTAGTCAAAAGGGAGGGGGAAAAAGTGTTTAAATATGACCAAATAATGTAAGAAAAAATAGAATTTGTACATGTTATCAAAAAAATAGCTAATAACATAAACAGCCAGATAGGGACAAAATAAGATGCAGATGGGAACCTAAACTGGCATTTCTTATCTTCTGAATGCTTGACTTTGCAGTCTTAATAACGCAGGTTTTGAATGTGTAATGTCCTTGGGTTTTTTTAAGAACAGTACAGCCACAGAAAACATATCGCACAGAAGACTCAGCAGTGGGGTCAAAAGTTGGGTTATCACTTAATTTTATATTTTCATAGAAACTATCTTCTTTTTCTTAAAATGTTTAATTATGTTTGAATCCTGAAAAATACCTCAAACTAATCCACCGATAGCCTCCGCTTTTTATTTCTAATTTTCCACGGAGGAATGGCTGTAAAGGGGCTTTCTCTGACTACTTGAAAACAGCATTTACATAGAGATTAATACACTTGAGATATTCTACAGGACACAAATCTGTTTAATTGGTTTCTCTTGACTATAATGTTTCTACTGAAGATATTCTTTTCAGCACTTGAAAAATTACAGACAAAATATCCAGTTTGTAATCATCTTGCTGAAGCATGCAGTAGTCCTCTATTAATTTTCTATTGATACATGCTTTGCTCATTGGCTGAAAGTGCAGCCCTTTCTGTGAAGTTATAATATAAACAAAAAACTAAGAATAATCTCTACAAAGCAATGGCTGATATGAACGGCTGGCTAGATGCTGTGCAAACCTCCATGCTGGTTACTGCCACCAGCTGACTCAGAAACTGTCAAAAGCTTCTAATCTGCTTCACTTTTGCCTCATTTGCTGCCATATTTTTGATTGATGGTGAAATCTTGACAGGCATTGCTGTGGCTTTGTTTCAATTTAGTTTATACACTGATCTAGCTATACCACAGCTTTGGCAGCTGTTAAAATATACTTTATTCTCCCATATCCCCAGTGATTTTAGTTTTCATATTTTTCAGATCTTATCAGCCCCTGAATTTCATCTTCTCAGATAAGTGAAACTTTCCATTCCTTCCTGTTCTTTACCAGCAAACATTCCTTTTTATCCTGATTTTCAAGCCTTCATCTTTAGAGTATTTATACTGAGGTCAGTGAATTTGTAATCTTTCCTTCTACAGAGAGATGCTCCTGTGCATCCTAAAGAGACTACCAAATAGTTCTCAGAGGACACAACACACGAAAAACCTGCTAGGAGAATTTCTTTGTAAGATCATTAGTCTTTTGAAACTTCTTGCATGACATTTATTCAGTCAAATACTATTGGCTTCTTTTACCCCATCCCCATCAAGCCTAAAATCTTAAGGTGGTGCAAGAAAGTGAAAAATAAGACTTGGTATACATGGATCATGTATTTTAAAAATGAATTTTTAATCTGTCAATAAAATCAATAAACATTTGTGGGCTTTCCTGTCTATGGAAAAGACAAATATTTTATTGTAAATATAAAGACAACAGTTGCAAATTTTGTTTGTCACTCCAAAAGCACAAAGTATGGTATATTAACCTCTCAGCCCACAAGCATTTGTCTCCGTATTGGCACTAACTGACAACAGCAAACATCATACTTGTGTCAAGAAAAAAAATAATTTGCTGCTGAATGCATGATGAGGCCAGTCAAAAGGAAATGAAGTTATAACCACTTTCTTCTTAGCATACCTCTTAATTAGAGTCAATTTCTAAAACTTTATAATGGAAATATTCATGATAGAAAAAATAGTCTAACTAGAAAGCATTCATTGAAGATGCTTTTTAGCATATCGTATAATGTTTGTACAGCTGCTTAATCCTGTAATTGACATCAGGTCGCCTTGCTGATTTTTTGAGGAAATCCAGCTCAGGTAAGACAGAATTTTTTCAGCCTTCTTTCAAGACACAAAACTGAAGAAAAGTGTATTCAAGAGGGGTGTTTGAAGTAGCATGCAGGAGCTAAATCCTGTTAACAAATAATGAAAAGCGTGTTTAAATCCCATAAACCACACTCAGTTTCTTTTAATGTTTATAAACCGTTTACTGAAATAATAGTGTTTCTGTTAGCAATGAATGCAACAGTGAAATATTACTTCTTTAAGGGAAAATATAAAAGGTAATGCTTTTTTCATAAGATTTGTACTTAGTTATAGCATAGCACTGCTAATGTTGGAGGTTTAAAGCTGAGTAACAGTAAGATTTTATTAACGTTTAGTGACAGTGTGCCTAGCAGAAAGGATGGAATTGATGGATAGTCATGCTTCTTTACACCGCTTGTTCTGTGACTCCATTATCTCTGTGGAGCACAGAATAAGGCTGGCTGTTAGGCACACATAATAAGCCCAAGTTTACCAACACCAAAAGGGATGCTATGGTAATTTCATTCTGTACACTCAGTCTTCATTCCTCACATCACAGGGTTTTTAAGCATAGAAGTAATGGGTTTCGTTGTGGTTTTTTAAAGTCAGATTAGTTCTCTAATTCCCAGTTCACCTAACATGAACAAAGACTTGCGCTGACACAGCACAAAGAGGGGGAGGTGCTGGAGGGAGGGAAGGAGAAAAAATAAAAGTCAACAGGCACTGAGACATAACACTTTGTACCATGAAACTACAGCTTCAATCAGGAGCAGCTTAATTTCTCTAGAGTGGGGAATGAACACAGCTGTAATTACTGCCTCTAAGTGCAAACACTCGCTCATTCCCCTGCCCCGGAGAGGTTGAGCTGCTGCTGGCCATTTAAGACAATTCACAGTTCCCTTGCCAGCGTAAACAGTTAGATCCAATAATGCCTCTCACTTCTCCCTTTTCAAGAAGAGTTTCTTTTTTAACCTACATCATCTCAGTGATCTGGTTTACATCAGGGCCTTGCAAAGGCAGAGACGAAACTGAATGGGCTGCAGACGGCACAGCAGGCACAGAAAAGCCTCTTGTTGAGCTATAGCCCACAGGCTGGTGTAGCTACAGGCAGTAAATGAGGATGATGGATGCTGGACTGAGTGTCCCAAATGTCCCCCACTGAAAAGGGCTCCATGACAACCTAAGTACATTTCCTGTGGGGTTTTTTTTCAGCTGTGGTCAGAAAATCTTTCCTATTTTGATTTAAATATTTCTGTTTTCAGAATTAAGCAGATTTAATGGCCTCACCCATTGGACAGCTTCTAAGATTTGTAAAAGGATTTTCAAGGACAGACCTAGCTCCACTCCAAGGGGAGAGGGAAAGTCTGCTGGGCAGCCATGAACGCAACCCAAGGGCACACACCTTATCAAGTAGGTTTGGTCATAGACCTCCTGTAACCTAGTTCAGAGCACTCTTCACAAGTAAATTTTGCTCATGTTCTCAGCTCTTTCTAGCTGGTTTCGTTTTTCTGTCCAAGCGTCAATAAGACCAATAGAAACATACGTAAAATGTCACACTAAACAACATAAGGCTACATGTATTTTACTTACTGTCACTTCTGAAGCCTGTACCAAAAATCTGCTTGTTAATGACCAAAATGAAATTTCCACTCATGTCGTAGTTTACTAAAGCATATGATAGTTTTTAGGTCTGAACAAATACTTTCCATGCTCTAGGGCTAGAATGAGGCAGATTCACTCTATCTGAATTTGAAAGGCTAATTCATTAGCACATTACGCCTACATCAAAACATTCATCCTCTGAGGTGCTAAAAAGTCATCTGTCAGTTTCCTAGAATTTTTAGTTCTATATCATCTTTACCCATATTGTGGAAGAATTTTATTTCATGCCAAAAATTATTTCTGTGTTTTGATTTATTTGTGTGAACCCAGTATATCTTTCTCTCCACATCGTAACTATGTCTTTTCTTAATTCTTAAGCGGACAGATTGGATGGCCCCTTCGGCTAGTAATTCCACTGATGCCAGCATTGTTACGGTGCCTTGATACTGTTGTGCACATCTCTCTTGATAGGCTGGTAAACACAGCAAGGACATAAGGATAATTCCCTCTAAAGTGAAAATACAGGCATGGCTGCACGAGGGCACAGAGGCAGCTTGCCACACACTGCTGATAATTCAGGCTCTGCAGACAATTCTGTTTTCTCTCTGGCAAGCAGTTACATGCTAAGCCTCAGTTACACTCTTCTTTCCTTTTTCTCCCCCTTTTCCTCAGATTCTTAAGGGAACATGAAATGTTCCTCAGAATATTGCTACTCTCATTTAGGAATTAAATTCTCTTAGTGGATGTGCCATGCGCAGATCTATGCACACTCACTCAACAGTAAATCAGTAGCAATATTAAAGCATTTTTCAATATGAATAGCTAGGGGATAGCCAGGTTCCTAATGAAGAGGATTTTCTATATACTTTTTTCTTTTTTTTTTTATCTTGGTTTATCGTCATTATAAGCTGCAGCAGGCTTTACCAGCCTGAAGGACAGGTGAGCGAGCAGAAAGCAGATGAAAGACACATTTTGAACAAGTAATTTTCTGGCAGCACGGCAGAGGTTGATCTGAGAGGATAGTCGGAGGCGGAGAAGGTAAGAGCTGTGTGTGGTCCTAGGACAGGTTCCAGGACAACCTTGTGCAGCTGCTGTGCAGAAGGCAAGTAGCCAACAGGAAAGACCAGAAATGATCCCAACACCCTCGAGATGGCAGCTACAGGAAGGGAAGAAAGAGAAAGGAATGGAGAAGACAGCTGCAGTTATGTTCGAAGTTATGTTTAAAGTTTGAAACTGGTAACAAAAGTTTTTGTTTAATACAATAATAGAGAGACAGCCACCGGGATCTGAAAAGAGGAATTATGTCTCTGTGTCAATAGGAAGAAAGATGACTCTGGTCGCTTCACTTTGTAAGAACAGATGGGGTAAGGGATTAGGGCCTACTTGTGATAATAGATCGAGAGCTCACACCTACACATTAAGTTTAATAAACAACACCAAAAATACCTTGCCACACATTCAGGATAATTGTAATATATCTAGCTATTGAAAGTATTTGTTGATCCTTCCTCTCACCCTCACTTGCTCTTATGTCCACAGATGACAGAAATCTTTTCTTTCCAATTCTTTCTTAAGTGAGAAAATGTAATTGCTATTAAAGATGTTACCACCAGTATTGCTTTTCTTTAATCATGGAGAGACATTCAGCTGAACCCTTACCGATTGAATTTCAGAGTGTTTACATAAAACTTGATGTGGATACAATTCATTTCTCTGTGTTATAAAGACAATGGTTTTTATTCTGCAAAATGCAGCACATTTCCATATTTATCATTGTAAGCCTAGAATTGCTTAAAGGCAGCATATCTTATAATTAATTTTTACTGCAGTGTGAAAAGAATTCTAAATCATTAATCATTTGCCTTTCACTAACTACTGAAAGAAAATTTTCCTGTCCCATTCTATACACAAGCACACACAATGTCTTGTGGAACTGACTTTCCAACAACCTGATTATTTTTTTTTTAACCCCTCTCAATCTCTTGATCTAAACTGATCTACCCATCAGAGAATAGTCCTCCAGTAAGGATGGGGTAGTTAAGAGTTGCCAGGGGCTGGCCAGCAGTTTCTCCCAGAGTTTATACCAGTTTCAACAGGCACAGTCACTGGATTGTATTTAATACCTAATGTACATTTTCTAGCTGATTTGTTTTAGCTTTCATTCACCTTCCGTAATTGGCTGACAATTGTTTCCTCAGCCCAACCGTCATTCAGACTACTATTATAAGAAGTCAATAAATAGTTTTATGTCAAAAGGCAGTTGTATTTCTTCCACATAGTATTTTTTCCCTACATAAATGTCAGCATATAAGATGTTACATTTAGTAGCCTCCAGCAGGGCAGCTTATATGAATGTACCTGATCATTCCATCTTCTGCCTAAACAAAGCCTGGCAAATCAATTTATTGTACATTCCAAGCATTGTATGAATATTAACTAATCTTTCCAATAACCCTGTGTCATGGTTTAACCCTGGCCAGCAGCTAAGCATCAGACAGCCACTCACTCACTCCCCGCAGTGGGATGGGGGAGACAATCAGATGGGTGAAAGTGAGAAAACTTGTGGGTTGAGACAAAGACAGTTTAATATGTAAAGCAAAACCTGTACACACAAGCAAAACCAAACAAGGGATTCATCCCCCTTTTCCCACCGGTGGGCAGGTTCAGCCACCCCCAGGAGAGCAGGGCTCCAGCATGGGTAACCGTGACTGGGGAAGACAAACACCATCACACCCAATGTCCCCCCTTCCTCCTCCTTCCCCCATAATGAGCATTATGCCATATGTTATGGAATATCCCTTTGGCCAACCAGAGTCAGCTGTCCTGGCTGTGTCCCCTCCCAATTTCTTGTGCCCCTCCAGCCCTCTCACTGGCAGGGCCTTGGAAAGTGAAAAGTCCTTGACTTCGTATAAACATTACCCAGCAACAACCAAAACCATCACTGTCTTAGCAGAATTATTCTCATACTAAATCCAAAACACAGCACTGTACTAGCTACTTAACTCTTTCCCCACTAAAATCGGGACACCCTTTGCCGGTGGCAGTCATTACCAGCCCCATACAAAGAAGGAAATAATGAAGAAATAGAAAAATTATGCCTCCAAATTACTGCTACAGCTCAAGATTCTAAAGGTTCTCTTAGGGAACCAGTGAACCTTACACAGTTAAGCAAGTAATTATTTGGTTGGAAAATTACTATCTATCCCATTTAAGATATTCAGGGTCATAGGCAGACAGAACTAGATGCATATGCTGAAATTTCGAAGCGCCCAAAACTGTAGCATGCACCAATCTGTGATCCTTAAAAAAACACTACCCTCTATATTAATGTAAAGTACTATCCTGACATTTCTTTTTTTTTAACCTTTAAAGTTCCCAATGTATCCAGTATGTCTGAATATCCTAAAATTCTGCTCTTCTTGATATGCATGAGAAATCAACTATACCATACCTAAGCATGATCAAAAGCAGAAAAGTGGCACCTCTTGGCTCAGGTTTTACAAATGAGATTCTCCTTTAAGGAAGCAAGTTTGTCAAGCCTTTGTGCTGCATTTTATACCCAGGATGAGCAATTCTTACTCAGTGAAGGCTTACAGGCAATCCAGCTGAGGAGGCTAGCCCACACAGTGAGCCACTTGATCCCCAACTCCTACGAGACGATACAGAAAGATTCAGTTTCACATCAAAGCCAGCTGAATACATTGTTCTGACAATTTTTGACAAGTGAAAATAAATCTTCTTAATGTGAAATATAAATAGTCTTCATTTGTATGTTGCAAGTAAGTACATAGCTATATATTAGCATTTCTTAATCACAGTTTTTCTGAAGTCAGCATTTTCCTTACATTTCAACCAAATTCAGGATATAAATTACTGTCAACAGATTTTAATATCACACTGGATAAGAATTTCTATTTTCAGGTAGCATTAGCACTCTTGCTTTAAAACAAAATTCTGAACACTAAGGGAGATTCTGAAAACCATCTTTTGAGTACGCTCACAAGCTCGTCTAACACACACACTACCCTCAAGGTTAACATTTTAGGGCCAAATATCAGAGGAATCATTTCAGTGATAACACACAAATTGAGATTCACAACTTTCTGCTAGCGTACAAACTGTGGTAAATACTAGCTTTTCTTTCCCTTCAGTGTTAGTATTTGCTGTGTGTCATATCACCAGCTTTAGGCAGATAGTTTCTGAAAGTTGTTGCTAAGATGAAATGCTACTCTTCTTACTTTCCTGAAAAGACTGTCAATAATGGATATGCAATTAAGAAATGAACAAAGATAAGAATACAATGGATTTATGTTTGTCACAGTATTTAGAAGTCACTCAATGCTAAATATAGTACATCGCATTATCTTCTACGAATATATAACTTTCTGTGAAGGTTACTCTTGATAAGGTACCTTTATGTGAAAGGAGCTCTTTCACATAAAGGGGATCTATATAATCTTGGCATCCAAAATGGATGGGAAATATTTTTAAAGCAGATGATCCTTTTCACATACATCATGGTTTTACGATGACTTTTCCTCAAACAAGCATGCTTCTGGTTTTGTTTGAAAGTTGAAAAATTTATTTGTTGAAAGATTTTTTTTTTCTTTCTCTATAATGGTAGCATTCTTTTATATATTCAGAGCATATATTTGTATATATGAATAGATAACGTATTGTATATTCTGAGTATATTTTGTATATATTGACTATATACAGTTCAAATAAATTACTGTAAAATCACTGCTTCATAACAAGAAATAATTCCCTGTATGTGAACAGAATTAGGAAAAAGTCATCCTCATTTGGTAGTTAGGGGCAGATCATTATTTAACTGAGATCAAAATAGGAATAACCACATCATATGGCACCTCGGATCAGAGCAGCTCTATGTCATTTAACAAAATCCTTAATGTCCAAACTCCAGATCTTAAAACCTGTATATCACTTAATTAAGTAAATCATACAAGGTCCTGAAGATGAAAGTTTCTGGATCTGTCTGAAATTATAGAACACAGCTTTGAAGTGTAATAGAACAAATAAGAGATCATAAACAGGAAAAAATTCCACTTAAATAGTGTCACAGAACAGGTCAGCTCAGCAGGAAGTATCATTTGTCTGTGAGACAATTTAAATCCTGCTTGCGTTACTTATGTTCAAGCACTGATGATTTAAAAGATTTTTCTGTGCCTTAGATTTCTTACAAAAGTGCCTTACGACCAAAGGAATGTATTTTTAAAATGCTAAATATACTTTCATGGTGGAGGCTTAAGAATAACCCATTTAGCTCTGTTGTAGCAAGCGCAGCAACTGGCACAGCAATAGTCTCTGTGTTATTCTCAGCCCTGATATTTTGCTGCTTCTTTTGACTTTTACCCAAGAAAAGTTTAAATCATTTTAATGAACTCCTGAAATGCTTAATGTGGCACACAGTTGCAATTCTTGTTATTTAGCAACACAGATTTTGAAATAATTGGTTTTAAAACCTGTACAAGTAATAAAAAATAATTTAATCTTCTTCTCTGCTATTGCTTTGAATTTTTTTCAGAACAAACTTTTTGCCTTTTGTAAGAGAAATGCTTGAAGCTCTTACATGATTTATTATTTAGATTATAATAATATGTATGTTTAAAAGACAAGAATGAACTCTCCTTTTCCACACAGAAAACAGAATATGCATAAACCATGAAACAGGTTGAATTCAACTGAGCAACAAGAATACTAGAACAGTCAAATGACTGTGCAATATGATTTTTAAACAATTTGTATATAAAGATACACTTGATGAAACATAATTAAGGAAAACTGAAATCTGATTTCTGAGTATTATAATACACGTAGTTTATCTTTTACCTTCCCTCAACATGAAACATAAACCTAAAGGACTGAAAAATAATAATACCTATTAGAACTTCGGTAGAAAACAGAAGAAAGAAAAACAATCTGACCAAGGAAAAAACCCGAATTTTGAAATAAGCAAAGACACCTTTCTCAACATCTATAATGGAGTAGGTAACAAAGATAAAAGACAGACATTCCAGCTACACTGCTGAATTCTTGTGGAAGATTGTCATCATCAGTACCAACTCAGGTAAAATGTGGTCATTCTTAGAAGAGTCCTATTTAAATCTAAAAATCAATTCATGACACAGAGGACTTAATTATTTGCTTTTAGTATGATAGAGGACACATACCTGGAGATGGTAGCGGACAAGTCAGTCTGTCTCAGCGCTGATGAAGTCTCTTTCACTATGGCACTTGTCTTACACACCACAAATTCATCCCCTCAGCATCAGGTTGTTGAGGGTTGTTACCTTGTGGGGTTTTATCTATGTCTGATGGAAGATAAATTAAACTTGTGATACCACAGATCTGAAACACTGACACAGAAAGGAAAGAGTGCAGGTTTTACTCCTAAATCATGTTATATTCAGTCAACCAGGGCTTAAAATCTCCATGTTCTACCAATAATAAAGAACAGACACATTAGTGGAGCTGCTCCAAAAAGGGTCTCAGTGGAGACTGTTGGCCACCAGATCTTAACATACTGAAGGGACATAAAGTCTTCTCCATTAACAATAGGACTGTCATAGGTGTAGTGTTGTGTGAAGGGAGCAAATAGACTATCACTGAATTTATAGAATAATCTCTCTTCCTTATCTCCCCTGTCTCTTTTTCTGATTTAAATAGGACCTGTGATGACATGATGAATTCACACAGGAAAAAGGGACTGCTGACCTTATTTCATGGAGAATCTTACTCTGGAATGTGTGTCACCAGGTTTTTTCTTTCTTGGAGGTAGAACATCTCACACAGGAGAAAAAAGGAAATCCTAGGAGCCTGCCAGACTTGCAAATAGCCTGAATGATTTCTTTCACTGAAGAAACATATCTCATTGTCTTTGACCCAAAGTGCATCAGACGATTTCGAAATGATCACATAATAGTAAGATAAGGCATTTTTGGCAAATATATTGCAGGAAATGAGGAAAGCTATTGGGCTAATAACAGCAATTTATGAAGTTCAGGAAGGAGGTGCCTGAGGTTTAAGAAGTCCACAGTTCAATTAAATGCTAGAACAAGTGCTGCAAAAAGGATTATCAAAATTGGAAATTATTTTTAGGCCTTAACAGGAAAGAGAAACAACCCACAAACTTTATTTCTTGCTAAAGCAACCTATATAATTTCTGAAAATATTGACACAAAACAATTGGCTTTCCAGAATCTGCTCAGAGTATAGAGCAACCTGAACCTAAAAATGGATGTAAGGAGGCCAGCCATCAGGTCAGTAAGTTTTGACTACCTTTTCGCCCTGCTTCCCATACCTTGCTATGAAAACAGAAGAGCTGCCACTTTAGAAAGAACTGCAGCTCTTTGGTACTACAAGCTGCTTCAGTGTTTCCAGTCTGATAATATCTTTGGGAATAGGGCTTCAGAGGGTTAGAGGGTTTGTGAACAAAGGGGATGTTCAAGGGTCTAAGGGTAAATGTGAATTTGTGAATTTCTTCCTTTTTTTTTTTTCCATCTGTATGGCAGGAGGAGGAATTGAGTGACAAAAGTCATATTTATGGTCTGAGTCTGTTTTTTATGCTGGGATTGGCAATATTGAATATTCAGAACTTCATAAATATTTATACTGAATGCATGTTTATGTTTCATTCACGTCATAGCCTTGTGCAAGGTCTAAAGGGCTGCACCGGATGTAGATAAAGGAATTGCTTAATGCTTATTGTTTATGTACAAGTTATGGTGTATTAGGACCTTAGAAAACACAACTGTTTCTGTAACTATTTCCCTCTCTTAACTTCTCACAACTTAATACAAGTGACATTACAGTCTTCTCATATTCCTGTTCATGCAATCAAAAGTATTTTTCCATAAGGATTATTGTGCTGAAGAACTAGGTTTACATTGCTACATAGGAGGAACTTTAATTATCAGTTCATACTTATCTTGAAACTATTCAACATCACTAAAAATTGGTTCTCTCTTTTCTTATTTTTCAGCAAGATCAGTATAATATAACCTACACCACTGCAATAAAATTGTCTTCAACAAGCCACCAGCCCAGTGACTTCTCTGACAACTGCTTTCTCAATCCTTGATCCCATTTTCTATAAAACACCAGGGTTTTTTTCTGATAGTCCAATTCAGAGGAATTAATAGCAGACACAACATTTCATAACTATGCCATCTTATCTGTAAGGATAATATCCTAATACTTAAACCATTCTATATGAAATTCAGCATTAGTGACTTACCAAAATGCCAATACCAGTTACTTAATGAACTATTCAAAATGGCATCTCACTAAACCTAGTGTGATCTTTAAGATCTAATTCAGCTCTGCCCTACTTCAAGCTGAATGCTGTCACTGCTAGGCTACAAGATTTATGCTCTGTTACATATGTGCTCTCTCACCGACTACTTCTCCCTTTTCTCTGATCTTTGCACGCTTCTGTCTCCTCTGAAGTGTCTATTTCTTTTTCTTCCATTGATCATTTGTATAATTTTTTCCACAATACCAATACACAAATTTTCAATCTTATAGCATGCTAATTCTACCTTATCCATATGAAAAATAATAAATTACTCCCTAAGGAATAACTGGACTTCCTGACACACGCACACAGGTGTTTTACTTCAACTACCAGTTGTACATGTCATTGAAGAAATATCTGAGTCAAGTTGTAAAGCAAGAAGTTTGTCAATGTCCATAACAATCCACTGGACAAAGTTTTGCCTGGGAATATAAAATGACACCTCCAGGTAATTGAATACATTTTTTAAAATGTCTTGTAGCAAGAAACACATAGTCTAATGATACACCCTTTTTTTCATACTGACTTTTTTTACTTGCTAATTGGTTGGAGTAGATTATACATTATATGATACCTTAACATTTATTTCATGCACAGAAGCTGGTGTTTTTCTTGAAAAGTCACCCCATGCATAAAAAAATGCTTAAATATGCTTGAGGCTAAACACCAACATAGTCCCTTTAAAATGAACAGAACTAGTCCCACGCTACAATTATGCACATCCTTAAGTACATTGAAGCATGGTGATGATATAGTTGAATGAAATGGCTTCTTATTTATTTAGATATTTATTTAGATATTCTAAAATAAATGGACATAAAAGATTATTAAATAACCACTATTTTTTTAATGATAATTCTAGGAGTCTCTGACAGCTGAACCTTTAACTCCATTTTGATGCTTTGTGAATTCCTGCCTTTTTTACTAATGCTCAGAACTGCAGTAAGAATTCATTTTACCAGCCATGCTAAGCACAACAAATAACATGTTCTGTAAAAGTCTGATCAGTGGAAGTACTTCTGACGAATTCTGCAGAAGGGATTAACTTCATGGGAACGTGCAATTCACAAGGTAGAGCAGAACTAACCATGCCAAAGAGTTGACTGGATCTCTGAAGTTCTTATAACTGTATCTGCTCCCTCTGGTTATGTCAGCCACAAGTGCAGCAGGACCAGCACTGGTGCCATTTCAGATGGGGTGTGGTTAAAGAAGAAATTACGTTCTGTGTTAACACAGAGCTAAACAATTTCCCTGCTCTGCAGCACACCTTATTGTCATTGCAGCAGACAGTTATCTTAAGCCCGGTGCCAGGCTGCATCCAGCTGAGCTTCAAACAAAGGAGGGGAGGATTGGAGCCCTCTGTGCATCTGCTGTGTTGAGCGGTGCTAATGGGAGAGGAAAGGTGTTAGTCCAGTTAAGGACAATGTGGAATTTTCTCCTTGATAGCCATCAAGGCCTAAAACATATGTCCTCAATGGATGCTATTAAGAAAGGAAAACCTTCTCATCTTTTTTCTGGATAGATCTCAGCATGCCAAAGAAAGCAGCCCTTGAGGGGCTGCTGAATCCACATGTCATGGGGAGTAAGCATATGAAATAAGGAGAGGTACAGCCAATACACAGGAAAAGGTCACCTTCCCTCACTACCTCTCATCCCTCTCACAGCAAGTAAGAATCAGCAGTGGCCTGTGTCCACTAAATCCTATATGTTGCTGAAGCATTAAATCCATGGGCTACCCTTTACTTGCAATGTAACTGAATTCCACATGACTTGTTGGAGGAATGAAATATAAACACATTTAGGTATTAATATGACACACTTACAGAGCTGGAGTCTCCTAGCCATTACTTTTGGTAAGCCTGGGAAGCGTTCTGTGGTCACTGACTCAGAACAATAAAAATACCATTCTGCAAACCGCAACAGGTGTAAGAAACAATCTTGAATAGATAAGTTTTCTTTTTTTATGAGAATTGGGCATCACCACTGTTTCTAGATGTATTGACAGATAACAGCATTTATATAAGAAAAACAAAATACTCATTATTTAAAACCACGTATGTTAAAAAAAGTACGGTCCACCTATTAGCCAATGTCTTTAGCTATAATTTTGAACAAACTGCAGAGAATGATTAGATGACAAAGTACTTTATCAAGTGTTTTTCTTTTCCATGATGCTGCTTTTGTTTCCTGAGCTTGCTGTCTATAAACAACTTATAATGCTCGCTTCCTATTTAAACAGTGCTAACGTTTCTGCATTTACTGCAATAATATTGTGAGCTATAACACCATAAAGTAAGACATAAAACCAATTTGTTCTCTATTTGATATCAATCTTTAAATAAATGAGTAGTTTGTGTTTATTCCACACAGAGTGCAAAACCAAACTAGAATTAATAAAATTACACATACAGCTTTTTCAAACTTATCTAAAACAGTGCACTAGTTATGGAAAAGGCTTGTGAATACATCCTTAAAGCCCACAGAATAGTTTCACACCTTAAGTGAAGTGCTTCATGAAGGAACATATCACATGCTTTCTAAAACTTAGGACTTCTGTTCCTCTAAACATATACCAACATGACAATTGCTGGACAAGTTAGAGCTTGAAGATTGAAAAAGGAATACTTTAATGCAAATACTTTGCTAGTATAGGAAGCTTCATTATGAAATCTTACTTCCCTTCCAGTACTATATTTCCAAACCAATTTCACTGAACCTCCTAGAAATCACACCATCTTTACCTTTTCTGATGCACTTATGAGCCCAGAGTACCAAGCATTTTGAGTTATATGGAATTTGTTTCCTGATTCTCCAAACCACAGTTAACAGGGAAAGAACAGAAGAGAAAATGTGGTCCTTTTTTTTTTTCCAAGTAGCTCTTCCCTGACTCCTGGGTCTGATGTTAAGGACAGGGAGAGAGAACTTTTTATGTCACTAACTGAATTCTCATCTATCACTGATGGAAATGTCATTGTGGAATGAATTAAGCAGTTCTCACTAAGTGACATAAGGAATAGAAATTTCTGCCAAGAAATCCTTTAAAAAAAAAAAAAAAAAAAAGATGACAGGTTTTAAGATTAAGGCAAGGTGATAAGCAGCTTCCTGGGTTTGGCCGTGAAAAACAAAGAAATCCATATGGATAATCGAATAGGATTTTTTTTTTCCTTGCAAAATTAAAGCCAAGTCAGATATGGAATGTCCTGCCTGAAATTAAATTTGGTGTTTGATTTTATTCTGCTTGTAAAAAAGCAAACTAGGTAAAGGACCAGACTCACCAAACTGAAGAAGATCAGATTCCACTTTTGCCTAGGAGCCTAATTCTTAGAATCTGTGGGTGACCTGTGCTCATTCCAGCTTCTCAATAAGCCGAATTAACTGCATTTTTGAAGGAGGTTACCAACAGAGTGCACAGAGAACTATGCTGGGTTGCATGCTGTTCAACATGAATATGAAATAAAGAGTATAGAAGAAAAAAGGATGAGTAATGAGGTAACAAAGTCTTCAGATAAAAGAAAATCACTCATAACAGTTGAATTTAAAACTGCAGAGAACCAGATCTGGAGATACTGAATAAGTGGATGAAATATGGCAGATAAAATTAGTTGACAATGAGTGAAAAGAATTGTACATGGGGAGAAAATCCTAAGTGGGACCACAGCATAATGGTGTCTGAATGATCTGCCACTCAAGAAAGAGATCTTGGAGTCATTGCGGATAGTTTTCTGAAAATATAAGCACTACAGTCAAAAAGGGGGACGGGGGGATGGGGGGGATAGGGGGACAGGGGGCAACACAACATGCAGTAAGAGAGAGAAAATAAGAACAAAAACAACGCCACCATGTATATACAGAGTGTACTCACTCCTTGAAAGTTACATACAGTTTCAGCCATGCCATAGCAGAAAGCACATGTGGGAAAAAGCTACCAGGGATGGTCAGGAGTTTGGGATCCTTCTGTATGAAAAGAGAATAAACAAACTAATATTTTTCAGCTCCGAAAAGACTCCCTGAAGGAAGGATGATTTACTATGTTTTGGAAAACTGATTCTAAGGAATAAACAGTTACAACAGAACATATTATTCTGATCATGGAATCATGAATAGAATAAAGATGGTGAATAGGAAATTACTATTGCATTTTAATTATAACAATTAGCAATAATAATTACCAATATATACATTTCAATTAGTTATATATGTAACAATACACCATAACAATTAATTATGGGCACTTATTACAATGATTATTACTACAGCATTATTAAATTGTGGGCCAGTGCCACATAATGCTGAGAAAGCTGAAAGTAGGAGTGATTTCCAGAAAGGACTAGAGAAATTCACAGGAGACAGGGCCATCAATGGCTAGTAAACACGGTACTTTTGGTTCAATATTGGCTTAAAAAACCCTCTACCCATATTTGATGTAAGCTGGGAAAGATTTTGTCTTCTTTGGATTTTTAAACTTTTCCTCTATGTACCAAATATTGGCTACTGCCAGTGACAGAGTGCTGGTCTGGGTGGATCTTCAGTTTGACCCAGTTCAGCAGTACTTACGTCTTGAAACTTATAAAGTTTTGCAGGATCTGAAATTAGCCCTGTATTATTAAATTGATAGATGTTATGAGGAAAGAAGAGTAAGCTGAGAAACATAAGAAAACCTTAGGCTGAAACTTAATCTTAGGTGTTAGAATTAAGAATGTTTCAAGATTATTTTGTGCACATTCAAAGGATTTACACACAGCAGTAATGCAAAGCATTTATACACAGCTAATGTTAAAGATTTCCAACCACTTATAACTGACAAAAGATATTTTTTATTGCTTCTGAAAATATATTTCCTTTATGATCTTCTAAAAAGTTTTTCTAATAGGAAGAAAAAAGTCTAGATCAGAGTATCTACCATCCAGAGTTTATAGATATCATTTGTTTTTGAAGAAGGTTAAATTATAATACTTGATACATTTTTACTTGTGTTCCCTCACTTTTTTATTACTGCTGGTTTCAGAATATCACCCATTTCAGTGGCAGCTCTAAGGTTTAGAGGTCATTAAGTAGTCCCACTGTGTATTTTACCTACTCAGGAATAATTCCCAGAAACTCAAGCTCTATCACAAGTCAGGAGGTATACCAGATCGTGGTGCAGGCAGTACCATCAGTTCCACAGAGTTCCCCTTACTGGTGCAGAACATGTAACTGAAGTTACAAGTTCTGAACTTGAACTGAAGTAACCAAGTCTCTGCTGTATGGGGATGTTAGGAATTAAATAATGCCTGTGTCAGACAAAATTCTTGGTTTTGGCTTGTAAACATAGAATAAAAGCTGTTTAATAAAATGTCAGTCTTCGTTATGTTTTAACCCCAGCCAGAAACAAAGTACCATGCAGCTGCTCGCTCAGTCCCCACCCCCACCAAGAGGGATGGGGAGGAGAATCAGAAAGGAATGTAAAACTTGAGGGTTGAGATAAAAACAATTTAATAATTAAAATAAGAGTAAGAAAACCTCAACAGTAATAACGATATATATATAAATAAAAACCCATAAATATAAATAAAAATAAATTTAAAGTTAAAGTTAAAATTAAAATTATGATAATAGTGATGATGAAAAGAAAGGAGAAGGGCAGAGGAATAAAATACAAATGGAAGAGAGAAGAAAAACAGGTGATTTACAATACAACTGCTCACCACCCACTGACCAACGCCCAGCAAGTCCCCAAGCAACAATCCACCAGTGACCAACTCCCCCCAGTTTATATACTCAGCATGACATTCTGTGGTATGGAATACTTCTTTGATCAGTTCAAGTCAGCTGTCCTGTCACCTCCCAGTTTCCTGTGCCCCTCCAGCCTTCTTGCTGGCAGGACGTGAGAAGCTAAGAAGTCCTTGCCTTAGTATAAACCTTACCCAGCAACAACTAAAACCATCAGTGTGCCATCAACATTGTTCTCATAGTAAACCCAAAACACAGCACTGCACCAGCTACTGAGAAGAAAATTAACTGTATCCCAGCTGAAACCAGGAAGTTTTTCATGGCTTTATAGTTCTGAAATCTTGTTGCTCAGGATGACACAATATTTTTGTTCTTTTGAAGCCAAGGAGTATTTTGTCACTGGTGTTGGTGGGATAAGGCTTTCACCTCTGATATTCAGGAAAGAAATAATTCTCTTCTTTGGAGAGAAAATATTTTGACAGAGACAGGTGATATGATGACTAGGTTTGCAAAGTTTACTTACGCATTCTGCTATACGAGAGGTATCTCAGATGTAAGCAGTTTGAATCATTATTTTTAAGTCATATTTACTGCTGAACTCCTTTTTTAGCATCTTTGACAGTTCCTGTCAATAATATGAAAATATAATATTCACAGACTCACCTGTTTTAGAGGATGTAGGAACAGAAATGTAAAATTATATTAACTCAGGAAACAAAAAAGTAGATTTTAATTGGTTATATAATATTACTCTTTTTTTCCTTGAGAAATTCAGGCATTGAAAATTCTGAGGAATTTACTCTAAACAATCATATTTTTAAAACCGATTTTACGTCTGTAAATTAGAGTCATCATTTTGCAGTGATTTCTGTTATATTGCCTCTGTTCCTCCTGCTTACCCTCCCAGTTCTGTTGTGACCCTCCCCACAGAGAACGCCTTGACTAGTGAAGCATTTCCTTGACGAGTGACGCCCTAGTTCCTCTACCTTACTGTCTAGCAAGAAGTGATTGAAATCCTGGCCTCATTGCTTCCTGCTGCCACCTGCACAGCAGGCACGGGTGTTCGGTGCTCCTGGAGCTGGGGCTTTGCTTCTTGTATTTTATCCAAACAGCTGCATATTTCCAGAGGCATCTTCCCTGCTGCTTGGGAATCTCATACAAAATTGCTGTTTCTAAGCATAGCTTTTCCTCTGAGTTGTTACTTTCAAATTATTTAGAAATTATATTCTAAAATTTAATATAAAAAGGGGTGGAAGGCTCTATTTTAACGTAGAATGCTGAGAATTAGTTGTGTCTGCTCTTATAGGAAACTGCTACAAACTTCAGGTATATCTCTTAACACTGTAATTCTGAAAATCAATTTTGCATATAAAATTGGTAGTTATAATTTTTGCAATTTCTTTCCTTTCCTCCAGTATTTTACCTGAAGAATACTAAATAAAAACAGTTCACACCATTTTTTTTTTTTTTTTTTTATGTTATACTTTAGGCTGGGTCTCAGATACTTAGAGTTTGCCGATTTAAGTGGAACCGCTGTATTGCACTTTTCTCATTTTCCCTCTCAGTCCTGGGCAATAGCCCAGCCCTAACCAAATTTCAAGCCCTCCTGGAAAGCAAAGTGCAACAGGAAACAGAAAGAGAGGGAAAACAGCTACTTATAGGGGACATGAAAGAAAAACATGAGAGAATATGAGAGGGACCAGAGGGAGACCCTTGGCAGAGCAATTCTTAAGCACCTGGGGGTGTCCATGAAGCTGGTAAGTGCCACTGTGTGGCACTCTGCCTGGAGGGATGGGAGGATGAGGAGGGTTTTCCAACCAACATACCCAGCATGCTCCAGCATGAGATTCAAGAATAAGCTGTCTCACCAGGATTGCTTCTCTTCTCAAGAAGGAAAGATGGCCTCTTGCCATGTGTTTCATTGCACAGTGTCTGCATACCTTTGCAGTCAGTCTTCTTGCTCCTCAATGCTTTTGTCATTTTTGGTGAAATTCTCATGCCGTTTACCTTGACACAAGTTTTGAAAACCATATCAAACTTTACATAAGGTACATCTGTAGAGTCAGAAGTCCAGCTGCTTATAGACTTCACAGAAATATTTGCTGGTTCTTTTTGAAGTATTTGCCTTTAGATAAGCAGAAATGCAAAAATTTGCACAGGGCTTTCATCCTGTTTCTGACCACCAGGTCCCTCCCCTATATCTTTGAGAATGCCCAGCTCTAAGTTCTTACGGTAGCTGTCATACATAGTGCAAAATACCACAGCCATCCCAGTAGTAAACGGGTACACTGGGTGTGATACTCTCTCCATCGATCATGCTTCTGCCAGCTGGCTTGATAAAATTTGTTACTTACAGTTTTCCTTGCTGGAGCATGTGGTCAGAGATAAACAGTGGCCAGATGCTGGATTATTTATTGTCAGAAAAATGGTATAATACATGAAAACAAAAGTTTAAAACTCCAGAAGGGACTACCGTATGACCTTCTACCCAAGACTCTAAAGAAGAACTTTCTCAGTGATGACAGGAAAACAATCATTAAGCTCAAACACGTGGTTATATAGGAAGTCATGAGGAGCAACTGAGGGGACTGAAGTTGTTTAGTCTAGTGAGGAAACTCGGGGGGGGGGCGACGACGACGACACCTTATCACTCTCTACAACTACCTGGAAGGAGGTTGTAGTGAGGTGGGGGTAGGTAGGTCTATTCTCCCAGATAACAAGAGGAAACAGCCTCAAGTTGAACCAGGGGAGGATATGAGGAAAAAAATCTTCACTGAAAGGGTGGTCAAGCATTGAAACAGGCTGCCCAGGGAGGTGGTGGAATCACCATCCCTGGAGGTGTTTAAAAACCATGTAGATGCGGTGCTTAGGGACATGGTTTAGTGATGGACTTGGTAGTCCTGAGTTAATGGTTGGAACTGATGATCTCACAGGTCTCTTCCAATCTAAATAATTTTACGATTCTGTAGTATTGTACCTTGTTTTGCAGCAGACAGTATGGTTTTTGTCCAGAATTTGTCACTGCCCAACTTGATATCTCACAGGTTACACTAACTTTGTCACAACAAAATCTAATTCTGAAAATCACATTTATAAAAATTTGGGTCTTTGCTAAAAATTTCCGTCCATGCTTAAATGTATATGTAACTATACTCCTGAGCAGTAACTAGTATTAGAATTTCCATCTGCAGCTGGTCAGCTTTTGGACTGTGAATGCAAGTGCAGGACTAATTACAGCAGATCTAAGTACTGCTACTTTTGATAGGACTTTACACTGGCAGGAGAATTAACTTGTACACTAAGAGCAAGAAAGGGTACAGAGACCAGACAGTAAATTTATCTTACGATACTTGATGGCTATATGCACATCAACATTCACCTCACAAAAAATTCTTGATGTCTCAGAAGTACGAGGAGCTGCTGGTCCTAGACTCCATCTGCACCCACCCAGTAAGTTCTTAGGAGTCTAGGCTGATTTGGGACCTCAGAAACATTTTAGAATGACCTGACATTTTGAAATCCTAAGAACTGCTTTAAAATTCCATGACAGAAAAGGACTGCAAATCTGTGTTATCTTAATATCATTATTATCTTGTTGAAATATTGTAATTTTCTGTGGTATAGTTTCAGAGATCTCTAATTGCAATTTATTTTTTACATTAACCTCTGATTAACCAATTGCATGTGCTTTCATAAGCACCAAGGTCAGTCATTTCTTCTAACAAGCTCCCACTCAAACCATCCTTCTCAAAATCATTGCTGCAAACAGAGGGAAAATTTCATAATATCACAAGCTTTCTATTCTCTCTACATATTGTACTTAAATCAGAGAATAGTCTAATCAGGCTTCTGACTTTCAGTAAATTACTTCAGACTGATTAAATATCTTTGGTACAGTTATGAATAGTTATCATAGGACCCTTATTCTTTACTAACCCTAGACTGCATACAACAGAAATTATCCTTGAGGTTAACTGCACCATATCTAAACTAGAAACAGTGCTCACTCAGAATTTAACTCTGGAAAAATGTAGGACCGCATGATTCCAATAAATTAATTTATATTTGTTCCAATAATAAACGTACACTCTCTGACTTCATGAAAAATTTACCTTTGAAGAAAGAATAAGTAAGACTTGCAATCAGAGAGGTGGACATTGCAAGGTCTGCTTCATGTTCAAATCCAGACTGATATATTTCCATAACTCAATTGAATTCCATGGAGTTACAGTGACTCAGAAAAGGAATAACATAATGAGAAATTTGGTCCAGCATAGTTTAAAACATGTTTCACCTTGCCTTACTTGAAATAGCACTACTGAAATTTGATAGAGTTAGGTCCCTCAAAAGGCCAGAAAGAAGAATCTCAGTACCACACCCTGTGAACTCTAGGAATAGAATCTGGGTGAAAATAAGTAATGCAATAACGCATGGTTATACATGTAGGAATTCATATTACTTACATTACATGAATTTACATTATGTATGAGAATCTCTGAGATGTAAATGGGAGAGGGGAGATAAATATATCATGACTTATTAGTGACAATAGTACAATGTGCCCACATGGAAAAGCAAAGTCTTCTTGGAGAGGTATTACATGAAATATTTTGGTGGGTAAGTATTCATGACCTTTATATAAGATACTTTCAAACTTTTCTTTTAAATACTCCACAATTCCGGTCAATCTTATTCAACATCAAACACTCTCTATCTGAAACAAGTAGATAGGGAAGCAACCAGTATAATCAGAAGATTGGACAGCCTGTTTTACAGGGAAGACTAAAAGGATGCTTGGATTCCTGAATCTCTTAGAAGAAAGGCCAAGAGAAGATACATTTGCTCTATATAAACACATCACAAAGTTAAATATTAGAGACAGAAGAGCTGTTTAAGCTAATGGGCAAAGCTCACAAAAGACAAAAAGGAGTGTCCATGGAATAAACTCAGAACAAGAATTATTATTAAAGGTCATCTTTCTGATGACAGCGCTTTTGGAACAGTTTTCCAATAGCAATACAGAAACAAACACATACAAAAAACATTCTCATGAGATTTAAAATAAACAAGTTGTATAAGTTACTGTACCTGGAATATTCAAGCATGTGTTTTCACATTCACTGAGCTGGGACATGGACAGTAACTGTCCTTCCTGAGACATTAACAGTACATTCATACCTGCCAGGAGAACTCCATAGCTATCACGCTTTGTGCGACAGTGGGAGAGCAAGGCAAAGGAATAACCTTTTGGTCTGTCTTTTGCAAGCTGTTCCACCCTGCTCAAAATGCCCCTGTAGCTATGGAGTCATGCAGCTCACTCAGGAAAAGTAAGTCTTGGCTCGCTTCGTTCAGGCACCTGGATGACACTCTCAGACATATGGTTTAGTTTTAGGTAGTCCTGCGAGGAGCAGCAAGTTGGACTTGAGGATCTTTATGGGTCCCTTCCAACTTGAGATATTTTATGATTCTATGATTCTAATGTCTATAATTGATACACAAAGCAAGAATCCCCCAACTATTTATTCTTCTCAGCACTTCTAATAAAGCCAGAAGCAGACATATTGCTGTCCGGGAAGATTTCCCAGTGGATATTTAAATACCTGCAGGACTAGATAGAGTTAAGTTGCAGTCTGGAGTATCTACCTTTTAACTTAGTTGTTAAAAGTGATACTGTGCAGAAAAAAGTACCTTTGACCAATTATGAATCTGTTGTTTAGATGGAGTACATTTTAGCTAACCAAACCTGATTCTAAAAGGCAGAGTGCTGGAATTTAAACAAGATTTGCTTCAATGATTCTAAGGAAGCATGTGTTTTATACAAAAAGGTTTTCAGTGTGATAGATGCAATTTTACACACATTTTCTAACTTATTCAGATTATTGCCTTATAAGCTGTCAAGATACAGCAGTATATTGTGTTATCACATTGCCAAGTTAAATAAGAAATATTTTAGTATTTCTCTTTAACAAATTCATTCCACGTATACATTTTATTTAGGGAAAAGGGTTAATTGGCTTGTGTTCACTGAAATGTTTTACAGAAAATAATTTTACTTTATTGCAAAATAAAAACATCTTTTTTGGGAAGCTCATTCTAGTGCTTTAAGGATTGTCATTATGTTGAGCATTCAGTGGTAAATGTGCCTCAATGGAAGTGAGAAAGAAAGTCTATAAAGTCAATACACTGTCATGCCAAATATCTTCCCAAAGTAAGATGGGCTGCCAATTCCTCCGAAAGAAATCTCAAAGGGAATTAAATTATATTCTTCACTGCCTAAAAGTCCCTAAACACAGGTTAAAGCAGGTTTTATGAGATGCTGTGCTTGCAACTATGTGCAAGCACATCTAAAAGAGAGCCTTTCTGTGCTTGCAGCTGCCTCACATCAAATCCACACAGTGAGCGCTAACCAGTGACTGAGGTGAAAAAGTTCACAATAAACTATTAAGTAGCCTTATACAACATGTATTAAAATCAACAGAAAACTTCAGTAAAAATTTAATTGGATCTTATATGAATAAGGATAAAGAATAAGGAAATAGGATCTTGTGGGATATGAAGATGGTCTGGGGTTTTTTGAGTGGGGGCTTTTTTCCCTTCAGTAGGACATTGTAACATCTGTTTATATGGCAATTTTAGTACAGAGCACTAAAAAGTAATACAAATTTCAGACATGCAAGAGGCCAATTTAATTCCTGATCAAGCCTGAAGAACTTAAAGGGAAGGTTTTGATGCATAAAAGCCGTAATGCATTATATTATATTAATCTAACTTAAAACACTCGGCTTTTCTGTGTATTTGTAAGGGAGAAAGAACAGCTCCATGATTGCAAGTGCACAGGCATGGAACACTGGACCTTCACACTCAAGAGGCCAAGTACGTTTTGTTATTTGCTTTGTTCCTTCAAAGCAAGGTAAGCTATACTTGTATTATTCCTTTGGCATGTAATATTCTGCCAAGTACTGGCTGTTACACAACTTTGGCCCAAAGCAGCTGGGGATCCTTTCTAAACTGAACAAACCACACTGACCTGAACACTCACTGATAATGTCTGAGATTACTAAATACCTTCTCTGATCTTCCTTTAATTGTCTTGTTTTCCCTACTAACAACCACTAATTCTCCTTGTGAAACAAAAAAATACCTCATGAGAGAGAAGAATGGAAGATATCTTTGTTTTGGGAAAACAGAAAGTCTCCACATAAAACAGAGTACCTTTGACTATAGTCCATTGATCTACACACCAATCCGAATATACAGTAGCCAATTTCCATTACCAACATCACTGTCACATCCCCAAGTACTATCATTCTTGACATACTGACAGTATATTAAGAAAATATTGATTAATTCTACCTAGTGGTTTCATCTCAAGGCAGCAGAAATGTTGGCCACAATTCACCCTCTCTTCTGTTCTGTCTTTGGCTGCAACACGGTGAGACAAATAAAAAGACCATTTCACTAGCTCCGCTTCCATTTGGTGGATTGCCCAGGAAACCTCCCACTGCCTCTCTTCTTTTAGGAAGATGTTGAAGACGATGTCAGTCTACAGTCACCTGGGAACAGGACAAGAGGCTCTTAAAAAGCTGGGCAGAGGTACAAAGCAAGCACATGAAGCACAAGAAGCCTTTCCCCATTCTCCGCTCCTTGCTTTGAGAGGGATGATCTTGTCCTTTTAAATGGTACCTACTCCAGAAGCTGATTGCAGTGAGATCACTAACAGCAGCCTGGTGGCATATTCAGCCTTACTTTTGCCAAGCTTGCATGTTCTGGAATTACATTAGTTGTGCTATTTTAGTAAAGTTAAAAAAGACAACAGTTAGAGATAATAACCATATTAAAGGTGATCAGGCATTGGTAAGAACCAAATAGCAATTTGCTGAACAGCTACTGGTTTTCAGACATTCCTTCCATACAAGTCGGTTTTCTAAAAAACAACTCTTTGGTTTTTAATTTGAGTCAAATTTTGCAAGAGAAGCATTTTACACTTCGAAGAATTCTATCATCTAAATCACAAGAAATTATTAAATGGAAGTATCACAGACTTCTGTACAATACAAAGATGTTAGAATGTAATGCAAAACAATTAAGATTTGGGTAAGGAACAGTGAAATCAAAGTGAGTCAAGGTACGTGAAGACAATATCTTTAGAACAATGCTTCTATACAATATTTTTCATATCTTAAAAATTATAGATACCTTGTAGATGAAATTGTTCAATATTGTTCATTAAAATTCATTTTTCTTTGTGTATTAGCTGTAGAGTAGATGAGTTGGTGATCCTATTGCTAAGTGTGATTAATGCTGCTCAGACAACCACAGTTCTTACATTTCTTATGTTTGTTGTGTAACTTTTCAGAACAAAATTTCTTGTAACAAAGATCTTTTGAAGATACAACACAAATACTGCAAGTTCTGGCATTCTGAGAAATCCACATCCTAGTGCAGGCCTACTATGTGTTACACAGTAAAGAATTCAGATACGTAGGAACTGGATATCCTTTGTAAATAGATCAATGATGAAAGCCTTTCTGAAATCAAATACATTTCAAACAGTATAGAAAGGGCCCTTTATTGACCTAAGTGGTTAGCCCAAGAACTATTTCAGGTAGGAGGTGAAGTGGACAGTAGTCATATATTTCTTTAGTGTCATCCTGTTTATTTACAAATCTGCATTCTCAATTTTTGTTCTCACTGTGTCCTCAAAAGTTTTTTCTCTCCTCTGCCTTTTCTCTTCTGTGTCTCGGTGACAGATGTGTTCACTTTTACCAAACAATGTGCCCATCTAAGAAAAGCTCTGAAGTTGCCTTTGTACTGGGAAGTTCTGTGTTTTCACTTGATGCCTCTGCTGCTTCAGCTATCCATTTCCACAGATACTCTAGCTATATACACACACATATTTATTAGTAATGACTATCAAATTGACTAGATTTCAGACAATTCATAAACACACAAGTCTCTTTCTACATGAAAAAAGATAGTTCATTTCCATCACACAACATACTTGAAAATATTGAAAAAACGATGACTGGATTTTATTACCCTTAGGCAAGTTTGTTGGCATTTAATTACGTAGTCTCATTGGGTGAATCTTAAAAAGGCTCAACATACAGCTGGCAGCACTGGAGCAGAGAGAGATATTTTTAAATCTTTCCAATATTAAGCATTTCAAAGGAATGATTCTTCACATAATGTAGACAGACAGAAGATACTGACTGAAATTGCAGAGAGGCCTCCCAACGCCATAGAATCCTGCAGCTCCTGTGCTATGACGCTCTCAGCAGATCTTCTCTCCTAAAGCCTGTACCTGTTAAGGCAGATAGTGTTCTGAGGCACAGAGAGTATGGCTGGTTTTCCTGAACAAAGTTTTCCCCCTCAAAACCTACCACTAAAGTAAACAATATATTTTCAACAACCATTTACATACAAAACATAAGCTGTATTGATTCTATCTTAGCCATTACATGTAGAATGTATTGCTTTAGCTCTACAGGCACTGGGACAGAATGAGACTAATTGCTTCACCTCACTTGTGCATGATTGTGTAATAGAAAGTAAGTGTATAGGTGCTAATAAAAATGCCTTTTTCCTTTCTACACATATTTGACTTCTTGGCTGTTGCACAGCCTAACTGACATGGACCAGCCAGAGACACAATGTGGAGGACAACTACACAGCATGTGATCTTTGTGCTGTTATTCCCAGCTGTCTATTTGCAGTTTTCATTTGCACTGATGCTTACTGTTAAACCAGACACTTATGCTGGAAGCAGCATTTTTATGGGCTTCATCTGAACCTGAAATCATGTGGAGTTTTTATGCAACAGATAATTCTTAGCCTATAGCTAAGAACAGTCATAGTAAGATGCACACTCCTAAATATTACCGTTTGTCAATGGTAAATGACAAAAACATTAAATGAGCTGATTTGTACTAGTTTGGCTATAAAGATTAATTTCTTGCTTGACAGAACATTGTGATTATAGCGCCAAATGCAGAAGTTATTGATCTTTTTTTTATTTCACTTTCCTTCAAGCCACTTATTTATCAGGTTTATTTACTACCATGGGGTTTCTTCCGCAAAGCATCATTGTGATGATCACAAGACTAGTGAATGACAGCAGGTACCATTAGATAAACAAAGTTAATTGTCTATTAGCATGAGCAAAGACTTCGGGATTTACCCAGCAATGTAAAGTCTATTAAACTAGGATGAATCAAAACACAGAGGTGAATTTCCTTTCACTTTACCTGTGCAGAATGCTAAAATTATTAGTTTTGAATTAATACCACCTTAACATCTCCTGCAGAGGTAGCTCTGCATACAAGGAGCTCAGTAGGAAAGACAATTTAAGGACTTGTCCTTCTCCTCAGCCACAGCACTCTTCTCCTCCCTTGCCCCATGGCACTCAAGGTACTCAGGACATGTGGTCCACTTGTACTGGAATAACTGCTCTGGAGGTCTGCAGTGAAGTGGATCAGTAACTGCTCTAGGACAGAATAACACAGCTTTTCCCTGTTCCAACAAGAAGGCTAATCCTAATGTAGCCAGTTGTGCAATTTTGAAGCAGTGCAAGGGCTGAAATCCGAGGGTCTTTAAGACTGCTTCTAAAACACCTATATCCAAGATCTTCAGTTTAATTGTCCCCTCTGTAAAGCAGCCTTGACAAATCAAAGGTAATCATTCTGTTTTCAGCCAAGAAGCAGACCTGCAAATAGGAATGGCTTCAGTAAATGGATGAATACAAATATTTATTTTTATATATATAAAAATCCTTTTATCAGAGTAAAAATCTATCATTTGCATTTCCTATGTTGCTCTGTAGGTTATTACCCTCTACCAGTAGTTATAGGTTGGTTTTGTGGGTTTGTGGGGTTTTTTCCCCTGGTTTTCCTAAAGGAAATAAATTGGATACTACAAACATAACAAATATGATATATCATATTCAACTCTGTCTAGCTATCTGCCTGTTCTTCCTCTGACCTTCATAACATTTAAACCCTACTCTCTGTATTCAGCTATATACGAAAGAGAATGATTGAAGATAATTATATTCCTTTAAGTATTGTGAAAACCAGCAGTTAGAGGGAAGGGTAGGGCATAAACTGCTGTCCTGCTGAGAGCAAGACAAACAGATTCTGTCTGTATGCACTCCATTTAGCAGCAGCTTTCTAGCGAGTCAGCAAGTGCATCCTAGCTGGCTGATCAGCACGCAGATAGTTCCAGACTAGGTACAGCATTGCTGTCTCTTGCCTGGAAGAGATATCATATATGACATGAAAGAGAATTCAGCTGGAAAAGGTTAGAGACAAAAAACACAAATTATAAGAAAAAAGACTTCATTAGTTCAACTCTGCACGGAGTAGACAATAATCTTGTGCCATATGGATTACATCATGCAAGTATTGCTCATGCAAGAACGTATTTTTCAGAAGATTAATTATTTGGCATGGTGCAAGTTATGTGGCAGAAAAGAAATGTTAACATTAGGAAGACTGAAACTTTTCAGCCATAGCAAAGTTACACTGTAGAATATGATTAAGTTAGATGCTTTGTCCTGTTTCTCCTGCTTTTTTTGCCTTTTTTCCTGACTTGGAAAGTTCTGCTCTTTGCTCAGCTGCTGCTGCATTTTTATTCTCTCAGACTTTTTGTAGGTCACAAGGGTATCGTTCTGACTGAGATGTGGTCAGAGAGAATAAGAAAAATCGATTTTGGAAAACCTCTGTTAGTGCTCTTTCATGAACATTTTGTTATATCCATTGTGAGCTTTTAAAAGACTGAACCTGTGAATTTGCTATTGCCATGTCTTTATATGATTTTCATAGGCTTATAAGCTGAGAAAGAGCAGCACAGCAAACACCCCAGTCTTCATGTGCACTGGGACAGATTCCCTTTTGTATTAGATTGTAATTTAATATTCTGTGCACAGGCATGCAGAATTTCTTGCTGGGCACTGAATTATGCAGAGAACTGTAGAGCTGCAAACAGGAAGCTAAGTTTAGAAAGGACAATGTATTAAAAGTGACAGTAAAAAGCTGTTCTGCTTTCTATGTTCTTTAACTCCCCCTAAAAGTCCTCTGTCCTTTACTAGATCTACAGGAAGATATGTGGTACAGATGTATTGAAAGGTAAAGTTTTTTCAAAGACTTGAAAAGTACTGGTCCTATCTATCTGCCAAGCTTTTATATGGTTCCCTTCACCATAACACCTTGGAATTTCCATTGCTTCGGTCTCTGAAAAATCAATGCAAAAGATGAATTAAGTATATCTGAGTGTTAGAGACTAAAAAGCCTTTTGATTCACAATCTCAGTACTGTTTATTGGTTTTGTTCCACAGGAGCAGAGTGGAGGAAAAAAGTAAGGACTTGTGATTAGATAAACTCCTTTTAATTTTTCCATTCTGTCTTAGGCAGATGGAAACACATGGACAATTGATTTACAGAGATCTTTTTCCTCTCTCCTTCATTAGCACCACGGGGAAGTTTCTATAGTGGCTAATGCACTTACAGACATGGTTTCAACAATTTAATCACCCAGAAACCTCTCTGTAAGGTCAATGTTCTCTACATTTGTTCCAACTCATTTACTGAGTAGAAAGGTGAACTTTTTCATTCCAGGTATGTCATTATGGAAATCATGTTAATGAATCAAGACACTGGAGGGCATATGTATCTCTGTTAGTGCAAGATTAATGGAGACTTTATCAAGGAGGATTCAGTCTTAGATTCTTCTGGTAAATCCAGGTCTGAAGTTTAATTGTACATTAATAGTCTGGACTTTATACTGGCATAGCAGCTCCCATCTGAGAGAGACTCTAAACATTTGACAAACATCAGTACAATTATTCTGTTACTGAAACACAACCGCCTGAGGGCACAAAGAAGTGGCAGCACACAGCACTGCATAGCAAATTGAGACACACACATTGAAAATCCTATTCCTGACAGAGAAAGCTTTTGGTCAATTAATGGCAAGCAATTTTTTTTCCTTAATTTTTATATCTCATATACTTATGTGTGTGTGTGTGTGTTATATGCTTTATATTTGTTTTTAAGCTTACTGATATTAAATCTCTCTTTATTGTTCATGACTGTAGAGTGAACTGAACAACAAAGTTGGCATGTTGTCACAATGCAAATATTCACATATTCCTTACAATTGTGCTGCAGAAATTATTCTCCTATTCCAGAAAATGTAACAAAATGTGTTGTGTGATTTAATCAGCTTTCTTGCTCATGAAACCTTCCAGACATCAAACAAAACAGTAAGAATAGGGACTGAAAAAAGAAATAAATAGTAAACTTTAATTAGTGCCAAGTGACATTTCTAATTCTTCCCATACTATGTATCATTACTCATTGCTCCTTCATGAATCAAAGGCCTAAAGGAGAGATAAGGAAGCACGGGAGCACTGAATATAGAAATTCTTTACAGCTGAAAAGGATGGATAATTTCTTTACTTCCAAGGTAGCTTCAGGTCATAATGTGATTTTGGGCTCTATACCCAGCTCTGTTTTAGAAAACAATTTGAATACATTTGCAATTAACAGAAAGCTATATTCTAAAATGACACGGCTTCTCTAATACAACGTAATCTTACTTTTTATTAATAGAATTCAATACAGTGCTGTTTGGAATTAACCTTGCTTCTTCCTTTTGCTTTACTACTGTATTACAGGAAATTGGTAAAATCAGACACTCATTAGAGTTCATGCATTTAGGAAAAAAACGCACACTGCTAACCTTTTAATTTTAAATCCTTTCATTACAAAAGATATATAATCAGTTCAAAAAGCTTTCTATATCCAGAAATTCCACTCCTTTCAGTATTTTTTCCCATTTTAAGGTTTAAAAGCTTTGGGGGCAGAAGATAGAAAAGAATTAGTTTTGATATTTGCTGTAGTTTTAAATAATGAAAAATAATCAGGGGAATCAATACTAAAATGTAGGTAATATCCAAAGGGCAGCGCAGGTTTCACATTATGCTTAGATGTACTTATGTATGACTGTAACAGATATTTTGATCTTTTCATGTGGTACAGCATTGTATCATATGCAGTGGATTTGATGAAAGAAATAGGCAGCCTCTCCCAATGATAACTGTTATATCACTTTTGTTTCTATACATTGAAATATAACTGTTATAGTAGAATTTTATAATAAAGTGACTCAAATCTTCTAATGCTGACAGGAGGTTGAATATATTATAACTATGGCTCTGTAAAATAGAAAAGAAAAAGACAAGGTGCATACCTGTTTGTAGAGAATGGAGACAGGGGCTTGTTTTTAAAAAACTCACTGCCTCCATTCTCTACACCTGTTCTGCCATATAAACCTGCCTCTGTCCTCTGGGATCCATAACAAACACTGGGAATATACTCTACACATATTCCAGTCAGGGCTATCCTAAAAAACAAAGGCCAGGAGGACTATTTACCATTTTAGGACGTACAGTATTTCCCACAGAACTGCCTTCTCTCATTCCTTTTACAGGAATTCTTCCTGGTTTTCTCCACAGTAGCACTAACATGCTGACTGGTGAAGAATATATGTGTTAGCGGGTCGTCAGGACTCAGTCTGTACAAGTGCCTCTGCATCTTAGTAATCATAGATCCTTTGTTCCTGTGCTAAGCTATGTGAATCATGCACATACAGAAGCAGAATGATCTATTTTTGCCAGGAGGCCTTAAGTAATCTAGTTAGTTGTACACATAGATGTACAATGAAAAGAAAGAATCCTAGGGTGAATGTCAATGAAAGGTTAAATCTGACAAGTCTGGCATGCTTGGCACAGGAGAAGTGAAATAGTTGGCTTGAAGTACAGAAAGCTTGTGTTCAATGCCTTTGTCTTCATGTACTTAATGCTGTAAAAACATAGTTGGGAGGGACTTCTCATTCTTCTATATGACATAGGTTCCTATATCTGATACACAGCAATCAGATTCCTTTATAGACAATGCATTCTTAAAAGCATTGTATTCTAAAAATTTAGTGCTTTTTTTTTCTCTCCATTCTGAATCTTTTCAGGAATCAGGTGCCCCATAAGGAATTCCTTATAGATGGAGGGACTGGAGCCAGAGATGTAATTAGCTTTCTGGGTTTGAACCCAAACAGATTTGTCATGTCATAGTCTGGTATATGGCAATCTAAACCAATATAGACCAAAGCCTCATTGCCACTAACACTCTTTCTACAGTAACATCTCTGGTACCCATGTGCTATTAACCACATTAATAGACTTTTCCCTTCATAAATAGAATCAACTCATCCCCCTTTGAGCAGAGAAGCAGTGCTGGTAGGGCAGTTTCCCTGTTCACAGCTGTAAGTTCCTAAGAACCATCTCTGTGGGTATGAAGGATTTGTACATCTTGAGGAATTCTCCTCCTACACCTTGCTCAGTCTTCTGTCTTTCACTGTAAGCAATATGTAACTAGGGGAAAGTACAAGAACTGAGCCAGCATACATTATAATTCTCAAAAATAGCATTTCCCACCTTCAACCATTTGTGGTTCATCCTGTGCTAGATGTATTTTCTATGCATTTAGTAGACCCCGCCATGGATCTCTTTTCTATGATTTTCCCTAGTCTCCCTTGCTTCCAAGTCAACATTTAGTAGCTACAATATAACATGGCAAAGAGTTCTATAGTTTAATGAGTTTATTTTTACAAAAAGATAAATTGTACCTGACAGTTAAGATGGCTTCTTGCTCCCATTCTGTATCATATATTACAGTTCTCCAGATCTTGAATTCTCCAGAGTTATGGTGAGGCAATGGTGAAGGATGCAAGAAGAGAAACAATGTCTTTCTTCTGCATTTATCAGTACCTAATGGAACAAAAGGGCAATTTTGAATGCAAATGCAAAGAAGAAACACAAAATTGTGGCTACTGGTTCACCTTTAATTTGTTTCTTGATTCTTGATGATGGGGGGAGGGGGCAATTAATGGTAGAAAAATGTCTCTCTGCACTCCTTAAGAATTCATCTCTTCTGTTTAAATATAAAGTGAGTCAGAAATTATCATTCTCTATTCTGCTACACGTTTTGCATTTGTGAAAAGTGAGCTTATTCCTTTCTATTGGTCCACTGTACCCATCCCCTTAATTGCAAGATAAAGCAACTCTTGGCTGCACATTGCTGCGATAGTTGAAGTAGATGCGAGTGATTTGATAGATATGACAGAGGTAACCTTCAAATAATCCTCTTTTATGATAGATACAATAAACTGCCACACATGCTGCCTTAGCTAGGGGTTATCAAAAGGGTACACCCCCCTCCCCCCCGCTCACCAATGTGGAGTTCACAGAGCAACGTCTTATCAATGCCCACCTCGCTGCCTAGTGTCATAGATTATCAAAAAGTGCAGAGGTGCAGCAGCTTATTGATGGGAAGCGACAGGGACTTCCACAGACGTTGCCTGCAAATACAAACTGAAAAAGAGAAATCTGGGTCAGCAGAAGGCTACTGTATCCATGTTATTCATAAGGCAGTAATGCACAGGTCGGTACTTTTGGTTTCAGGTGTTTAATAAGCTCAAAGAGTGCCGCAGAACAGAAGAGCCTCTGACTGACATCCAGGGATCTTGCGTCTGCTTTTGTACAGAATGAACTGTGATCCTGCAAAAGGCTCAATAAAAAAATGCTTTGTTTTGCATGAGGCACTCAGATTCAGCTACAATGTATGAGCAGGAATTCTGGGCATCCTAGTCATAAGAAAATCTAATTTCTAAGTTAGAATTAGAGTTCTATGTATGAGACAACAAATGGGGCAAGGAGGAGGAAGGCAGAGAAAAGAGGAGGCAGGAGTGATGCTTTATTATCTGTGAATAAAGAACTAACTTTGGTTCATTTTTTTCAGGGAATAAGGAATAGATCATACAAGGGACTGAGAAATTATACAGGGGTCCTTTCCAGGGCTTTGTGGCAGAGTAGAGCCACAAACTGTGAGTGTTTGTTCTTTTTTTTTTCCCTTTACATTTGAAGAGCGTATTTCTTGCTAAGAAATGTACAGGCTTACTGCAACACTATTTGTTTTACAGCTGCTGTTCCACAGATTTACAGCATATGATTGAGTACAACAGCATGAAAAGAGTCAAATTGAGCCTGTACTACAGAAAGTGAATGCATGCTTTTTATTTTTTTTCAGTTTGCAACTCTCACCTGCTCGCTTTTCTCATCGGTTTTAATTCAAAACAGCTGCATGAAAACTTACATACACTGAGGAGAATCAATCGCTACGAAAAACTTATCGAGATTTTTTTTTTCTGAACGTAAGTCCTACTGCATTTATTATGTGTATTTGAGTACATTGTAGTTTAACTCGAACGTTGGATGAATCTCAGACTCATAGAGAAGTTTTAAAATAGCTGTGGGAGTTATTAAGTAAACAGTTTATAACAGTTACCAGATAGAACCTTATATTTAGATACTTTCAATTTTAGGTATTTTACTATTTTATACGTATTTTCTTGTTTTTGTATAAAGTAGTTACGTTTTGTATAAAGTAGTTACAATTACAAATGGTATGAGACTTGCCACATCTTCAGAGAACACTTATGCTCTTGACAATGGAAAGAAAAAGCTTTTCACAAGATTGTGAAGAAAAATATGGTCAGTAATTTGCACCCATAGCCTTTAGAAATCTCTGAATACCTCAGAATATATGCTAACAACCTCTTGGATCTCCAGAAATGTAAAATTCTATTTCCTACATTTGTTGAGACATTTTTTTTAGTTTCCCCAAGTAATCAGTGTTGATTTGAGAAGGGAGATAAAAACATGAACCAGGATACCAAATTATTCTCTCACACACAAAAAAACAAATAGCAGAATATAATTCTACCCCTCCTAAGTACCAAAAATGGACCTGAAAGGAAAAAAAAAGTAAAAGTGAGGTTCCCAGCCAATATCTTCCTAATTAAAATATTTTAAATGGATTTTTATTTGCTATTTTTTCTTCCTCTTTAATTCCTTCTTTTCAGAACCACTCATTGTTTTCCTTCTCCTCTGAACAGGTTCTACCCCGATATGTCTCATTAATTTTGAATGGTGCAGGATGGTGTTGAAGCTTTTTTGTCTCCACCATCATCCTCTGACTCTCTGGCCTCTCAGCTGGAACTCATTATTGCTTCAATACAGAAACACTCACCCCTAAAACTCCTCACATTTAAGGGAGAGATGTGGCTACACTTCAGATGTAGCATAGCTTTGATTAAGGGCAAAGCTCCTTTCCAAAATCCATGCTGTTATCTGGAGAGAAAGTGGGAGACTGGGAGAATGATTTAGTAACCTAAACACAAACCCAAGCAGCACAAAGTCACATGTGCTCATTATGGAAAAATTATCTCCCACGGTAGACTTGCTAGAACAAGCTCATTGGCACAGAGATTGTTTCTTCTTCTCTGTTTATGCAATAATAGTACAATGGGGAGCCAGACTTCATGGGCACCATGGGGCATCAACATGGCAAGAAAATCACCATCTGAAGAAAAGAGCAACTCTCATGACAGTGTGAGAATGATTGCCCCCAAATTTAGTTTCAGTCATCAAATCAGTCACCTGCTCCTACTTGTTGATATGTATGGTACTGAAAAGGAAGCATTTTGTTTCCCAGTGAAAATGGATTAAGAAAAGCAGGTGGCTGAGACACTGCAGCTTCCCCTTTTTCCACACTTTTGAATGTTCATCTCATTTTCAGTTCTGATAATTAACAGAGCTAACCTCCAGTCAGCATTCTGTTTTTCCAGTTCATTGTTATAACTGGCACACTACTCATAGTTTCTGTGCTGATCACAAAAGAATTGCTTTGCTTCTTCTCTGCCTTGTTCCTTCCTCATTTAAATGATACAGGGTTTTGTACATTTCCACTGGTCCAGGCTTCCCCTGCTGCTGGCTGCTGCCTCCCCCCACCGCACGCTCTGTTTTGTTGCTCTGCCTCCAGAGGTATGGATAGGAGGCTGAGCTCTTTCCAAAGCAACTCCATGAACTTGGCAGGAGTGAGGCAAAAATAGCAATTGGCCATGAAGGGTAGACAAACTGACAAAGGCTTTTAAATATTATGGCGTTAGAAAGCATACAAGAATTATAGACAGGAAGAAAATGGAAGAGAGAAAAATATAGGACAGGAGAAAGCAAAACATAAAAGCCAATGAAGTGGTCAAGTGACAAATTCAGCAAGCTAGGAACAAGCTGTTGTGTTAGTCACCAGAAACCTGGTTTACATGCAGACAAATAATACTGCCCAGAGAATGACAGGACACTTGTTTCCCTTGCTCTGCTTTCATTGTCCTCTCTCTCTTTGTTCCCTCCTCCACCTCTCTTATTTCTTTTGTCCTTCTAGTTCTTTGAATTACTTCTTTACACTATAGATTTTTCAGTCCTTCAGTTTATCTGTCTTAGTTTTTGTTCCTATGTTTGAAGCAGAGATGACGAAGAGAAGAGTTATACGTGCTTTCAGTGTTGAGGACAAAAGCTTGGACTTTGAAGCAGCAATGGAGAATGAATCAGTAGAGAGAGGAAAGCACTTGTTTCTTTCTCTAGCTCTAGTATTACATTCTGTTCTGCCATCCTATTAAACTTTTTTTTTAACATAACATACATTACTTTTTACGCATTCTTTGCTCATTTCCAATAGCACACAATTATATGCGCATGACCCTGACAACATCAGGTCACTACTGTGCATAAGTGTTATTACCAGTTCTCACAATCTTATCACCATTCTTGTAACATTTAATGCTTTTCTTGAAGTCCCATCTCTCACATTCATATCATTATGTGACAATCTCAAGTTATATTCTTTGAAAAATAAATGAAGGGTGGGATTCATCTCACCTAATTTAGTATGTGTAGAATGTAGACATCTACATCTCAGCTAACCCCCTAGGCTGACTCTATAGTCAATGAAGAGAATTAGGCAATTTTAAAGCATAGCTCTTCTGATCTATTTTAGAAATCTATTTTAGGACAAGATATGCTGCACCCAAAAAGTGCCTATTTCTCCCCAGTGATACAGAGGAAGCTCAAGATGAATAGCTGAGCTGTAGATCATTACATTTGGTCAGATGAATCCTTTTACCTCTGGGCTTGCAGAAAAAAAATCAGAAAGTAATGTCTAATAAGGATGACCTTCTAATTATTATAACATTTATATGCAAATAAGAGTAACCCCAAATATTACATTTAAAAACACACACACAAGCTACAAGTTTCAGGCTTCCATTTCTTCGATCTATTTTTTGACCAGGTTTCTTTTTGTTGTTCTGTTATTTTTGAGTATCTGAAACTGGTATTAAATACTGCTTTGTAAACACTATTTCCCCTTCTCTTCAAACCTTTCTTTGTCTCACTTCACCCACCTTGCAGTTCACTCACTTTTCAGGGCCTTTTTAGTTTTCTGAGATTCACTGTATTGACTTCTGCAAGGGTATGTGGAAGGCAAGAACATCTGCTTCACAAGGTTATCTGATCAAAGACCTTTTCAATGCAAAAGGAGATCACAAGTAAAGGGGGAAGGAACACAGAAAGACAAACATGGTAGGCAAAGGATAACAGAGACAATGGCAAAGACCAAAAGTCTCCTGCTACTGATTTCTGGACCATTAAGAAACTCCAGGCACAGCTTTGGGGAGGATCAGCCTGGACTTCATAACTGACAAGAACTGGGAAATGGGTACTCAAGATATTCCTGTGGGAGTATGCAAAATTTACGAGGGGAAGTTTAGGAGAAGGGGATATGGAGGAACAAAAAGGGGATTAGACAGAAATAGGCATAAAGGGGGATGGCTGCATGCAAACCACGGCTGGTCAACCTGCTTGTCTGACCCAGCGCTGTGCCTGATCTTCACGGTCTGTCCTGTCTCCTGATTAAATCTTTTCTTAACTATTCCTCTGTGTACTCTCACACTCGACCCTGTGTCTGTGTGAGCCTTGCAAGGACTAGGTGCTGGCTGCTAGGGGGAACAGAGTGAGTGGATTTCGGGCCAGCAGCTGGGGTCTGATGGGGGCAGTGGGCACCCCCGCCCTGTGGTGCCACTGCTGCAGCCCGTGGAGTCTCTGTGCCACCCACTGGAGCGGGTGGGGGTCTTAGCCCCAACCACTGGGGTGGGAATGGTGTGTGTCCCAAAAAGCAGCTCCTGGGTGAGTGGGGCAGGCATGAGTGAGGAGTGTGAGGGGTCCAGCACCAGCGGCTGGAGCAAGACTATGGGTCACAGCCTGTGTGCCTGGTGCCAGCTGCTGGGGGTTGGGGGGACAAGTCTCTTTATCTCCCCAAAATCATGTGTGTAGCGTGTGGGTATTCACTAGCATGCCTCATGTCAGACCAGGCAGTGATAGGGGACCTGTGGGGTAGGTCAGAGTGGCCAGGATCTGGGCAGGGGTGTTAGGTGGACAGAAGGGCTGTACCAATACTTGGGGAACCAGTGAATGTACAAGTGCTTGTGAATCTAGAGTTCTGCATACGTACTTTCACTAATGACCTTTAGAAAACTTTAGAAAATAACTGAGATTTTTACAACTGGCTGAAAATAAAATATATTCCCTCCCCACCCCCATCTTTTAGTCATTTTGAGGGTTTTTCTCTTGTTTATGCACTACATCTGGCTGTATTTGACACACCTTGTAACACATATCCCAAACAGAGCTGTGTGCAGCTTGGCAGTTTTACTTCCCAGAGGCTCATGCAATTACAGTCTGTCAAACATATATCACTTAGCTAAGCAACAACTAAGGAGAGCAATAATAACATACAAATTTTTCATGGGAAAGCATTACAGAAGGAAAGGCACCATTCCAAGTGACAAAAAAAAAAAAAGGGGTTATAGCTCCAGGAAGAATAATGAGATAAAATTAAGGAGGGTGTTAGATTGATTATTTTGCGAAATATCAGGGGTTAAATCATCCTGACTGGGGGATTGTTTACCTTGTTACTCCTCTAAGAGAAATACTAGAAGCTCTGTCACTTGGAAAATGCATTGGGAGCTGGACAAAGGGGAAAATAAAGAATGATCCATGGAATAAAATGACAATGGCATTTAGGGGGAGTTGAATGCTTTTTCAGGCTTTTCTACATTGTTTTAACCTGTGCAGCATGTATTGTTAATGTGTGAGCAGCTGCTCACAAGTTATTGAATTTGTGATTTTTTTAACAGAATCCTGGGGGGAAAAAAAATATTCCAAAAAATCGATCGTAAGTATTTTGACTATTTTATTGTCTGTTTTAGACTGCAAGGCAGAATTTTAGTTATGTCATAGCATTAAAGTGATTGGGGAAGGAAAGGGATAGGAAGGGATGTGGGGCTGGGATGTTAATACCAGGCTGAATAATAAATATTATTCACAATGAATCAATAGTGAAGGCTGGACAACAGAGTTTGGTGGAGCAACACTGGACTGTGAAGGACTGCCAGAGCAAAACTATGGGCAAGAACCCCTCCTCACTGTGGACAAAGTCTAAATATCCATCACCATCTTTCAGACTGATGAGCAAAAGGATTCTTATAATTTAAGCACTGTTGGTCCAATGCCTCTTGGACAGGATTGTAAGTAAAGCCCCCACGTCTTCTTATGTGACACCAGGCTAATCCTGGCTTCTTTTGGAGAGAAAAGATTGCGAAACTATGTTCTTTGTTGTCTCTGGGTATTCACTCACTGTCTGCCAAATTCTCAACAGATTAAACAGTCCTGTACTTTCTTCTGAGTTGCTGTTTGTACTACAGCTTCACTATTTTCTGGCCTCTGAGAAAACAAAATATATACTCCTTTTTCTTTTCTTCTTATTTTTCAGTATTATTCTTGCTGTATGCTAAACAAATCACTATTCAACAGTGATTTAACAATTATTCATTTGACTATGAATAAAAGAATAAGAAAATATTGTAGTTTCATCTCAAAATGAAAATAATAAATAGTCCGCAAAGGGCAAAGGTTGACTGTTTCTTGCAGAATCTAATTTGCTAAGCTTTGCAAATTAGACCAAGAAAACTGAATATGTGTGAGGTTTCTACCTCATTCTGTACTCTGCTGTTCCATAAATGGCTGCAGAATAAAACTATTCAATTAAGATAAGGTACCGTATATTGTTCAGAAAATATATTATGCCTTTTTGAAAGTAAGTTTCTTTTTTCTCATCTCTTTTTTTCAAGTTTTCTTTCATACAGAAAAAGTCTCTGCTTTCTGGGTTCTTGTTTAACTCAAAGTACTTTTTGTGATCTAAAATAAAAAATCTGCATTAAAAACATTGTCACATATTAAAATATTAAGTATTAGTTTACTGACCCCAGGCTTCAACAGTAAGACCTATGTCAAATTTCTAGTGACGGTGTTAAACATGCAGTATATTATTTGATATTTTATTATACAACAAACATATCTTATTATATATAATTCTATATTATTGTATCTTTATAATTATGTGGCATATTATACTGTTCTATTATTATATCTTATTATAAAATAATAATATAATGTTGTGATCAGTGAAAGAAAACAGGATAGTTACTAGAACACAGTAATCTACTCTATATTAAAAAACACCTGGGTCATAAGTAAAGATGAAAACATGACTTGAATAATTAATGTTTTTAAATTTTCTAAAATGGTTTCTGTCAGCAATTTGTAAACATACTCCAGAAGTCATCTGCAAGATATCTTCCTAGGAACAACTGCTTGGTGAAGAAATAAATGCACAAATCCGATCATTAGTATCTGTGGCTGAATGGATGAAAAGGACAATAATCTCATCCTACTCGTTTTTATTTCTCCACATAACTCCAGAAAATTCACAATCATATTCATGAGTTTCCCCTACCCCATCACCATAATGCCAGAACATGCACCTACATACATGAATCTGTTCTCACAATATCTCTCAGAAGTATATGTGAATTATCAGACATAATAGATACATAAAAAATTAAGTATCCGACACTGCACAGAAATTAGACAGATTTGCTCTGCCCTAAAGTAGCAATTTAATTTAAAACAAAACAAAGTAAGTCCACATTTAGAAAAGAACATTGTCCTGGAAGGACTGGGCATCCCTGTGTTTCATTTTCAGATGCTCATTCCTGCAAGTGAAATTTGAAGTCCCAGCCCAGTTATTGTAGTATCTTAGAAACTAAAGTGCATGGAAATGGCACAAATTCACAAACCCATTATGTTAAGTTAAAAAAATTATAAACACTGGAATGAGAAAAAACGGTTGCATGTGAAATCCTGCTTCTGCTGTGGTCATAAACACCTATGTCGGCAGTTACACACATCTGGTACATCTACCTGAAAATAGACTTTACTGGGTGTAGCATTCACACCACAGTACAGTGTCTTTTCTGTAAAATCTCAAAGAAGTCTTAAGCCCTGGCTAAGAAAATTTTGTAATGTTATCATTGTTTTCCGTTAAGCAGAAGAGCAACATGGAAGTTCCTTCTCCCTCCCTCCCCCCCTCCCTCCCTCCCTGCCCCCTTGTCTCTCTCTTTTTAAAAAATGTGGGCTCTAAGAGGGAATTGTTGCAAACTGTTCCTGGGTTCTGGTTCCTCCTTTCACTATTCAGTACAATACTGCCTATGTATTCTGCATTGTAAAGACACTGGGTAAGTATAGAAAAAAATGTAGAAGCCAAATGCATGTTTTCTGCCTTCCCACCGAGAATTGACAGTAGAGCCTGGCCACTGACTCCAGTACCTTGAACCCAACATCCCTTTCACATAGCAGGACAGCTTCAATAAAAAGAGCCCACACTGGAATCTACAAGCATGTTTCATTTTCAAAATCTATAGTTTCAGTGGTAGACTACCAATGCTTATAGCTGCAGTATGCACAAGCCAAATTAGTGCTAATGTTCTGAGTGGTAAGACTGGTGTAATAACAAGAAAAATTATTTTGCTTTGGCTGTTACAGCCTTCCATTCCTGGGGAGAGAGGAAAGGCAAAGGTTGCTTTTCTGATCAGGCATCCCAGAAGCAATATATTCTCTGTTAGTAGAGGTTAAGATTAACTCGAAAATTGACAGCAGGAAGCCCCAAGCTCTCAGTCACAAAATAGAGAATTATTCTCCATGAAATAAATCCTTCCTCATGAAAAAAGCCTATCGTATGTCTATCATTTGAGGAAAACTGATGAGCATTCCCTACCTTCTGGTGATTTTAAGAGATAGATATGACTTGAAGGTACTGTTCCTAGTTGTACAATCATTACCTTCAGTTACACAGCACAATGTGTTTGGTGGGTTTCAGTTTACCTTTCCCACAAAAAAGTGGTTTTGTCTGGTAACTGGTGGTGTCAGAAAGCTTGGGAAGGACACTGAGGAGGTAAAGTAACCTGCTTAGGTGACTTCAGACTCTCAATTCTTCAGATGGAACCTGCTGCCAATTCTCAGAATCAGTCTTTCTCTCCACTACCGATATAACACCAGAAAATGTTTAACAGGTGTTATAATGGTGTTACTGGATACCATCTCCTCAGCTAAATAATGGTGAAGTATAGGTACTACACTTTATGGTCAAAAATATCCCATGCTCACCACAATTTAGTTCACTGCGTTTTTTACTAGGCAGAATTCAACTTGCCCTGTCAGAAATGGACATGTAATTAAGTTCTTATCCTGAGCAAGCAGGAGCACAACAGAAGAAGGTCCATGATACAGAATATGCAAGCTGAAATTGAAGTCAGGTGCACATGGTCTGCACTGCTTTCCTTTTCTGACGGCTCTGAGACACATCAAAATGCCTGAAGCACTATGGTGTGTGCAGGCCCACCAGAGGCAAAGCCTGTGCACAGGTATAAATAAATTATATGGCATCACTGCCATAAGAAACAATTGGTGTAGATAATTTGGCTTACCAATTAGTGTAGGCACCCCACCAAAGTACAGTTTATAATAAGTAATTTAAGCAATCTGCATGTAAAAATTAATGAATAGAAACACAAGGAATCTGAATAATTTTAAGCAAGTGAAGTAAGCTATTTTCTGTGTTGCACAAACATAATAAGGTCATTTAAGAAACAATTACAAGGCACCACAGGATGAATTAAGTATAAAACCAGAATGACTGATGGCCAATATAACCTTTCGTAGTTCCCATAATTGCCTATGTGTTCTACAAAGTGAAGTAAAGGGACACATGCAATTTAGTTCCTCCAACACGATTAGCTGTTACTGAAGAAACAGGATGATTCCAGAGCAGGCATTTGGCTGAAGGAATATAGAATTAAGCAATAGTTTCTTCATATTGCTGGTAGGTTTTTTAACTAGTATAACTTTTTTAATTTATACTTTGAGAAAATGTTCTTGCTCACTGTAAAATGTCCATTAGCCTTTCAGAGTCCATCACAGAGTGCTAACACAGTAGCTGTCATTCAGAACATAATTCTTGACAATTTTCTACCAGATAATTCAACCTACCACGTTATCTTCTCCAAAGGAGAGAAATAGCAACACAACAGGAGCTTAAATGGTGGGTTTATCCAGAAGATTATTTTGCTTGTGAAGCAGCCAATTTTGAAAGGTTGTAAGTCCTACAGATGCTTTACATTCTGTCAACAACACAATGTCCTGATAAAAGTAAAGTTAAAGCAGCTTCTCCAATTATCATCAAATAGCACAAATATATATATATATATGTATAAAGCTTCCAAAGCCTGCTAACTTATCTGTGCTTCTCTGACTCTCAGATACTTAGGACTACACAGTTTTGCTTCTTATAAGGAGTAGATTATACCTTATCAGTTGCTTGGAAAAAACCTTAATTTTACAGTCTATCAGTCTGACATAGTAAAGACTTAAAACATTTTCATATATCACTACTGAAAGAAATATTGATTTCATTTTAAGCTAGTTAATATAATTCTTAATTAGGGCTTTTACTTAAAGAATAATAGCAATTTCTTCAGTCCGTTACTGTTACCAGGTTTGATGCAATGAAACTACAAACCTTTGTGAAGTAGAAGAAAATAGTACAGAAAATGTAAACAGACTCTTCTAATAGAACTATTATAACCTTGAGATTCAAATGCATGTATTTAAATAAAAATCATGATTCCATGCAAAAATCCAACAGTAGAGTTGGAATATAGCTGTCTTTCGATACATTAAACCTGGATGACTTGTTTTAAATTAATCAAAAATTTAGACTCAGCAAGAGAATGCTTATTAAAATCCCCCTTACGTGGATATTTCTCATTAACTTTGAAAAGCTGCTTATAGCAAACACTTCTCTAAGCTGAGCATCCTTCCATTTTGTTTAAGCATTGCACTTTGTGGCTTCTCTTACAGAATATGCAGAAAACTTTAACAAACAAGTTTTTTTTTCTACTCCACTGAATGAAAGCACTGTCATAAAAAGCATTTCTAAATAAATTCATAATTTGTTGTCCAACTAACTGCACAGCCCTCCTCAGCACTGCCTAAGATTAATAGCATTTATCTTTACAATAGTCTTCTGACTATAATTTTTCCCATTGAAGAACTGAGGCAAGGGAAAATCAATGCTTTTTCAAGGATCCCACCAAAACTCAAAGGCAAGATATGCATGCAAATCACCTAGGTCTTAGTCAAGAAAAAACAGTACAAGAGGGCTGACAAGTTTTTAGACAGCTCACTGTTTTCCACTATAACCTGTTCTGGTTTAAGGTACTAACATGGCTATCTATATCTAGAATCATAATTACTAAATATCTTTTTTTCTGACATAAACCACTTGCAGTCCTAGAAACAAAGTTGTTCTGTCTCTGCTAATAGAAAAGGAGAGGTCTTAACCGGTTTGGAAGTTTGGGGTTGTGGTCTGAGGCCCAGGCAAGAAGAACCTGTGAAGTGATCAATTTTTCTTCTTGCAACTTCAATCCTAGAGAATTTTTGAAAGGTAAATTAGAATCTCAATAGATAGTACTGATTTGGGTTAACTTTACCATGAGAATTTTGAAATCCAGTGGACTCAGCTCTAAAAATCTCTCCCCAAATATCTTTATTTCCCAGTCAGAATGAGTCCCCCAGTCTGCCAAGCAGCTATACCCCATAGCTGTCTCAGGACAATTTACCTGCCACCCCTTCAGCTTAACTTCCACATATGAAGTCGCATTTATTCTTTTACCAATGGAGACTTTCCTCTTAATAAACTGTCTTTCTTCCAAGACTTTACTTGGAATAAGTATGGAATTTTCCCATTGTGTTCAGTTTTACCATTTAGGTTTAAAAAAAATTAAACTTTTTATTCTCCTGAATAACTGAAATCATCTGTTGCTTCTGATTTAATCTGATCTTTGGGGCAGGAATTGCCCATGAATTTTCCTCAAAACTGGACACTGCCTAAATGGAAAGCAAACCTGTAAGCACAGCCTGCCTGTGCCTTCCGAATCATGGAAGCATGCCAGACAGGTTTGGATGCTGCTAGGCATGCTGCTTGTACTCATGTCTGTGCTTGAGATGTGGATTAAGTCAAGCAGGACACAGAGCACATTGCCTTCAAAACTTCTTCAAGGACAACTCTTTATGAGCAGTACAGACATATCCAGTGGGCTTCAACTCACAGAAAGCCTAAGCAACTACGGAAATATAAAATGAGGGGAAATGGTAAAACATTTTTTTGATAAAGAGAAAAAGTCTATTTGGCCCCACACCATATACACAAATTTCACACAAACTTCATAATAATTGCTGAGCTGTGCCATTCAAAAGAAAGAATACTAAATATAACAATAAATTATAGAGCTTTATTAAATGATGTTAACTAGATGTTTAGCAACTAAACATGTTAGCCAAAGGCATAGCCCCCTTGCATTTTGTAAGATAAATCTAGGGTAATATATTTGCACATAAGACAGTTTTGCCAAGATTCTGTAAGTATGTAGAAAAGGACTTTGACCTCCATTCTTACAGTCTTTAAGCTGCAGGAGGAAAAAAAACTTCCGTTACATGAAAATACGTACAATGAACACTTTCAACATTTTTCTACCTCTCACAAAGTATTTTCTAACTCAGGAGTAAAAGTCCTTCAGAAAAAATGCCTGTCTTCATTATTTTTCCTGCAATGCCTAGTACAATGGGACCGAGACCTCTGGCTGTAACTACTGCAAACAGTAATAATGCAGATGAGAAATGTCTTTCAAGTCTGAACACACTTTCTGACTCTAAAGAATGCAGTCTACAGTATGTAAGTATCCAGAGTTTCATTACATAGTCTTAAAAAATCATTTATCTGGATGATGCAAAGTGCTCTGAGGGATCTTATATTCATCTCTTATTGAGCATTGACAGTGACGGCCTTGGAGTATTTCCCTGTCATTTGGCATATTGATGTGTAGGCAGTACACCTGTCTCTGAAAATGTAAGATTCTCCATGGGTAATAAGAGCCTTTTATAAAGTAAAACTCAGCACGTAGGCTTGGAATTGTTCACTGGTACAAACAGATCAGGTACTCATCTGGAGATTGGTAGTCTTGAGGACTCCATGCATGTTTGGCAGTTTGTAAATCACTTTTCATTCTACTGGCAGAAAATGAAAAGCCAAGCTGTTACCTTCAAGAAGCCTCTTTCCACTGCCTTAGAGCTACCAGTTCAAGCACCAACACCAGAGGAGGAGGCAATTCACGACCTTACTTTCTCCTCCGAATGTCAGTCCCAAAGGTGTAGCTGGATAATTTTTTTTAATTTTGTCTTATAATTTCAAAGTAACATGAAATAAAATATTTTCTGGAAGAAAAGAAATACCTATTCACAAATTCAGCATAGGACTAATTCTGAACAAGGAACAAAATCCTATTAAATTAAGGCCTAATAATAGACAAGGCCAATTGAGCTGTGAACAAAAAACACATACCAGCATATTTATTTTCCTCCCACTAAGAGGAGAAGAGAAATGGTTATACTCAGTAGCTGACTTGTAATGCACAGGTGCCCATCATTACTGTATGATTGCTAGTCTGTTTGACAATTAGCCAATACACTGATTTTTATTACTGGCACAATAGGGTCATATTTTCTTTTCCTGCAGAAGCTCTCTTTAAATAGCATCTTTTGGAGACAGCTGAAGTTCATCAGTTGATGACAGGAACTAGACAGTGCCATCTGCCTTAGCAGCAGTTCAGGTAATAGCAAAGCAAAGCTAATTGCCAAGTATGGAATGTGGAGGAGTGAAATTTTATAACTTCCCATTAAAACTGGATCTATGTGGCACTATGTGATACTTTGAAGAACCACTCAAGTCTGCTCTAAAAGAGCTTTGCAACTAGTCTAAGTATCCTGTGTTGAATATTATATTATCGCAGTTTTGTTGCTTTTGATATCTGAAGTAGTTGGAGATCTTTGGTTAATAGCCCACAGCACTTAGATGTGAGCTTTATAACAGCATGATAACTGTACTTACGAACTGTGTACATTTTTCCTCCTTCCCTGGACTAACAGAGGTATCTCAGGATGCTGCAGAGTAGAGAAGTATTACTGAAGTCACTGAATAGGTGTCACATTCCCAGTTTTCATGTATCCCAATTCCTATTGGAAGTGCTCAAACCAGAGAAGCGGAAGGTGTCTAGAAATGGGGGTCTGCGAGGCTGTTGCTTTGAGGAGCTCAGTGGCAGCCATGCCAAGGAGTGACTGCTGCCTCTGGGGCCACAGAGACTGAGATGGGTAGCCCGGAGGTGTGGTTCTCTAGACACAAGGGGATGGCAAGCTCTCATGATGGAAGGAAGCTGCAGGTCACTTCACAGAGAAAGGGCAAAACACCCTCACTCCTCCACAAAACAAGGCTGACAGCTCTGGACTGCATTTCCCCTTCTGAGGCCATTTTGCAAGTGTGTCAAAGGGAGAGGAAGGAGCATACTCAAACTATGATGAAGATAACAGTAATGGTGCATCTCTCTTTCATTCAACAACCATTTAGTTTAAAAGGCATAAATATATCTGCAGTCAAGGACAATACCTCAAGCCTACCTCCTCGCAGATGGATTTTCTCAGTTTGAGGAGTCAGATTCAAGGTTTTTTTCTGCCAGTATTTCCTATCATAAAGATATCCATTTTTTTCCACACAGTAGCCCAGGTTCAGCAGGATAAGGTACTAAGATACTTTAGTACCAGGTAGTCTGCAACAAAAGATGGGAAGTACAGGGTTTGCCTTCCAATAGTGAAGTGATCCATGGAGCTGGACTTACTTCCCAAATGATCACAGAAGGTAGTATATCAAGAAAAGAGCAGCACTATTTCAAAGGGGAGAAAACAAGCTCTCTGGGCAACTCACCTGTGCTCAAGAAGAGGTTGGACCCCCTGGAGCTGCAGGGGTCTTGACAACCTGGCAGCTGTGGCTGGCAGGAGCCTGGGTGCCTGCGAATACCATCCAGGCAGTCAATTACCTAAACTCTGAGGATGAGGCAGGTAAAACCAGAAATTTACATGAGAAGATTATCTTCAAGCAAATAAAGTTGTTAGGACTACTGTCTGTGTCTTAGAGGTTATCCGTAGTAAAAATCTGTAGCAAAAATTTAGCATACCCCTCTGAACACTATCTTCTAATCAAGCTCCAGCAAATATTTGTATTACTGAGTAAAACTATGTCATATTTTGAAGAACCTTTTGCTGGCATGTACACAAAATTTCTTGGACTCTTGCACCGATTAAAATATAATTTCTATATTGGGGATCATTAGAAAAATTAAAACAATGTCTCCTGTAAAATTAAACACAAGCTACATGGGGAATCTGTACAGCCCTGTTCTCACTTTAGAGATTGGCAATAACACTCAGCCCTTTGGGCCAATATCTGTGTAATCTAGATGTATTATTATTGTTTGTGAAGTGTCTATAACAGTAGTATCTACTCACTGAAGTTTGCCTAGAATCTGAACTCTCAAAGCAATGCCTTTGAAAAACTATTCAAAAAATTACCTTTTCTACTACATTCTAAACTGTTGCATACACTTTAAAAGGTCCCGTTCTGAAAGTTTGCATGGAATAGACTCCACACAGCAGATGTCAAGAGGAGAAAGGAATTACTTCATTTTATTACTGCCTGTACAGACAGACATTCAAATTAATTAAAAACATGGGAATTTTTAAAGAAGAATCATGTTCTGCTCTGCTTCTGAGTCACCAGGGATGAGAACATCCAGTCCTCTGCCCACTAGTTTTAAGTTTAGCATCAGCAAACTCTTTGCTCCATCATAGAGCTAAAAATGAAAATCTGTACTTTTCTAAAATACAGTGTGCCTGTCTTTTTCTTGAGCACTTCAATCTCTTTAAAGAACTTTTTTTTCCCCTTTATTTTATCCTCTGAATCATAACTGGAGATCTGGGAAAATTCTATCAAACTAAGTTCATCTTTAAGATAATATATGTAATCAAAATTTTCTCCAGATTAGTGAGAACTAGAACCTTCAGCCTGTGATAATGCAGACTGCCTTTGACAGCATTACAGGAACCATGTCTAAATTATGCTTCTCTATGAAGAAGTCTTGGACTGCCACATTTTCTCTGATCCAAATTCCCACAAGTCAAAAATGTTGGATTTGGCAAGTTTGCAGTTACACATGGCCTCCAGCTGTTCTATGATAGGTTAGGAAATAAGCTGGCCTCCAGTCAGCCCAAAAGATTCATATCAAAAGCTCTGCAGTAATTATTATATATGTGCAAATGTAAACATTCACATTTTATTCCCCTTTTCTCAGCAGTCCACAGATAATTTTCATTTTACTAATCAAAAAAGAAGTAATGACCAGGACTTTAAAAAGAATAGGATATATTTAAATCAAGCTGAGAACCATATGAAGTCTTCAGCATTAAGCAGAGCCTCCTAACAAGGATATACAAAAATTATAGCTATTCTACAGTTTAAGCAACATATACATAGTTTTTATACAGAAATAGTGGTTCAGAAGATGCTGAGCATTCATTAACAAAGGTAAAAGCAGTTGTACTTTTGTTCCAAACATTAGTAGTAGATAATGGTATTTCTCAATCTTTTAAAGCTACACATACACTACAGGAATTTGTATGCATTTTGTTATAAGCAATTAGAGTGAGTTGAGTGATACACTTCAGTGACAGGATGTATGGTCAGTTAAAAAAACCCTTTTAAAATGAAATGAAAGTGTTCATAATCAGCAGAGAAATGAAAATACATCCATTATCCACTGATCTTTATCACCAAAAGGCACTAAAAATAGCAGCTAATAGAAGTCCAAGAACAGTGCTTTCTGGCATGTTGTTTCTGAAGCAGAAAAAAGTCAAGTTAGATGCAGAAACCATCTGAACAGGACTCATAAGAATAAATGCAAACCAATTTAACACTTAAACAGAATGTATGGCATCAGTTCTTAAGTGAAATAATAATATAGCGTGATAAATGATATCAGAGAGATGACTAATCAGACTAAAAAGTCTAGAAAAGTAAGCTAGTAATTTCATTAGTGCTTTTTGCTAGTAAATCACTGTAGGAGTCTAAGCAGATCTTACCATAGCAGTGATTTTGCTAGAATCATGACTAAACTTTGTTAGCTACTCAATAATGGACCAAGAGAATGATACACAGTGAAGGAACTGCACTGCATAAAATTATTGACAAATAACAATATCCTGATACTGGTATGTGCTTTGAATGTAACTGGCTACATTTCAGTAAGATTAAGTTTTTATTAAAAGATTTTTTCGTCTTTCTTCTTCCCCTACTGTGAAAATTTGTATACCTTACTGCTGTGATACAGTTCTTTTAATCACAGAAAAAATAAAAAAGGTTAAGATAAAAATGACCTAATTAATAATAATTTAGTTTCCAGTAATAAAAGATGTAACTTGAAATATATTTGTACCACAGCTGACAAATGGTGAGGTATAGACCTAACCCTATGAATTTGTAGAATAAATGAGAGGTATCAGGGACTACAGTAAGTCTGTAAGTGGCAGCTACTAAGTTTCTACTAGAGATTTCACTACTGCTGCTGACATCATTTAGAGAGTATTACACAGGGTTCAAATAGTATGCTGCCGGCTAGAGCAAAGTCTTAAAATGGATTCCAGGATCTTAGGATAAGGTCATTGAAATATGGCGGGGGGCAGGGGAGGAATAAAGGAGGCATGTCTACCCAACTGGGAGATGTGCACATGCACCACTAGTCCTCCATTCACACTGTCACCCGTATTTGGTACCCTGGGCACTCCTGCCACTGCCTGAGCCTCAGGGGAATAGAGAGATCAGGGCCCTGCCAAGTGCCACAGCATCCAGCCACAAATGGGCTCAAACATAACCTAACTGACTTGTTCAAAATCAGAAAAAAAATTAGGGATCATTCTGGAGGAGAATCAAGGATTCCTAGCTCCTGGCCAAAAGACTGTACAGGTTTATGCTGTGAAAGCTGGCTGGGAAGAAAATGAATATGCAGTTTAGGAGAATCACAGAAGTGCATGTAAGTAAAGGACCTCCTAGTACAATCAGTGTGTTAGCAGATGCCCAAGCTGTACTTTCCGAGGAATGTTATACTACCTTCTTTAATAGATTTACTTTCTGATCAACAATGAAGAATTTGCTTTCCCCAAAAGGCCAGGCAGACTAGAAGTAAAACACCTTGGTGTGTACTCAAAGATAAAGGAAGCACATGGAGCTTTAGCTGATTAGCACTTACAAGATTAGTCCTGGGAGGAAAAATTCTGTAAGATTTATAATGGGAAAGCACTTTTACAGGCCTTTACAGACCATATGGTAGATTTAACAGAAAATTATGCTTGCATCATAGAATTCTTTGCTGGCACTTCCCATTACATCTAGGGTTTTTTCTGTCAAGGATTTCTCCGTACATTTTGCTGACACTAGGATTCCCTGTGCGAAAGAATGAGCTCTGCACTCATTATAATGGACGGCTTCTCTCCACTCTCTCATTCCATCACTGGAAGCGAAGCAGTGACACTAAAAAAGGACATTGGGCTATTTACTGGCAAGACATTGCACAATGCTGTTCCTTCCTTAACCCATAGGGCAATACACACTGCACATCAAATACGCCCTATAGCTTCTCTGCTGTCCTCTTTACCAGATTCTTCAAATAAAGAACACCCAAAAAACCAAAAGCATGGTATTGCTATTATTTGTGTCCACAGGACCTCAGACTATTGCAAGTTAGACTGTATTTTCAGTACCTGAAACTTTGCTTCTTTATCCTCTCCTTCAAACTAAAGTCTTTCCTTCCTGTTCCCTGCTTGAGACCAGTTTCTCACAGGAGACCTAGTTTGGCACAGCAGTGCAGTAAAAAAGGCATCATGATAGATTCTCCATGACGTAAATTAGAGTGCTGCAGTCCAATCACATCCCCATCAAGGCCCTCAAATGAAACCTCCCACTGAGATAGAAGCTATTGGATTTCCATCTGTGTGTCTCTTGCTGTCGATGGCTATTGTTTAAGTAAACATTGGTTTGCATTACTTTTTTTTTATTCAATACATGTTGATGCCTGGTTAAAAGGAAAGAAAATTGCAGTATTAAAAGACTAGTATTTTCAGTTTCTTGTGATGTAAATTGCTAATTTAAAACCCAAAATATTGTTAAAGTGTCTTTATTTAATAGCAGACGATTGCAAGCTGTAATTTGCAAGCTGTAGTTGCAGATGGCAATGTTTTTCCTCTCTTTTCAGCAATACAGTACAGTATTTACTGCAGTGATCTGCAGACAATGAAATACCAACTGCAAAAAAAATGCTCGGGGTAATATAAACAATCAAATTCCCAAGAGGTCCAACACGCGAGGTACCTGCCATTAAAGCGTGAAATTTAAATGCCAATTAAAAATGTTAAATCTCTTACCTGGTCTCAAACAGCAACTCTGCAATATGTATTTTTAGTACTTCAATTGACAAGTATGTTCCTAATACAAAACAACAGCACTTGTTTTCTTTCCTGATTTTAAATCCCTTTGGATTGAATACACTTATTTTCCAATTCAGACCTGGAGGCCCAAGTCTGGATTTGAAACTGACAGCTACCATCTGGACCACACTAGCAGAAAGGGTTGTATGTGATCTGGCACGTCTAGCATACCATTCCACTTTTTGTACATAAGGACATGCCAACATACCATGCATGTATTAAACAAAATCTTTGTCTTTAATTTCATTTTGTTAAACAACTCATTGCTGTTTATTTTTCAAGAGAAAAATTATTTAACAATGTCTATTGAACAGCAGTGTATGAAACATTAAATACTGTATTCTGTAGTGCCATCTAGGGGCTTTAAAACCTGGAATAAAGTCCTCATCTGATAAAGAAACAATAAACACGAAGAAATGAGCTATCACTGCCAGGGCGATTTCTTATGTATATCTAGTGTTTTAGATTACGTTTTCCTGTTACAATAGGAATATTTGAAATAGGTCATACATATAGTGTCATATCTGTAGAATCCATAAATAGAAGATGTATTGTGCTATACTTCTGCTTTATAGCTCAATAATTCACAAAAGTAATCTTAAAAAAAAATATCCCAAATAAAATCAGTGTCATGCTCTGAAACAGGATTTAGAAAAAAATTTCTAGCTGTAGTTCAGTTACCAGAAAATATATGGGATTTGTGTGCACTAAAGATATTTATTAAAAGATTAGACATGTTATTACATAAAATTGTAGGAAAATAAGATAAAACAGGAGAGCTACTGGTACTTTGTTCAACACTCATACTGATTCAAGGTTTTTTTAATCTTAAGTTTTCTGAACCAGATCTCATTACATAGCAATTTCCATTGCATCACTGAATAAATTGTTAGAAATTATTGATTTTGTATCATATTGATAGCTAGAATGATCTATAAGCTCTTTGATCACATTTACATTCTTTGTTCTTAAAGAAATCAACTATTAAAAGTTCACACATTAAATAAGTGATTGTTCAAAGGAGAAATGCAGAGCAAAAATCAGAGACTATGAAAAAACCAGAGAACTCTAAGTCTACTATCTTCATTCAGACCACAGAAATGGTTCATTAGTTCGTACCAATACATAAAAAGAGATATCTTTGGATCATCAACAGCCATCAGCTGCCAAAACGCCACTAAAAAGTGGATAATTTACATAGGTGGAGAACCTGGCTGCACATTCACGTGATCTTGCATTTTCTCACAGTCCCAGTAACAGGCCAGACTCCAACCATCAGGATGACACAGGATCACTACTTCGCTTTTGAATCTCCAAACCTCACATTTTGACATTTGATCTGGAAAATATATGCATTAAACATTTACAATGATGTGCTGGAAACTACTTGTTCATAAGGTAAAATTTGAAAAGCACCTTAAAAGTGTCCTAAGTACACATATGCAATGGCTTTAGGTGTGCCTTTTATTTGGAGCTATTTTAGGCAGTTGTCAGCCTTTGATCTAGCTTCCATATTCAGCTGACTGCCCCCAGCTCCGCCACTGCAGACTGTCATCTAGATGCATTGTCATTTACATCCTCCAATCACTCACTGTACATTGTAAAAAAACATATTCCTCCCTTCTCACCTCCCTAGACCATGTTCCCATATCTTACCCACATTTTTTACCACATTGCACCATCGCAGTGCTACATGCTGTGCCTGCCAAGGCATCTACCCTGTGCTTCCACTTGGGAGGACAAAGTACAGCATTGCCTTGGGCACTTGAGAGTGCATAAGGGAGCCGGCAGTGAAGCTGGGCTGTTACTATGCATCTTATGATAAATAGTAATTGTAGTTTATTGGGCTTTTTCCCAATCCAGATCAACAGACATACCATAACTTAATGAAAGGAGAAGCAGAAGGCTTTAGAAGATTATTCTACTAGGTCATTCTACTATTTGTACTTAGCTCACAATGCTCTAAAAGGGTTTTATAAAGGATGATGTGGTATCTGAAAGTTATAATCTGTTAAATGATGTTAGATCCACTGACACCTACCCCAGCAGCTCCAGTGCCAGACCCTCCTGCCCCACTGCTGGAACCCATCCCAGTGCCCAGGGACGCAGGGGCTCTGAAAGGCATGGCTGCTGCTTTCTTGATTGCAGGCTCAACCAGTAGTGAAGCTGCAGACATAACCCAGAGATATACAGACACAAGCATACAAGCATGCACAGGACATCTTCGCTGCCATCAGCAGCACCTGTATAGAGAGCTCATAAAACACAAGCCCAGAGAGCCAAGCCCCCTCTTTGGCTGGTAGAGACAGGAGGTCAGTGGTGCAGGCACACACATGACAACCTCTAGATTCACAAGCACATGCACATTCGTCAATCTCTTGAGTACCAGCACAGTCCCTCTGTCTGTCCAGTGCCCCTACCTGCATCCCAAGTCCCCTTACCTGCCTCACAGGTTCCCTACTCACCAGCTACTCCAGCGTGATGCTCACTAGCAAACACAGACTCATCCTTCACGCACTCCACATTCACAAGTCCCCCTGTGTGTACCAGCACAGAGCATCCAACCACCCAATACCCCAGCGCAGACTCCAGGCCCCCCTCCCCATTGTCTGGACCAGCCTGAGGTTTGCTAGCAAATACAGACACGCACCTGGTTTGGAGAAGGCACAGACAGCCCTCCAGCAGCTGGCATCAGGCACACAAGCTCTGACCCATGGTTCCACTGCAGCCACCAGTGCTGAGCCCCTCACTTGTCTCACTCACACCACTCCCACCCCCCAGCAGCTGGGAACACACACTGTTCCTGCCCCAGTGGCTGGAAGTTAAAGACCCCCCACCCACTCCAGTCGATGGCACAGAGACCCCACTGGCTCCAGTAGCTGACACCACAGGTCAAAGGCACCCACACCCCTTGTCTGACTACAGTAGCTAGCATGAAGCCCACTGACACACATACAGATTTCACCAGTAACTGGCACTTGGTCCTTGCAACACACATACTCCCGGGATAACGAGTGAAGATACACAGAGAGACAGCTGAGAAAAGATTTAGTAAGAAGATAGGACAGATTGCAGTGATCAGTCACAGGGTTTGGTCAGATATTTTACCAGCCTCATTTTACAAGTGACCAGTATATTTTTATATTTGTATTTATACCCTTTTCTGTCTATCCACCCCTTTCTTCCTCACTGCTCTCCTTCCCCTGCATGTCCCCCACAAGTTTGTACAGATCTACCCATTCCTGCACACCTCCTGCTCTGGGGTCCCCCTGCTTTACTATTTGATCAGTTAGTTGCAAAGTCCAGGTTGATCTTCCTGGAAGTGGCATCTGTGGTGTCTTGATAGCCCATCAGTGTGAGTAGTGACGTTTGTTTCTTGTCATTGTCTGCATGTTTGCTTTGTCAGGTCTGTGTCTTGGTATATTTTGGTTTCTGGCTTCCCCTTTTTCCCTTGGAAAAAGTTGACAAGGTCCCTGATTAGGTTCCCAGATAACCTCACTGGAATGAACATTCTCACACTCTCACAGGCCCTAATCATTTAGTGCGACTGACTAGCTTTGATTCCCATCACTGCCTCCCTTATCATTTGTCGGTCAGGTCTGTATATAGCTATGTTCTTGTTTATGCCTTCCTCCTTTTCTGATTATCCCCTGCCACATTGAAAAGGTCCCTGACCATATACCCTTCAAGTAGCAGACACTCTCCTGCCACACACCCTTGCAGATTTTGCCATCTTGTGAAAAGGCATGCCAGAGGCTCTGCCTTCTCCATGTTAGCTGATGTTGCAGATACACCTGCCTATTTCTCCTCACTTCCTTTGTGGAACTGCTTTCATAGCTTGTTCATAGCTTATTGTTTCCTTTACACCAGTGTTGACCATAGATGGAGTAGCACTAATGGAAATTTTTTTCCAACAAGCACAGAACATGAAGAATATAGCACAAAATCACACAAACAGTTGATATGCTTGAGATTCTCCGGGTACAGGACCTGAATTTGCCTGAAAACTTTGAATGAAACAAAGTTTGAAGCAGTGTTGGTATAGACAAGGATGCAAAATACAGGCTTTACAACAGCAATTATTTCTGAGGATAACAATCTGTTCACATAAAACGCCATCTATATTTAAAATAAGAAGTTACAGGAGATCAGGGGAATTACAAAGCCATGAGACTTACTGTGGTTTCAGGGAAAGTAATTAAGAGCCTAATTAAGAGCAATACTATGTAAAAACACAAGTGAAACTTGATGGGGGAAACACAGCAAAGCATCTAGAAGGGGAAGGCCCTTTTTCCTACCCTGATGTTTTTCATTGAGGCAATGAACACCCAAATAAGATTCTGTGGGCCAAACTCCGAGAGGAACTTACACAAAAGGCAACTAATCCATGGAAAGGGCAAATTCTACTTCATAGTAGTGTAAGGTAAAGTACCCAAGCTGTAAGCTCACAGCCTGAAAAATCTTACCATACTCCACGATAACTGGATTGTGTACCCAGAATATGATATACATAACAAAGTGGGAACTTAAGGCGATTCTAATTGACTTGTTATACTTTGCATGACAAAACTGACAGTGAAGGTCTCTACAACAGTATGTAACAGCTGTAACATCCCCATATGGATAGAGTCATGAACTATGTATCATGGGTCTATTTCCTCTCTATGGAATAGGGGTAGAGTGGAGTTATGTGTCTGATCTAATGTCACAATAAATGTCAGTTTGGGAATAGCACCTGGGTTTCCAGATTACCACTAACAACTGTATCTTTTACATTTTTTTACAGCTTTATACCAATAACCAAAATAAGAGGAGTGAGGCTGGAAACTTGCTGGAGCTTCCAGTGTGTTCTCATAGAAGGCTGTAAGACATCTCATGGGGGTCTATCTAGATTGACTGAACAGGAAATGCTTTTGAAAGATGCCAGGGAATAAAGGCAGAGCATGGCTTTGATGGACTATTAAGGGACCAGACTTGTGCAGGCAAATTAGACATATCCACTGAATTCTGTGCTCAGGAGAATCAAAGCAAAAGCTATGCCCAATAATATATCACAGTTCAATAATATCCATGTACAACATCCATTTGGGGTTTGGCCGTTTGTTTTTTGAATTAATGCTTTCCAAGCAGAACTGTCTGTAAACAAGATTTCTTAAAGGTTTAATGTGGATTGCTTCAAGGGCAATCAAAATGTCAGGAACTCACAGACAACACAAGGCATCACACCTGAATGAGAAATCTCCTGGAGATTCATTGAGGGTAGACTACTGCCCGTTGCTGCTAGGGATAGCAAAGGAAACATGGACAGAAACCAAAGTGGTGTTCTCTTCCATCCTTCTGGTCAAGGGAAAAGACTCAGAGAGGAATAGGCATATGTGGCAGAAGAACAGCTGGATGCATACCTGCGTCACTAGGAAGGCTTCTTTTTCTTTCTTCAGAGCACACTAGGAGATAGACATGGTGATCTAACGAGGAGGTTTTTGAACAAGGGCACCACAGCCAGAGGTATGTTAGCAGAGAAAGTCCAAATGGGAGAAGCCTGCAAAGGCACATTCCTGCTTCATGTGCTTCCATACTAATGTTCACAGCTTGGAGAAGAAACAAGACATAGATCCAAATATTTCTTGGTAGAGGTAAACAATAACACAAGATGCAACACCCAGAAGCCACAGCTTGGGAGGTTCTGACTAGACTTCTAAAGCACTTTTCACTGGGAGACTAGTGCAGCACTCTCTAGAGAGAGGTCACAGAGGCTCTGTTCTTAGCAGGTTTGTATATTCGGTTAAAAAAAAACCCATTGGAGAGCCTGCTAACAACAGGCCTTCACTGAGCTGGAGAGTAGATTAGAAGACTTCCAGGTGTTCCTTCCAAACACTGCTTCAAGGATGCTGTGACATAATTAATGTGCTCCAGCTATGGGACAGGACCAGAGCTCTTCTGAAGACAAACAACCCAAAACTAAGTAACACGAATGTCAGCTTCTCAGCATTGTTTTGCTCTACAGATCTGCTCCTACTGTGTTGCACTACTTAATAAAATAGACATAGCCAAAGAAGACAATTTTAATACCTGTAGAAATTTAAAGGCTACCGATACAAACCCAGCATGGTTTTCAAGAATTTCAATACCCACCTCTATTTCTTCTAATAAAAAGCTGAATGCCACAGCAAAATCCCCTTTGGCATCTATTTGAATCTTCAGGCAACTTTTAAAATTTAGCCCTAAATTCTCTAAGCTCCTTTGGAAAATCCCAGCCTTTATCCTTTTAGGAATGAAAAGAATGAACTGCACAATTTGAAGTTAAGAAAAAGTAATAACTCATGCGCATAGTATCAGCAAATTAACTACAAATACGTGCTTAGCATTCTTCAAGAGAAAAGCCCTGCAAGAGATAGGACACATCAGAAAGCTTATAAAGCAAGATAACAATTATTTTCAATATAATTCTATCCTGATTCTGAAGGCCTCATTTTAAATTATTGAATAGTTTTGATCAGGCCACAGTGGTTTTTTTCATCATTCGTTTCGCTGACTAACATAAGAAACATAATTATCCGTCAATTTTATAAAGTTTGCATTTCATCACATTTTAAATATTATAGAATTAATCATGCAGGAAACTCAATGCTAGACTAGAATGGATCGTATTAAATGAATGATAAAACTAGGGGGGAAAAAACCAAACCCAAACTTATTTTTTAAACAAAATGGCAAGCTAGCAAGACTTCATGTAAAAGCTGTTACCAGTTGTGAATGATTACTTATTTCTACCAAACAGAAAGAATAAAATTCATAAAGCTGTGATGAAAAACATAATAATAATTTTGAGAGTTGTACTGCATCTTTCCTCAAGAATCTAGGGTGATCTTCCCAACCATTCAACTGCACTAGCTATACAGCTCCTCTAAGAGGCACTTGTCAAACAGAACTAGGTAAACTGAGGCAACAAGAATTCTTATGGTAGGGGCTGAAATAGAAAATAAGTGTCCTGCTACCCACTGCTGTATTTTTATTCCAAATAATTCTTCTACTAGCTCATTTAACAAAAGTTAATCCCTAATTATATATATATATATATATAAAATAATTTTTTTACTTTTTTTTTTTTTTTTTTTGTTTCACCTGAAATCTGGCATCATCCCTCAGAAGGAAAACACACTGATTTTACATGACTTTGGGTCATCCACCCTCAGACTTTTTTAGGTCAGAAGGATCACAACAGATTTGTGTAGCACCCTACACTACCTAATAAACTAGCAGCAAAAGCAAAAAGCTGACGAGTATAAGGAGCAAGAAGCATTTGTAATTATGTAGTTAGGGTACAAAAAAAGCAGGTTCTCCATTCAACATATGCTGTAGATAACCTTCCTCATGCAATATTCACAGCCCAGACTTCTATCATGTTATTAGCAATCTCTTAGCATCAGAAATAATGTGGTGACACTTGTCATCTAATCCTTTCATTATATGTTAGCATATGATCAGCAAGAGAGAATTAGTGAAGAAGTTGCATTTTTCTGAAGTTATCTCCTTACAACTGATTTGGTCCTAACCTTCAGTTTATCAGTTCATAACTTTGTCCTTTGGAAAAAGGAACTACTTACACAATGTGGTACAGCATAGTCTCTATTAATATTTTCATCCTTTGACACATTGCATATCCCCATGGCAATGAAACAACTAGAAACAGAATTGTAAATTTTCTGCAGGAGTCAAAACATTCTGAATGCTTAGCATCCTGTACTGAGCAGCTAGCCTGGGACTTCTGCCTCTTGGCTTTTCTCCCCATGGTGCAAGTCAGCCACTTGGATAGGCAAAGCAGTCTTTATTACAACAGGTCAAGAGAGCACAGAAATCATCAGTAAATTAAAGGTCTGCGAGCATGATAAGTGATATGTAGAACACCTATTTGCTGAGTTCAGCAGCACTTCAATTAAACATTGCTTATATGACTTTTATTTCACAGGAAGCATAGTGTTTCAATGTCCTATCGCCTGGCAGCCCTACACATAATTTAACTCTTTATACCAGCCTGCACGCTAACTCTCTGCATCATCCCATCTGTGTGCTGTTCTTCAAAACACACCCAGCTTCTCTGTTTCATGCTGCATCATCATAACACCCACAACTGGCACCATCTAACGGGCACGATACTGAGGACAACAGCCCTCAGAGGCGGAACTCTGCTTACCATGGCTGCTACTGAACCAAATGAGAAGCAGAAGGAGAGTGACCCTGCGATGGGGCCAGGTGCAGGCCATTTGCACTGAATCTTGCTAGAGCTCAGATCTTTGATGTACAACTGTTTGCCGATGCTGAGTGACTGGTTGTTTCAGAGGTGTTGAGCCTCCCTTTCAGCACCCCCTGGGTGTGGTATGTGTAGGATCCATGGCAGTTGTCTCTCACAGTTGCTCATCACCTCCATTTTGACAGGTTCTGCTCACTTTGGAGTCATTACACAGGGAAGAGGAAATTATAAACAAAATGAGCCAAATTATTCCTTCCAATACAGAAGGCGATAACATATTCTAGGGAACATCAGCCAGCTGAGGAAAAAAACCCCACAATTATCCCTTGTTGTCTTCCCAAGCTCCCTACCCTTCCATCTATTTTCTACTGTTGTAATACTTCTTTATTTTCTTGTTGAATTTTGAACTCGAGGCAGTAGCTGTGTTCCTGAAGTGGTTTTCTTTCCATTTTCTGTTGCTTCCTCTGTTTCTTCTTTCTCACATTTTGCACAAGTTTTGGGGGTTCTTTCCCCATTCATTCATTCATTCATTCTTCATTTTAGCTATTTGTTTGATTCTTCAGTATCCCTCCTCAATATTACGTCCCCTTTTCACCTTCACAGAACTCTCTGCCTGTTGTTAGTCATATAGAAAAATCTGTCTTACATGATGTGCTGTGAAACCTTAAACAGTAAACAGAGGCATGTCCATATAAAACCATAATTGCGTATATATGTATGTAATCAGCTGGATCCTTCTATTTAATTTCCATCCCAGGCAAATGAGTGCTGTGACTTCATTTCATGGTTTGTCTTAAAAAAAGCAAGATTATCTTACCATAAAAAAGGAGCAATGGCACAAAAGGAGTAAATGGCACCAAAAAAAAAGAAAAAATCTACTGAACATGCTGATGCTGTCCTTGACATTTGAAGTTAAAACATACCATAAGTGCTCCAAAATAAATAAACTAAAAGAGATCATATTTCTACAGTCATTTTTCTCAGTCAGGTATGTGGAAGTTAATAGATCTGTTGCCTGACCCTAGTTGCAGATTACCTACCTAACGCTCTATTTATGATGAGTAAAGCTCAGGAAGGATTTAGCACCAAGAAGAAGCTATGACATTGGTCCTTTAAGAGGGCAGGAAAAGAAAAAAAGGAATTCTATAAGCATAATGTATATTCTATGCCAAGAATTAGTAAGGCATTAATTGTATTTGACACAAATCTAATAAAAGAAACTATAATTAAAAGCTATCAAGAAACTGAGCAATTCACAAGCAAGTACTACCAAGATGCTGAGCAGTTCACAAAATGAGATACTGACTATCCTCAAAAGCAGCACACAAGCAGACCTACATGTATTTCACGAAACAGTTGAAAGACTCTGTCTGTAATCTGCACAAAATATCTGCACAGATGCCAACGGTTCTTCAAGATGCTCAATTAATCTGTTTCAGATCAGTCACTTGTATGTTTTTTAGTAACTATATAATGATTTTTTAGGTACAGATTAATTAGAAATATTTCATTGATACGTATTAGATTCAGAGTGCTACAGGTAGACACAAATTTATAATATGGCTAAAATGTAGCAAACAGAGAAAGACTAGACCCAGCAGGGCTGATGTCATAGCTGTATGTTAAAACTAAGCTTGAATCCCCTCTCCCATACCACTGAGCTCCCATTTCTGTATTCTCTTTTCTTCTTTACTGGACCATGGATCTGCACAGCTATGTTTGAACCAGGAAGGAGAACTTTTAAATACACACATTCTGGGCTGCTTGCTAGATAGGTCAGTCCCATAGTTAGGTTCACTGGGCAGCTGCAAGAGCAGAAGTACCAAAAGAACCATGACAGCAGTGGGGGGTTCCCTGATGGTTATGGAACTGTCTTAGAAGAGAGGCAACATGAACTTGTATCCCAACTTCAGAGTGGGAATACCAGCTATTAGGTTGCAACAGAGATGTAAACTCCTCCAGCTGTGTTTTTGAACTGAGTACACCTTTCCTTGCATCTAGTACGACGTCAATCCAATCAATGAGCTCTGTGGGTGTTCAGGTGAAAAATGAGTGCTAAGACCTGAAGTAGGTATCATAAACTAGCATACAGACTGTTCTTTGCACAGTGCACTCCGTGCAGCAAGTGAAGGCACATAGCAGGAAGCAAAGGAGAAACAGCAAGAACAGATGGGAATGTGAAGGACAAAATGAAAAGTGAATGGGAAAAAAATGAGAGGGAGAAAAGGGCACAAAGGAAAATGGCACCTCTCACCTGAATCACCTATCACTTTGCATGTTTAGACACTGACAATTTCCTTCAGAAGCCTTTCTCCGCTTTATTATTCTGCTTCTATCTTTTACACCTGTTGTTGCCTCTCCCTTCATTCGCCCAGTACAAAACAGGAGAACACTACAGGCGTTACCATGTTCAAGACCGGCATGGACTCACTTTCAGAAATTTGTTTAGAAAAATTAGAAAAATTGATTTGCTTCAGAAACTTGCCCAAGAAGCTTGACACTCATGTTTCACCTATAGTAAAATTATTATCTGATACGATACATTTTCTGAACTCTTAAAAGAAAATGCATGTATTTGTTATTATTGAGATAGAAGGAAATAGCATCTTACCTGCTATTTATATGACAATGTATTTATTTTCCTCCCCAACCAAAAGCTATCAAATAGAGCCTAACAGGCAAAGTCAGCAAATGTAGCTTTTTTGACAAATACTCTTATGGTGTTTCAAATAATTTTAATTACACAATTTCTTCTGCAGTCAAGGAAACCCAGCCTCACCCTATCTGCAGTGTGTGACTGGCCAACTACCTCACTTTGTTTTGTTTCTTATGCTCTCCGACTGATTCAATGAATAGTGAATAGCAGATACTTTTCTTCATGCATAACTGCTCTCCAATATGAGAAATTCCCAGGTGTTTATGCAATCAAAATCCATTAACGCCAACTTAGATTAACAGCTACGGAAGAGTGATAGGGACGTGGTCAAACCAAAAAGCTTATCATGGGTCATTCACTTAGAATTAACGAACACACTCTTGGAGGTATTTCAGCACTCCTAACAAGAGGTATGTCTAGACAGGATTGGATAATCCAAAAACCAAACAAGATATTGTACTCCGCATCACTGAAGTTTATGGGTGCATTAACACTATAGTCTAGATTTTCAAACATGGCTCAAAGACACCCATATGGAGACAGGAGTCAAAAGTACTTTAGGATCAAGCCTTGACTGGATAGGTCGCTAGACCAAGATTCTGGTGTGATTTCAGAAGGAAAATGTTTCTGCTTTTGGTTATAAAGAATAATTCTACTTCCCTTATAAAGAAAATCTTTTAGGAGTAGTCAGTTATGGCAGAAGCGTTTTCACTGATCTACAGAAAGGCCAAGACAGAAATTCCTAACAGTTTATTAATGGAGAGATACTTAATGAGAGAGCATCCAGCTGCAGGCCTTATGAGAATATTCAGCAGAAAGTACATCCTTTAAATTTAATGGGCTAGGCACAAACAAAACCCTTTTTTTCTGGCAGTATATATGGCTTCTCAGGATGCACTTACTTCTTGCATTGTACAATATGAACTTATTTCTTCTCTGGAACCCCCTCACCTAAGTTTTACAGCTTGCCTAATATTTTGTCATTGGCCATTTGTCCTGGCATGCACTATCAGCTTTGTCCCTGTAAATGTCAATCCAAGCATTCCTAACAACACCATACAACCAGAAAATCATTAGCAGAACTAAATTTGGCAACCTTATCCAATTGCATCACCTCAATCAACCCTTTCAGCATCCTCAGGTGAATCTAATCTGGTCCAAGGGTTTAAGAACATGCAGTTTCTCTAAGCAGTCTGTAACCTGTTGCTCCCTTATCCTCTGTTGACCCTCCCCACTCCCAACTGTGCTAGTATAGAAAATTTTGCTTGTGAAGACAGAGGCAAAAAAGGACATGGAGTCATTCAACCTTTTCTGTACCATCTGTTTCTCCTACACTCATCAATGGACCCACATTTTTGCTGAACATCCCACTGATTCTAGCATATTCTCCTGTTACCCCTTATGTTCCTCAGTATTTTTATCTGCAGCTAGGCTTTGGTCTTTCTGATTTTGCTCCAAATTCTCAAGCAATTCTGTTTGTATTCCTCCTTTGTTGCCTAGTTTCCACTTCTTGTGTGTTCCTGTGTTTCAGTTCGTCCAGAAGCACCCTGCCTAGCCAAGTGACTCTTCTGGCAAGATTTCCCATCTTCCTGCACAAATGGAAGAGAGTTCATTTAAGAACTCTCAATAAGTTTTCTTTGAAAAACAACCATCTTGTTTATGCACTTTTTTTCCCTCGTGGTAGCTTCCAGAGGGAATTCTGCCTAACAAATTGAAATTTGGGCAAAGAAACTGCCTCAACAGATTGAAATCTGCTTTCCTGAAGGCCAGAGTCCTGACTCTGCTGCATATCTTTCCAGCTTTCCTTCAGACCCTGACTTCAGTCATCTGTGAGCAGCAGGTCATGTACAGCATTATACTGTTTGACCCCTCCACTATTTCCACTGGGAAGTAGCCAATATGCAGTGCAGTATCTTCCTGGATTGCTTGCACATTGCTGTCCTTCCAGAAAATGTCTGGATAGGTAAAATCCAACACAAAGATGAGGACATACAAGTAGCAATCTCCTGCTAGTGGCTTTTAGAAATCCTCATCTCCTCTTGCTCAGGTGGCCTGTAGCACACCCCCAGAGCAATATCCCTGACATCACTCATCTGAAGGTCTTGACAAACACGTTTCCAATTTCATGGGAGAGGTCTCTAACACAGCGACAGAAACCTACTTTTCTTCTTTTTCTAATTTTCCTAGGTAGGCTGTAACCACTCATGAGAGTGTCTAAATTGTGCGTGATAATCCACCCAATATTCGTGGGTTTGATCTTATTACAGGCTTATGGAAGTGCATGGACTTCCAGGCCTTTCTTGTTAACCAAGCTCTGTACACTGGTGTATAGGAACGTGAGGAAAACCACATATTGGCTTATTTACAATTTTCCCTCCTACAAATTATTTTGTTCCCAGTTATGTCTGTTCTCCCCCAAATTTACAACAAAATAACAAAGTTTCCTAAGCCATTTAGATACTTATCTTTTTTTCTGTAACCCTGCCTTTGTGCTTTACATGTCAACATCTACAACAAGGCATTTCTGGTCTTCCTTTTGGTTTCACCTCAGCATAAAGTCAGGTCAAGAGACAATGGAAACAAGGCAAAACACAAAGGGAGACTGCACCAGTGATGTAAAAGTGGTTGAAAGAAGGAAATCACAGGAAATCAAAGCTCAGGCCATATGAGCACCAAACCATACCACTATAGCACTTGTTTAGGTGCATTTGGCCTTGAAGTTGTCTAATATGCCCTAAAAAAATAGCAGCGTCTTCATTCAGTTGAACACCTGGAAAATGCATGGGCTCCCAGTGAAAAATGATTTTTCCTCCTATAAACAAAAGCAAAGGTGATCAAAACCCTTCCAAAACTGTTGTGGTTTCACCCCAGTCAGCAACCAAGCACCACACAGCCACTCGCTCATTCCACACCCACCCCACCCCTCCACCCCCCATTAGGATGGCAGAGAGAATCGGAAAAGCAAAAATGATGAGAGAGAGAATCAAAAGAGTAAAAGTGAGAAAAGTCATGGGTTGAGATAAAGACAGTTTAACAGGTAAAGCAAAAAAAGTGCACACAAGCAAAGCAAAGCAAGGAATTCATTCACCCCTTCCTACCAGAAGGCAGGTGTTCAGCCATCACACATAATAGTTACTTGGAAAGACAAACACCATAACTTTGAATGTCCCCCCCCCTTCCTTCTTACCCCAGCTTTATATACTCAGCATGATGCCATACAGCATGGAATATCCTTTTGGCTAGTTCAGGTCCTGGCTGTGTCCCCTCCAGCCTTCTCACTGGCAGGGCCTGAAAAACTAAATAAGTCCTTGACTTAGACCAAACATGACCCAGCAACAAACAAAACCATCAGTGCACCATCAACAGTGTTCTCACACCAAATCTAAAACACAGCACTGCACCAGCTACCAAGAAGAAAATTAACTCTATCCCAGCTGAAACCAGGACAAAAACAAAACTGCAAACCATGAGAAGTTTATTTTTATAGGCCATTTTCATTAAAGCCTATTGACTAGTTAAAGCACCCTATCCGTAGTCTTTCCCCCTAGGATGGAGAAAGGCTAGAAGAAATACCATTTTTTTTATTTGTCCATAGTACATCAATTTAGTTTTACCCAATAACAGGAAAAAAGCACATACAAAAAAAAATCCAAAAAAAAAGACAACTCTATTTTTTACATTACCCGTAAGGAAATTGAGATATGTGCAGACTGGATGCTACAGTGAGTCTAGTTCAAATAAGTATGTCTCCACTTAATAAGGTCCACTTTATTTGTCAATGAAGAGGCTTCTGCAAGGATGTGAGAAAGAAATACCATAATTTGCTCTCTATAAACTGCTAGCATCACTTTTGGTGCATATTAATACAGCTCAGTACTGTCAATGAGGTGATTATTTGCTCCCTAGAGAGCTCATCTCACAGCTAGTTTCTAGGATCCCTAGGAGTTTTCATTTCATGTGGTATAAGGTATGAATACTATTCTACAGCTTATTCCAGCAATGCAGTCTCTCAGAGAAGCCATCTCCAGTTCTGCTTTTAGCCACTAATTCACAAAGGTACAGAAACACATGCATAATTTTTCATTTTACATACTTCTACTTCTTATACCTGTGAAGCCATTTTACCTCTGTAGAGGTTTCATTGCAGTTCATAAAGGTACTCTGACACTTCTACGGGTACCAATAGCTGTAAAGATACAGTGATACTGACTTCAGTAGAGCCAGATTCCCTAAGTGCAAGGGGTTCTGATGTGCTTGTGTAAGAAGATTGCTCTGCTTTGGTACTCAAATCAGAGCAACTAAAGCTAGCTGAGATGTCCCTAAACAGGCTTTGGTCACGTGTATATATTTTTTTAATGTTGGGCTGAATAGAGTTACTGTATTGACTGGGCTCAAGGGGGCTTAAAGGTTATATCTACATTAGTGCTTTAATTCAGAAGCATGCTTTGAAAGGATCTCTTACTGCATTTTGGCTCAAATCACAGAGGAATCTTGGAGCACACAATCTGGATGTCTTTTGGATGAAACTGGAAGAAGTACTCCAGGAGCTCAACTCACACACTCCAAAAACAAATGGACATTCAGTTCACCGGGACAGACTAGTGCTAATCTGAAGCAATCCCTCTGCAATTCATGCTGCAAAGGCCCTAGCTCTCAGCACTGATCATGTCACTCTCAAAACTCACTTCTCTTGAATGTACTGTGCTAATACAGACATAATTGAGCTACAATGGACTTCACAGCTTCTTGTGTCATGAAGAAATAGTATTTCCATTCTTTCTAGCCACTGCAAGATATAATCTTTTGTTAATAATTGGATGCAGTTTATAGCAATTGAAGCACTTCAATTTCAGTGAAAAAGCATCTCTTTTTTTATACCCACTTCCCATTTAAGTCCTCCAAGTTCTTTTTGTAATCATAAGTTGTATATAATAAAGCACTCAGGCTAACATTAAGATACCTGTGACATCTTTAAAGCAATTCATCTGTCACGCAACCAACCAACAGCAACATTTCTTTTAGTTGATACATGCAGTGTAAACACACTGACACCTACTGAAAACCAGCAACCTGTCAGAGCTCTGTCTGGAGTATATGTGAAATACCATCCAGTCCTGGATTGTCAAAGTAGGAAGGAAGCGCACCTTGCCATGCTAACAGCTGCTTTAAAAGGCAGCCAAACAGGCATGTGAGAACAGGCACCCAGAATGTGAGCTAAAAACTCTCCTCTCCTCAGCAAAACAGAAGTTATATGACCCTAGAGCTCCCACAACTAGTTGCCATTATAATCCTTATTTTGTCCTTTTAGAAGGGAAACAAAAGGGATAGGCACTGGTTGAGCTGATTGCATGTAATACTTGACTCCAAATAAGACTCAGAATAGGATTTTGAAAAAGTCAGCTACACAAAGTTAAGCAGCTATACTCTACCTATTTCCTCTGCATTTTCCTTTCTGTATGTAACAGATTCTTGCCTGGCTAGTTTTGATGTTACAGCAATTTCACAATGGCAGGGCATCTACCTGCATAAGCATTTCAATTAGAGAAGTACCAATTCTTCCAGATTTAAACTCATGTAAACTTGCTTTATATTCTGAGGACTCAGACAAAAATTAACAGATATCTTTCTGTTTTCTTCCTGATTAAAATGAAACAGTCATTTTGAATATTGTTCTTAAAATACTCCCAAAAAATTTCCTCTGCATCATGACAAAGAACTGCCATGATCTTAGAAACTATATAATTACGTGATTCTTTATGTTCCCATACCACTTTCAAAGTGAATACTTGTATCCAAAGGTCGGGGTTTCAGCCAGTTATTGGGGTTTTTTTTTCATTATCCAAATTATTAAAATGAGAAAGAATGCTGTACCTTAAGCACCTTTCCAGAGGCACCTTTTTCATGCCTTATATAAAATATTGCCTTCTTGTCACTAAAACACTTAATAAGGAGCCTCCACTTTGTATTCCACAACAGTTTCTCTTAGAGACATAGATGCTGCAGTAGTTATGGAAATTAGCTCTGTGTCCCCACTAGTACACATTTTAAAACAGCATTATCACCACAGCTTTGTGGCATATCAGTTTCTGCCGCTGTTTGTATATATTCCTGTAAACAGTCCCTTTTAATCTTCTGAATGCAGATTCTGTAAATCCCCTCAGCAAAAGAAACAGTAAAAGTGCCTGGTCACAACGTCACATACACAAATCTATATATGTCTCCATCTACACATATAAAGCTATTAAAACAAATCCCCTGTATCTAAGTCACAAAAGTTAACTCTGCTTGGTCTCAAAGAACTGAATTATGTCTATAGATAGACTATAGCTAAGTATCTTCCTTATTTATCATATTAACTTTCTAGTCTCACCCATCAATGTGTGCCATTTTAGGATTCATTAGATATAAAAAATGTCTCCTGTTCATAACAGCATTTAAATGAAGAGGCAAGCTTGATGCCAGTACATGCTGTATAAATTTAGAGCTACTGCATGTTTGTCTACATCAGCAAGCACAAAAGAATTACCAAGGAACATTAATCCCAGCTCACGAACACACTGAAATCAACAACAAAGCTTTTTTAGCTTTTTGTTGCATAACTCAAATATCCTATAAATTACTATGAGAAATCCTTCTCCCTCGACCCCAAAAAGCTTCTTTAAATGTAACCCCTTAGAATAATTATTTTCCCATTGTAGTATTTATCGTAGAATGCAACACTGATGTGTGTGAAGGAAAAGAAAATACTGGAGTTTTTTTACAGAAAATGAAAACAGAGTTCTTCAGGTATTTTATTTTTGCTACCTAAAATCCTTGGACATAAATGTTATGCCCTGTTTATGTTAGTCATAGGGAAAACCTGCTCAGGTTTTTTTATCATGCTCTTCACTACAATGCATTAAGTGACCTAATTAATGTGTGTTCTTTTGTCAGAAGAGACAATGTACATGAGTGCTTCATTTAACAGGATTCTTAAAGTCCTTTTAATGTACAAATATAATCATAATGGCACCTATTTATTTCAGGGAGGAAAGGCCACAGAAATGTATGGTCCACTTAGAGCAAACATGAAATAATCAGTACAGCATGCACTTTGTGTCTTTTGACAGCAGAGAGCCTGCACAGCTGCACAGCTCTATCATTGCTGTCCAGCTGCAGCCCAGCTGAGATGTAATGGATCTTTTTGTGATCCATACAGGAAAATCATGCCGTACTTACAAGCTCAGGTTTCTGAACAGATAAGCGTTACACTATCATGGAGAGATTTATTGTGTCAGAGTGAAGTTATCTAACATCCTCCATCTAGTATCTTCATCTTGGAGCTTCAGGTCACTGGGATGGGTTCTGCTTAAACTGCAGCACCCAGTAGCATTTCCTGGTCCTGGCACACACTCTGGTCACATCCAGGCACACAAGAGCCCCAGCTGCCTACTCCCTATTTCCCATTAGCATAAAACATGTCTGTATTAGCCAAAAGCCCCAATTTGGACAATCAAGAGAACAGAGCTACAGGGCAGACCCTAAAATATATCTGCATACATGCAAGCCCAAAGTATCTTTTTGTCAGTGTTCAATCAGAAGTCTACACAGGGAGAACAGAGTCATTTAAGAAAGCAGGTACATTTAAAGAGCACTGTAAGCTCACTGGCTTTCCAAAGTTTTCTGTTCAAGGTGTCATACGCCATGTAAGCCTCAGAAAAGGCATGGCAATGGAGGAAAGAACATCTGTCAAAGTGAGACAGAGTCTCCTAGCTAACCAAAGCCAGTAGAGCAAAACAGAATGTATGAGTGGCCTCAGTGCTCACAAGTCAAATTCCTCTATATTACAATGGAAATTAACTGCTCACAAATTATGCAGTGTCCCATACTCCTGTTGTCTAGCAAAAACAGTCAACTACCTGCAGATGTAGCATACAAACTCTCTGAAATGCAGCTACTCCTCAGAGCTCTGTTGAGACAGCATGATTGGGTCTGATTAAAGGCTCTGCCTAAAAAATATCCTAGCTACAGAGCTAAATAATATATTACAATGAGCTAAAAAGATAAATCAAGAGAAGGCAAAGCCATTTTCCCTCAACCAGCAAACTCCAGGTGCTCCTGTGCAAACACGCTCATTGTTAAACAGTGTCAGCGTATTTGTTTCTGCAAGGTTTTTTGACTTTGGCTTCTTCTAGTTAGCTCATTAGTGAACAGCTCTTACAATCAATAGCCAACTGGGAAGCTAAGTTTCTTATCCACAGCTTTGCATGTTTCAGTGTTCTCAGAAATATTGATTAAATCGCATCCTGTTTTCCTTAAAACAGCAGCTCCTTTTTGGTTCATTTTAGCCTGTGTATCACAGCAATTGGAATATTCTTGATGTCATGAATAGTCTTACTGTGCCCAGAGTACTTTCTCTATATGTTGAAAATGCTGACGTAAATGCCTTATCTTCTGCATTTTATTTTTCAAGAGATACTGTCTATCAGAAATGCCCCCTAACTAAATCTATGGACATGCGAAATGAAAACATTCTAGGGTTGAACTTACAGCATGTCAATTATTCCAGTGGAATTACCTGGCTAAGTACATCTTCTGACCTGTGACAATTCCTGATAAAAACAAAGTATCCTTTTGCATATACTGTGGACATAAAAAATGTATATAAACGCATGTAAATGGACATTTGGTGCACAAGCTTTAATGCTTTCTTAATTCACACCCCAGCTTTCCCAGCACTAATTTGTCCACATCCATACTTTCATCAAGTAGATGTTTAGTGTGATATTTTTACAGGTTATGTAAGGCAAAAGTGAAACAAATTCTACGCTGTGTTTCTTAAAAAATGCCTTTACAGCTTTCCACATGGCTCTAACAGGTTTTACAGCAGCCAAGAGTTTCTCATCCACAGTATTGCATGACACAGTATTAATGGGGCTCCCGAGCATCTCACATAAATTTATCCCACTTTGACAGGGGAATTATTTATAATGTATGCCAGGGTCTGGCCCTATATATTCCTGCATACACTTGTCAAGGTACTTTAAAACTAACAAACAAAATGGGGAGCAAAGCTAAACTTTTAAAAACTTTTTAAAAGTAAAAAGTTTACTTTTTACTGAAATGGATGTTAGTGAAGATTGGTTCTGCCTAAAACATTTTTTATAGCCATTCTAACCAGCAACAAAATATGTTGACTAATGCTCTGAGCTCTCTAACTACAATCTCCCTCCAAGCAACCCAAGTCATTGCCCCATACATAAGTCAACAGTGCATCTGGCTAAAACTTCTTATCATCAGGAATGCCTGTTTGAAGCAATTTGGTTCTCTAATGATGCAAGCTTAATACTCAGTGCTTCTTAACATCTTGCCTCATAATAATTCCGCTTTCCCAGAGCTAGATGCCAATGTATTTACTAATATAGAAACATAAGAATCAAAATATTAGATCAGACCAAGGTCCATCATGTCTTAATGATCTCTAAGAGGATCCAGTGCAATAGTTTCACGGGAAAGTGTAAAACGATTACAGACTGGAAATTATCTACTATCTACACCAAGTTTCATACTGGTCTTATATCATTAGAGATAAGTTTAAAGTCTGAAATGTGAGAAATAATATGGTTTACAAAGTTCTTATACTTAATTGTAATGACTCTGTATATCATGATTATCATTATAAACATGCAATCCCTTTTTATTTTTGCTAAATTTTTGGTCTCATTGCTTTCTGCTGCACTACATTTTTACTGTGCAATTACATTATGTATGGGGGAAAAAAATATCAGCTTTCAATTTACTATCTTTATTGCACATACTCCTGAACTGTTGTCTGTGTAGCATGTAGATGACTGTTTAAGTCCTTCTGGAATAAGTTGCCCTAATGCTGCTTAGGTTTTATGTAACGATATTTATTGTGTAATTATGTAAGGAAGCCCAGTGTCTTGGATAGACATCTCTATTATTCTAAATCTAATAAAATAAATGTTTTCATTATTGCACCTTTGTTCTTGAATTGTAAAACAGGAGGAAAAACTGCTCTTAATCTTTCTATGGTATTCAGTATTTCGTATACTTTTATTATGTTCCCACTTACTCATGTCCTTTCCAAGGAAAACCCTCCCAGTTTTCTTACAAAAGAGCTATTCCAGATTCTCTATAATTGTTATTTTTCTTCTCTGAACCCCTTCTAGCTCTTTAATATCTCCCTGAGATGGGGTGATCAACTCTGCACACAGTACTGTATGAGAACCCTATTACTGACTCACAGAAGCATTATAACAATCTTATTATTCTTCATCCTACCTCATATGCGTCCCAATTCATGCTAAGTTTCCTGACTGTAGCTGTGCACTGCACTGCCTCTAGTTATTTCTCTCTCTTTCTTTAAGCAACACTTTTTAACTGTAAATGCTCTAAAATGCACAAATAGGTTTAATTTTTAACTTCAGTATGCATTACTTTGTATTTTAAAAATGCATAGATGCAGTGCTTAGGGACATGGTTTAGTGGTGGACTTGGCAGTCCTGGGTTAATGGTTGGGCTCGATGATCTTAAAGGTCTTTTCCAGCCTAAATGATTCTATGATTTATTAACACTGAATTTATTACTCAGCATTTTTAAGTCTCTGAACTTTTCTAATGTTGTCTCCAGTCAAGCAAATTTCCTTCATCAGGGACTAAAGTGACATTTGGAACAACCAGATCTACTTGCCAGGCCAGAGTATTATGACTAGGATGATAGATCAGTGAAACTGGTCAAGGGATGGGCTTAAATAATAGCTTTTGGGTTAAACTCCCGGTTCTCAGTAAACAAACAAACAAAAAAAAAAACCAAACACAAAAAACCCAGTACTTGCCAGGAAATGCAGATGAATATGAAATCCTTTTTGAGTTGCAAACAAGTGGCATTTGAAATTACGGCAACAGGAACACTGTACATTATATTTAGGAGGATACATCCCATGTATTAAGCAAATGAGATAACTCTATTAGCATTCCAAGCCTGGTAACGTGACAGTAACACAGTACATTATAAATACATTACTATGTTACCTGGTTTTGTGGATAACCTGTTTGGTTTGAGGCTTTTTGTAGCTGGATCAGAGCAGTAATAAATTCAAGGCCAGCACTGAATTACATTTTAATCTTTTTTTTTTTCTTTCTAAAAAATATCTCTTAGCCATCCATTTCTTTTTTATTTGTATTCTTCTAATTCTAGGATCCATAGAAGCATGATTCATCTTCTAAATGTAATCACTTGCTTTAGATAGAGAAAACATTTCTGATTAAACTGTCAGTGCTTCACATCCTAGTAATGTGAAATCATGACTTTCAGAACTATTTGTATAAACTACAAGCTTTCATATAGACTAAGAACTTAAATTTCCCATAACACTTTAAATTTGCATGAAAAGAAGTTTATGGAAAAATATATTTTGGAGACCATGCAGTTTAATATTAATCTTAACTTGAGAACTCTGATCTACCTAGGTCTGAATATGCCATGAAATTTTTTTAATGAAAAAAGATACATTACCACAATAAAAGCCAAATTCTCTCATTTGCCCTACACATTCTGACCTAAGAGGGCATTTTTCACATACTTGCCCACACTGATGGAGCCTTTTTGCATTACTGCTGGTGTAAACTCAGAGGCATCAATGACTAGGAAAAACAAAAAGCACAAATATCACCAATTACCACATCCCACCTCTGGATGTGTCTTTAGTTCATTGTACAGAATTCAAATCTCTCTTCAGTCTGCCTCCCTGTGATGGCATTTGCTTAACCTAAACATTTTGATTAATTAAAATAGAATGCTTTGTTTATTAATTTCTTTTTTAATTGGAGAAGTTTAATCTCAAAATTTCATTTTGGGCAAAGCGAAATATCTCATTTTTCTTATTTTGGGAGAGGGAATGCAATACATTTGTTTTGTTGAATCGTGTTGTTTTATTTTTTTCTGAAGTTATTTATCAACTGCATTAAGATAATAAATCAATATGTTTCATGGTTTTAAAAACCATTCCTCTGAAATGTTTTGGCTGGGTCTAATTATGGCATCGTTTAGTTTCTTCTCAAATTATAATGCACAGACTAACTGCATTTACCCTCAAACATAACTTTCCTTATTTTCTTTCTCCATCATTCCTTCCTCTACTTTTATGACTTGTTTTTCATGAATGCAAGTAAACATAACATTAAGCTGTTGGAATTGTTCAAATCAAAACTCTGGTTTTTGTTTACACATCGTTTCAGAAGTTTCAACATAGTAAGAAACCTCAATACTTAATCCTTACTCCACTAAAACAATCAATGACCAACCATGGCCTTCAATCAGACCAGGACTGAATCCATGATTTCTGCACAATGCTAAATTGTAGAAGGAAAACCAACTTGAATAAAAACAGTTTGGGCATTATTACAGAAAAGAAGGTAAAATGCTTGCATTTCTATTATAAAATAATTGTTACAGCACCTACTTGAAAAGTTCTAAAACAAAATAAGATGCAACCTGACCTAAAATTCTCACCAAAAAAAAATGTTTTACATGTGAACTACGTCTCTGGTGAAATTTGTTTTGGTTTTATGCGGTTTTATACTCTTCTGTGTACTTATCTTCTGTGTAACATGGCACATACAGCTCTTTTGCCAGTAAATACCTGTAGAATACCATAGAACATTGTATTAATATAACTAAAACTAGTATAACTCCTAAAAATATGAAAATTAACAGAAAACAAAAAGCAATCCAGAGAAAGGAATACTGAGAGAAGCATTTACTCCTGCCAGACCATGAATCTTTTTCAAGAATGAAAGTCTACTTTTCTCTCTTTTTTCACTTTGAAATGTATTATGGTATTATATATCATAATTACCTAACTGCAAATACATGTAGTATTTTGCCTATGAAAGAATTTATTGAAATGCCTTCCATTATAAAAAACATACAGGAACAAAATATAAACAATCTAGCTAAAAGCGTTGCACTTCATGAACTGAGCAAACCTGTGGTTTACACCTTGTGACAGACATACACATACAACATACCTCAACAGTTCACATATATGACTTAGTGAACAGCCATAGTGCTATACTAGAGATGATTTGCATCCAATGTCTGATTATTATCAATTTAATGTCTTCAGTCAAGGGAACTGGTTACTTTTAAAGGTTCCCATTCATTCTGGGGGGGACAAAATTTTGCTGTAAGTTTTTGAAGTTGAAGGGAACGGGACAAGGAAGGCAAGGACAGGGACTAAACTTATGGAGTTATGAAAATGAGGGAAGGGGGTGTCTTTCTACTTAGGAAATAACTGGGTGATATAAATAACTACTGTCTCCCCTTTCTCCCTGTGTGATTAATTAGGACATCCTAATACTCATTTACTCTGTACACACTGGAAAAATGCAAACAAATGAAAAGAGGTTCTTTAAATGTCATTTTGCATCCAGATGGAGGGATCATGCAGGAGCTCTGCGAAGAGAGGCCTGGCAGATCAATCAGTCTTTAATTCACAGTTTTCATTACTAGGTATTCTCGGAGAAAGATGGAAGGAAAATCACTACTGACACTGGAGCAGGTTGGCACCTCTGTATGTGGAAACCTGCTATTTCTTTTTACTCAAAGAGCATGGTTAGTTGAAGTTATTCCTGTATATTCACACTGATACTTACAAAGACATTAAATGATTGTAGAACAGCAATGCTGTCAGCAAGACAGGCCAGCACTTTCAAGTTCCTTCCCTGAGTCCGAGATGAAGTATTTGTTTTTTTCAATAAACATAAATGTGAAGAGAAAACTGCAACCTGAACGTTTTCAAAGTCAGAGCTTATTAAAATTCACTATGAGCCCACAGGACATGAGCAGCTCATACTGGCAGAACAGGTGTTCATCTTTGTGTTTAAAACTCCAAGCCAATGGGAAGATACAATGGGCTTGTAGGAGATCGCTGTGTGAATTAGGAAGAGCAGTAGGAGTCTGTAGTCATCATGCAGGACATGGGTTATGTCCTACACCAAAAAGCTGGAATGCAATTCCAGAAAGCAATCCCAAACTTTGTCACATACAAGGTCCCCATATAACTTTTAAGGCAGCTTTTTCCAAAGTAGCATATGCACTTTGCTGTTGCTTGCTAGTATTTCTCTATGCTTTTACTCTGAGTGAATGGGTTTTTAAATTTCACTGAGATCCTTTCTCATTGCTTTTGGCACTTGGTGCTTCAGGAAGGTTTTCCTCAGTCAAGTTCAGTACAGATGTTTGCCTTTCCCTTGTTTCTTCCCCAGCAGAAAGCTACCTACCTTTCTGCCCATTCTACTATATTTTCCTGTACAGTTTGAATAACCCTGCAACAGCTCTTTAAAAAAATGCTGCTTTTAGCACAATTTAAGTGAGATCTGATGTAGCAGAGCTACCAAGAAACTACAAACTGCAGGGAAAATATCCATTTCTGGCATCTTGGTAGAACCTTTGTTGATGGCTGATGTATATTGCCATAGTTTTCTCTAAATAAATAGCTGAGGTGTGCTTTAGGAGTCCCCTAACCATATGCTTACATGCACATGTAGAGTATTTCATTAAGTTAGTAGCTACTGTTTATTATTTCAGAATATTTTTCTTCCCTTTCTTGCTTTCTGTCCATGTTGAAGTACTTATTACCTTTGTTCTTTTTCTTCTTACCTCACCTCATTGTATTTTCATTTTTCTTTCCTTTCTCCTTTTTTCCTAAGCCTCCTTACCTTGTGTTCATTTTGCTTGCCCTAGGTGATTTTGCAGTGTTACACTTTAATATCTAGAAGATCAGTGGAAGAAGAGATTGCATTTTGTTAATAAACAGATCGGTAAAGGAGGGAATAATTAATCATTAGTTAGAAGAAAGTGATTAAAGTGGACATGCCTATAAAAGCATTTCTGATTTTCCACTTATGTGTTCTGTGCTAAAACTTCCTGTCTAGAATATGTAAGTTCCTCCCTTTGTGTGTACTTCAAATTGATTTTGAACACATCAGATTGCACTGTCTTCTCAGTTACACGAACTTCATTCGGAATCAGTTCCCTAATTTACTGAAAACTGGATTTGGGAAGCTGTATATGTATATGCTGGTGCCATCATATCATAGGACCATTGCAAATGGTATAGCAATAGACACTGAAACTATAGAAAACACAGCCATGTTTCTACACAAGAGGAATCAATCAACCAGAGACAGTTTCTACTTCTCACAACACTGCAAGCAAACTAGCTGCAGTGGATTAACCTTGGCTGGCTGCCAGATACCTACCAAACTGCTCTCCACTCCCCTTCCCCAGCGATAAGGGAGATAAAATAAGATGGAAAAGCTCATGGGTTGACAAGGACAGGGAGATTGCTCACCAACTACCACCATAGGCAAAACTGCCTCTAGTTGGAGAAAATTATTTTATTACCAATTAAAAATAGAGCAGGATGGTGAGAAAAATACAAAACTAAATACACCTTGCCCTCACAGCCCCTTTTTTCCAGATTCAACTTCACTCTTTCATTCCTGACTCTTCTACCTCCTCCCCACTCTAAGTGGTGCAGAGGGATAGGGGTTGTGGTCAGTCCATAACATTTCATCTCTGCGTCTCCTTCCTTCCCATGCTTTTCCGCTGCTCCAGTGTGGGGTCCTTCCCACAGGATACAGTCCTTCAGAAACTGCTTCAGTGTGCGTCCTTCCTATGGGCTGAATTTCTTCAAGAACTGCTCCAGCATGGATTCTTTCCACAGGCCACAGTTCTTCAGGAACAGACTGATCCAGCATGGGCTTTCCCCAGGCTGCAGCTTCCTTCAGGGCATATCCACAAGCTCCAGCCTGGGGTCCTCCATTGACTGCAGTATGGATATCTGCTCCACCATGTTCCTCCATGAGCTGCAGGGGTTAACCTGCATTACCATGGTCTGCTCCTCAGGATGTAGAGGAATCTCTGCTCTGGCACCTGTAACACCTCTTTTACTGACCTTGGTGTCTGCAGGGTTGTTTCACATTTATTCTCATGCCTCAGCCCTCACTCTCACAGCTGCTGTGCAGTGGTTTTTTATACTTTCTTAGATGTGTTCTCACAGAGGCACCACCAGCTTTGCTGGTGGGATCAGCTTCGACCAACAGTGGGTCTGTTTTGGAGTCAGACTGTGCAACACGGGGCAGCCCCAGTCTATCCTCACACAGGACATCCCTACAGCACGCACGCACACTCTCTCTCTCTCTCTCTCTCTCATATTCCCCACCCTGGTACCAACTCTTGCCATGTAAACCCAATATACTATGAAAAATAAAGCAACAGTTGGTTTGCCCTCTTTATACCCCAGACTCCATAAAGTCACTTGGAACATCTAATTGCTTTCTTAACCTTTGCATCTATGGAAGTACATAGAAAGAAAAAAATGGTAGCAACCAAAACCTGTAGATAATTTTAGCAAGAAGCAGCAAAATGAGAGAGCTGCAGGATAAAAAATAAGCTGAATTTTTATGGTAACTAAGACACTAGGAAAGGAAATTGAGAAGTATTTGACAGGTCCTGACAAGTGTGAATTTTGCTAATAGTGAATGAAACTTGGTATCCAGAATTGTAGGAAAGACTTACTGGTAAAATGTTCTCATTTGGTACTGAGACTTTATCATCAATATAAAAGTAGTAAGTAGGCATTTTTCTGCAAGTATTTTATGCATTGAAAATTATCCTTAATTTCAAAGTTACCTGGGTATGAGAACTGAGCAAAAAGTCAATTTACTGGAAATACAAATAAAAATATGTTTGATGCCTATAATCAAGAAAATTGAGCAGAAATGTTCAGCTAATTGTTTGTAATTCTCTGCTGTAGCCCTGTACCTACTCAAAAAGTCATCCTTAGAAAACTAAGCTGGAAGCAGTTTACTCACACATTTTAATAGACTATACAAAATTATCACTGTGGCGAGAAATAGATTTTAATACTGATTGAGAGTAAGCAGCTTGAATAAAATAAATAAATAAAAAACGACAAGTGCATGAAGCATACATAGAATAGTGAAATGGTTTTAGTACTTCTTTTTTTCACACAGCAAACTACAGGTTTATACATGCTTTACTTTCATCTGGATCTACAGTGCAAAGAGGTGACAACAGCCTCCTTCTGCCTAGAAGCCATTTTCCTCTTTTTTTAACACCCCAGCACTCTGAACAAGAACAGTGTTCCACCTTCATACAATCAGAGCCTGGGTCTAACTATGTCCAACACAACATAAGGGTGTTTTTCATCATGAAAGTAGCAGCACAGGAGCCTGCTTTCCAAGATGACAAAATGAAGTGGGTAACAAAATAATAAAGAGACAGTTTACAACAAAGAAGACAGAACCAAGGTTACCTGATGGAGAAAAAATGTAGATCCTATGGAATCTCAGTGACAAGGTATTGAGAGAAATACCATAGAGGACAAAGCAAGGCAAATTACATTGTATGCATTTCAAAGGTTTTAATTTATGAAGCTAACAAAGTAGGCAAGAAGAATATATTTCTTGTACTTGTCATGATGGAAGTTGGTCCTGAGGCAGGATTAATATTGCAGACTGATATCAAATACACACAAAAAATCATGAATATTTATGATAATGTATTTCATAAATACGTAGAGCCAATAACTGCAATCCTAGATAACACAGTGCTGTTAAATCTACAAGTAAGGATGTTACAAAGAAAATGATGCAGCATTTCTATGTAAAATACCAAACAACATATTCAAATAAGCTGTAAGAGTTATTATATCAGGTATAGAAAGTAAATGAAATAACTGTCATCATTACAAAAGACTTGATAATGTTTCAGCACCAGAATGCTATGTCCTCTCAGGAAAATAGAAATTACTTTAAGGGGTGGAATAAAGTACTAGTTTAGTCTAAAACCTTGAGTAATCTGCCGAAAATAGAGTACCACACAGTCACGTCACCAAATAATCACCAAATAGATAAACCGAATCAAATCAGTAAGAAGCACTGGCTAAAGAAGGTCCAGTAAAGATAGAACATGTGAACAAAGTACAGCCTCAGCTGCTGTCGGATTTGTCAGGGAACATATGTAAGAACATAAACACTAAGGAAAGAGTTAAATTTGGAAAGGGAAGGGGAGTAGGAGCCCAGTTCTGACAAGCTCATGGCACTTAGGAGGTCAAATGAAGCAATCAGACCTTTACAGGGACTCCACCCAGTTGGTTTCTGGAGGGGCTGCCACATACCCAAGTCTTTGGGAAATCTAACAGAGGGGAAAATAAGAAAACATCAAAGTAGGCAGAGTTTTTCATGTCACATTAGTACAAAAGCAGCACCAGAGCAATCAAAAGCCCTGAACATGCAAAGTGCTTTGCACACTGCCTCAGCAGGGCAAGCCCAGAACAGAGTCAGCAGGAAGAAACAAAATTTATCCATTAAGCGGTGAGAAGAATCAACAGCAACCACATTGCTAAAAATTAACTCCCTGGAATAAAGGAAAAGGTCTAGACTGACAACAAAAACACCTAATACATCACGCAAATGCAAGCAATCCCAGTAATTCAGTTTTAAATTCTTTTATGTGTGTCTAAATACAATACCTCTTTTGTTATCAGAAGTCACAGCTTAGGGAGGTCCAAAAGTCCTGCAATTCAAAATTACCAATAGTTTTCTTATCACAGCATGAAATGATCTGGCATCTCAGCTGTTCAAAGAGAAGTTCTGTTTTCTACAGCTGCATCCTATGTTTATTTTGTATTTTGTTCTGCACGAATACCCTCCAAAAAAATATCTGCAGCAAAATTCCCCTGCATCTTAGGTAGCTAAATTTCTGAAGTAATTTAACATACCAGGAAGGAATAAGTCATCACTGCTCAGAATCACTGCAATTTAGCACTTACAACATAAGGCATGAAATTGTGTTCAAATAATGGATGAATGTTAGATGACTTTACCTGCAATTGTTAAACAACTTTATCTAACCCACAGAGTGGAATTTCTACAGAAAGAACACCAGGACGTGCTTTCTGCTGCCATAGTGATATAATGATTAACATTTTTCAATAAAACCTTAAAGATGGTCTCCAAACAAACTTCCTACAGAAAGGAAACAAAGTCTTGATTTTCTAAACCTCTTGGCTATAACTAATGTTTATAAGAATATAAGGCAGGAAATTTTCTATACTACATTTCAAACATTCCATATCTACCTTAGCATGTACATATGGCCAAATGGATTCCACCTAAACAGTAAATGAATATGACAAAGTTATTTTGAATTAGTATACGCTACCGAAAACTAAGCTAAAGTAACAAGCAAGCCAAGATTTCAGTCAGTAATGTGTAAGAATACACAGACTGACATGCCTTTGATTAAGTAACTTCAGCACATTTAGCTGCAGTTCTGAACGGAGTCAAACGAAACCTTGAAGTTTTTCAGCAATTTAATCTATTCCACAGACTGCATGAGTGTAATGTGGCAGTTGCTATAGCAACCACATTTTTCCTTGGAACTCAGAGTAGATACATGTGTAAGCAATTTCTCCATCTCACTAAGTTACTGTTTTGCTATGATTCTCAGCACTAACTCTAACCCAGAAACCTTACCCAGTCAGTAGCTATTTAAAATCTATTTAACGTTTTCCAAAATACCTCTTCTGAATGCTTAATTCTACCCTACACTGTTCTGACTTTGCACCCTTTCAAAAATCCATTAGATGACAATTCAGAGAAAGGAAAAAGGTTGAACAATTGAAAAAAAGTGGTAAATTCATCAATTTAAAATGTATAAAATATATTTATAATATAGTTTCAACGTATAACATAAAAATATGTCAACACTTTATCTTAAATTTTCTTTTTAAGTCATACTTTAAAGCATACCTCTGTGACAATGGATTCCAAAAGATATGAAATTCTCTGTAAAAAAATCATTACTTATTGATGGTCACTGCAAAGTATTTTTATTTTGTGCCACATTTTCCTTGAGTTCACTCTTAATCAAAGTAGTCCAGAACTGGAGCCATGCTAGCAATTTACACCTTTGTAAATGCATTAGCAGACTCTGCTGTTTTGATATCTGCCTTTCTGTTATAAAAGGTGCAAGTATCATTCTACTTGCATGTATTTGTGAAAGACTAAATCTGCTAAATTTGCTAGAGGTGAAAAGGTACAGTCGAAAAGGAACAAGAAAATGTATATTTTCATATTAGTCAATACATCAGCATACTGAGAAAAAAATTGTAGGGGAACATGCACTGAAAACTGTGTTAAAATAAAAGGAACAATACGAATACATGGTATCAGGGATTTCAGGGATGCTGAATGTCCACAGCTCCAAGTGAAAAGAATGGAAGTTGACGTCAGTGGAATTATACCAGCTTCCAGCATCTGTGAATTTGGCTTTCAAGGTGACCTAATATGTCTTTTCTAACTTTCATTTCTGTTTGACAGCTCCAGCACAACTGAAATATTTACTCCTCTTTACAATTAAACTAAGCAAATAAACTATGTAAATTAGACCATTCAATGTGTTCAGGCAATTTCTTATCTCAGAATTGTTTAAAAAAGTTGTGATTTTTTTTATTATCACTGTTCAAATTCCTCCATGAACATTTTTCTATTAAAAATTCCTATAAAATCCTCCCAAGCAAACAAGGAAATTTAAAATTCAGATAGCATATAATAGTTCTGATTAGACTTAGAGTCAACTGCTTATATCTCTGAGTGAGTTAATACAGATTTTCCACCACAATATTTGGTCGCAGTATATAAACACACATATATATATATAAACAATAATTTGATGAATTATAAATTCAGCATTTGTCTTTTGCAAAGGGTCTTTTCATTTTAAGTTTGTTAGATGGTACTAGCCTTGCCCACTAGACTGCTAGAAGCAGGGAACAAGAAGCTGAGGCTTCAAACCTGAGTACCATGCTCAAGCAGGAATCGGTGGAACTGTTGATGCAGCTTTAACGAGGCTTGGTAACAAACTCTCAATGTCCCAAGGAGTTTTATGGGCTTCATTTCCAAAAGCCGCCCAGAACTTCCATGTTATTAAATGTAACGTTCATGTTGCCTGCGACTGCTTGTTACAGAGCACTGCCTCTTACACAAGCAATGCTCTCTTTTATACTATAGCCTGCCTAATAGTGCTAGGAGCCATCAGAGAGTGGGAAATGGTGTCTTGGTGTTCTCCTCAGTCTCAGATTATCACTGGCAGACCTCTTCTAGGAAAGAAATCGGCATCTTGCCATGGCTGTTTGAACCAAAGCAGTCCACAGGAAATAATTCAGGACATACCGGTAAGCAGAAAGAGCAAAAATGTCATTCTTGTTTTTAAAAGTCTCTATTTTCAGTTTTACCCTTTGCAGAAATGATGTTGTTGGCAATGTTGAAAATAATGATGTATTTCACAGATTTATGGCAAGGACTAATTAGTTAATGTTTATGCAGTATCTCAGAGATAGCAAGTAATGTTGGTAAGATACCTGATTAAGTTTGCATCCAACATAAAGCCTCAGGAAGTTTTCCTATTTTTGGAAAATTAGGGTGTACTGATCTTGTGCAATGTGGCAAAGCACTGTTAGTTCCTAATGAGTGACAGATAAAACATGTCTTTTCCTGAGAGGAAGGCTGGTTGTGCACCCTCTTACCTCCCTCAGTTACCATTCTGAATTAAATTGCATTTTGTAATCTACTCATATGTGCAGTACAAAGGGCAGATACTTCTTATGTTTCTCAACCATTTCAAACCACCTGTCATCTTTTACTATTTGATTTACTGCATAACAGCTTCTTAACTGCTCCAGACCTTCTGACAATTTCCTTAAAGCAAATTTGCTATTTCTTATCTAATCCAAATAGCAGTAATTGTTTACTATACTTCTCCTTTCATACCTAAAATATGAAGCCACTATTGTCAACATGTTGACTTCCATGTAGACAGTGATGTACCTTGGTATAAAATTTTCATTCAGCAAGATGCCTGTTTCTATAACTTGAAGTTATAGAAATTCAGATTCCATTCCATTTTGCTACTCTTTCTCTCACTCAGGGTTCTTTGCCCCTGTTCTTCCTCTAGAGTTTTTCTCCTACTCTGAGTATACATGTATCTATTCAAGATTAAGAACCAAAATAACAGTAAAAAAACATGTTCTTTGTTTCTTGCAAAGAGTTCTAGGATACTGACAGATGAGTTAAACTTGAGTTGTCAGAACATTTGTTTTCAGCTTGAACCCAGGTCAGTTTTTCCCTTAACTTAAAATAGTATTTCTATAACTCAGGTCATTGTGGTAAATCCTAAGGAAATCACCGAGAAAGTATAACCAGCTTAAGAGCTTGTAAATGGATTTCTTCTGTCTTTACTAAATTAAATTGAAGTATAGTGATTTATAGTATAACCACGTGACGTCATACATTAGATGTTACATTTATCCATTAAGCTCAAAAGGTTTTATTTATATTGTTTTGTTTTTCAGAAGTGTGTGATGACCTCCACCAGTAAATAAGTATTATGTCACCATAATGGATTCTACATGTAAATTGTGACTCCATCTGTAATATAGCTTTCCCTAGCGTGCCCGGTTTTAGTCAAATAAATATTCTTACTAAAGCAAGTAGGTGGTTGTTCCTATTCATCTTGAAGATGGATTAAAGATTCAGATTCCTTGAATGTTAATCTTTTTGCCACATACTGCTAATATTTTCTGAAGTGTTCAGAACCCACGTGTTAAAGTGCTTAGGCTCCCACATGAAAGCAAGGGGCTTGTAGGATGCAGGCTTATGGGATTTAGGATGTTATCCCATTTCAAATGTGACCCAGGCACATAGACTAGATTTATAGGCCTTTGGTGGAAAGATTGTTGGTTCTGCCTTTTTTCCAATTCATAAAAATGCAAACCATATTAATTTCTAAATTAAAATCAATTGTGATAGAGATGTAGAGCTCCAACTTGGAAATCAAGAAGTGGTCAAATTAATTTCGTATTTTAGCAGAAAAAAGAAAGATAAAGAACAAAAGGAAAAGGAAGGCAGGACTGATAATAGTATACACAATAACCACATTGGCATTGATATCATTTTGCACTGAGAGGACATTTTCATCAAGCTATTTGTTGTGCTTTTAGTCTGCCTCTGTATTTTTCTCAGTTTGCCAGCTTAGGCAATAAAGATGGATCTGTTCCAGGGTCCAGTGCAAGTCAAAGATTAAATGCCATTAAATTTTCTGTGTCTTTTATCAGAATGAATACAATGTACCAGCAGTTCAACGCAACAGCTTCTGTACATGTACTGGCAGTACATGTTATAGGGTGGCCATAAAGTGTTATCACCAGCCTGGGAATGTAACACTGAATTTCCCTAACTTGTTTGGTTTAACCTTTTCCACAATTTGTGAAGAGAGAATGGGGGTTTTGTGTCGGGCTGGGGATTTTTTTCCTTTTAAATAGCAGAGTGAGCATTGAGGGTTTTTAATTTCTGGTTTGCTTTATAAAACCATCTGTCTTACATCAGCTCCAGGTAAGTGAAACAAGAGGACTATGGGTATGATGATGCTTTTAAGTTCTACTTTAGTTAGGGAGATATTTTTAGTCATTCTGAACACAAATGTATTAATTGCCTCACAACTGAAATCAAGTCCCATGGGACCAAGCTGGCTTATGGGGGACCCCCATACATACAGAAAAAGCACAACCTAACAGTTTTCCTTTGTTCGAGGGTTACAGTGGTTTCAGTCACCACCATGCATAATACTCTTTGGAATGATCTATATGTCACCTGCTGATCATTAAGAGTCTAATATGATTTATATGATCTTTACACCATGAATCCAACACCAATGTTTAAGCCGTCTTGCAGTCATAGCAAAGAGAATAAAAAATGGCAAGTCTTATTCCGATGTTATTGCATCTGTTTCAAAACACCTCACGCCATTTCAATAGACTTAATCCCAGCGTGACCTGGCTTAGATGATATGAAATACACCTTTAACATAAAAGTGAAGGTTTTGATTTCATTTTTTCTGACTTTTTTTCCCCGGTACTTCCACAGAATGATAATCAGCTTAACTATAGACAATTAAAAAATATGTATTATTTTTTAAACTGACATAAAATTTACTTTCAGATTGATGCTTAGTGGTGACATTGACCTAAACCTTGTCACTGTGACAGCTTGTTAAATCTCCCTGGCTCATGTTTTTCTCCTTTTCATTACCATAGATTTTCTGATTTCTTATTCTAAGTTCACATTTTATTTTTCATTCAACAGGCTTCTGATTTCCCTCTACCACCTTCTAATAGCTAAAAAGATGTTTGACAGATTGGAAAAAAACAAAAAAAAAAACCCAAAAAACAACAAAGAGGAAAAGGCGTTGGCTGTTGGTCTCCCTAAATTCACCTCTGAGACCTTCCAGTTTTGGAGGTGTGAGGAAATCACCAAGTTAGCTATACTTATGGCAAAACAGAAGTGCTCCCACTCAACAGAATTATGCTAGCATATACACTAGGGCTACTCTGAGTTCTCAGAACAATGGTCTAATAAAATCATACAGTTGTGGTTGCATGAATTAGATGATATTATGCAACAAGGTATCATGCAGTAGCACAGGATAAAGCAATAATAAATCTAAATATAACACCATCACCCAATAACGATACAGTGCCACGTTTACTTACTTAGTAAAATAACCCATGGCACAGTGTTTAGTTACCTGACTGCCAGGGCTGTGACTACCAGTTTTGCTCTGTATTACTATGTACAATGAAAGAAGGCTACCTAACACACCCCAAGACTAGCACTATCTGTTTTATGGTAACTAGTAATATACAAGTCAATAATCCCACAGTTCCTTCTGTATGTGAAAGGAAGACTAGGAAAAGTTTTGCCATTTCACCTTGCTCACTTGCACTGATAAATATTTAAAGTCAGTCATAAGAATTCATATGCATGCCAATGAAAACTACCACACAAAATTCCTGCAAATGAGTTGGCAATATGAACAGAGAAGAAGAGAAATTTCAAAGGAAAATTCATACCTGGCTGTGGTTTTCAAACCTTCCAAAATCCAGGAAGCAAGAGGCAGATATGGAGGGCTAAATTCAAGTCCATTTTGAGAAACCATTTTATCAGAAAACTGCTGAGGAAAACAAAAAAGATTAACAAGGGTGAATCAGGGATAAAGAATACAAGAACATTTTTCTTTCAACTTTAATCCTACCAATTGCATACAAACATACAAAGCTTTGTAGTCAGGCATAAGATTAAATTTCCTACATAATTGCATTCCAGACTACTTTTTTCTTCTTTCTCAGGTATTCAACCCCTAATTATGCCTAGGAAGATAACTAAGAGTTTTTACTGCCATTACCACACATATACAAAATTCAACTATGTGTTAGCCACAGACCTTGTCAGGTGCATGCTACAATAAATGTATAGCTGACTTAAATACTGATCTACACATTTTACATATTGTAGATTATTTCTTACAACATAATGTTTTGGAAAATCTTCATGTCTATTGACTTTGTGAAAGATAAATTCAGATGTATTGTACAAATTCTCATTGACTGTGCAATTAAGGTCCATTACCTATGCTACAGTTCAGTACAGCAAAAAACCAATCTGCCTGCGTTTCTCAGAAACTCTGTTAAAGCATACAAAAGCCATGGGAAAATACTATGGTTGGAAAATATTTTAAGCTTAACTTTTTCATTGTTTCTTTTCCAGTGAGTTTCCTTGTGGAAATGCAATGGTGTTTTTTGTGGACAGACATGCAATAAAGTAGCTCGAACACTAACTGGGATTTAACCCTGAAACAAAAAGATTGTCTTTGGTATGCCAATTTCATAATTGTGGCTGTCAAATCTGAGCTGCTGCCTGAGAAAGGAACAGCAGGGAAATGAGGGAAATACAGGATTTTTCAATCAAGAAGTCAGGTTCAATTTCATTTAGCGCCATCTCCTTTCTGCTCATGTACTTTACATTACTAGAGTACATCATGAGCAGCAGAGATTCAGACATTTGTATCCTGTGTAAAAAATCCGGACATTCAGTTTTTTTCTGTATAAGTGCACATACATACAAACAGACATACAAACAGCACAAAGAAAACACTCAGAAGTGAAGGTCTGGTATTAACAGAATTTTAAAATTCTAAAAAAAATCTTTTCATACTGCTGTACTTAAAATGGGACAGCACATTACAGAATACATAGTATATTGAATTTCCCATGAAACCACTGAAGTTAGAATATATCTTTCATATTAACTTGAAGTGTTAGTTGTAAATGCTAAAAATTTCTTTACATTTATTAGTTGCCAACAAATAGTTGCATTATACCTGAGGATACTGTATACAAAACCACCTGCAACAGTAGCCTGGTGAGGACACTGCATATATCTTCTAAGGTGCAGATCTGTAGATGTCCATGCAGGGTCTTGCAAAAATACTTGACTGGCACAGACACCAAACACAAAACTACTGTGTTTATTACTGCACTCACATTAATCTTACATTGCTTGCTGAGAAGCACTGATTAACCTTGATAGTGCCACATTAACACAGATTTCAGGATCCTCGACAGTATGCTCAAGCCTAATGTAGTATCTCTGAGTAGCGCTATGTTGTGCCATTCAAACATAATCTGGAAGGACAGTTAAAGAATTAACAGCATTGTTAATTTTGGACAGTTATACTCATTGCAAAGCTAAATTTTACCAGCTTCAGCAGATGCCACTTCTCTATATCACTCTACTTTCCACTGGAATTCAGTGATCTTACAAATGATCTCAAATATTTCTCTTGATGGAATATTGAGGAGTTTTGGCAACCATCACCTTTCTCAGGTAGCCTCCTTAAACTTCAAAATTATACCTATATTACTGATGTAAACAGCACCCTCTCCATGTGCAAGAGAATCCCCAAGTATTGTAGTTCCTCTCAAACACTTAATTACGACTTAAAAGCCCTCTTGAAGAGTCAGGCAAATTCTGAAGTGTTATTTGCAGAAAGTTATTCATTTGAACTATTTTCTGAATTATTTAAACAATCCTTAATCTACAACACTGAAATACCTCACTTTTATATATCTAGTTCATCTCATAACCCTTTACCACCACAATTTCAAAAAATACCTAATAATACCTATGCAGTGCTGTTCAGTGCATGCTTATCACTCCGTTTTGTATTCTTTGGTAATTCTTTAACTATTGGCCAGCTATGACAAGCGTGACCAAGGAAGAGAGGTGTCAGAGTTTTCTCATCTACCTAACTCCTATGAAAATACGCAGCAGGATAGAGAACAGTGTGTATTAATTTCGCTGCTTATGAAAAACTAATCTCAACTCACATTCACGAATGCTTTTGATCATCTAATAAGTATAGCCCCTCATACCTATTTGCTGGCACTGTTGTAGTGTAAACTCACCTCCACAGAGATGCTCACTCTCCAGACATAACTGTAAGAGCCAGGGCTCCTTACTGCCACCACTGCTTCTTGAACTACTTGTTCTTGTTATATGAAACTGTGTCACACAATGTATACCAAATGCTGGTTTATGTTGAATATTCTTTACTAAAATTAATATACTATGCTATCCATAATATTGCAAGCAGAAGCATAAACCTAAAATTGTAGCATACTACTGTTACATATTTAGTGAGTGATCACAAAGAGAAATAGTTTCCCAAACTGGATACATCTGATAAAAGATCTATGGTGAAGTGCCAATACAGACAAATTGCAGGCTGACAGGCAACATACTCACTTCTTGCTTTGTCGTTTCTAGGCAATATACTAGTACTACATCACCAGTCAAGAGAGCAAAATCTGCTGATGACAGACTGTGACAACATAAGGCAATCAAACTTTTCAGCATCTGCTTGGTTTCTGTATGGCTGCTGAGGGTGATGTGTTAGGCTACGTCTCCCTCTTGCTCACCAAAGTGAGTCAACAAGGTGACGTCTGTGCAGGACAGCAGGGAAGTTCCTCTGGATGCCATCTCCAGTGACATCTAAAAAACAGGTCACAAAGTCCCAACTGGACAACTGCATTAAGTTTTTATTCAATTTAGAATCTGTTCATCTTCTTACAGAACTTAAAACACCCACTACTGTTGAGATATATGGGACAAAAAAAAAAAAAATCAGATTGAATAGTAACAGCTGCAGACAGTATAGGCACTCCCAGCCACAGCTAGGGCTCCTTTCTGGGATTCCCAGTTGCTATTGTTGTACCCAGAAAGCTCCTGACTCTTGGCAGGCACTGACAAACCATGGAGAACTGTGCATGATTTTTGCTGTTCTGCAGATCTAAAAGTTGCAAGAAAAAATCTGTCTTGCATATTTTTCCGTGATCTGATAAAAGCCATTGTCATATTAAGCTGGCTTGGACTTTGGAGCCTCACAGAAAGAGTATCAAGGTGCAGGAAACAGCGTCCCTTGGAAAGAATAGCATGCCAGTGAGAAAAGCATGTCAGGTAGAGGAGTCAATGGGTAATTACAGCTTGTTGGGGCTATCCCAAAGAACACTATTTAAAAGTTTCAGTTCAGGTAATAACACAGTTGTACTGATTCTAATGCCCTCTAGACAAAATGTTGTTCTGTCTGATTTACAGTACTGAGAGAAAAAAGCTTACATTTCTGAATCTCTCTAAGGTTTTCCAAACAGTTTCTGATCTCAAGAGAATCATGAAGGAAAGTGTTTCTAGAAACATCAACTTCTCTTTCAGTTCTTAGTTTTTTCCCTAATTTGACAAGAGATTGGATGGGTTTCTGTTGTCATGGAAAGAAATGTGAATTGGAGTTTAAAAAAAAAAAATATTTTAAGTCAAATAACCAGGTCCCTAATTTACGGGGGTGGGGACGAGACCAATTTTAAGTATATTTAGTTTCCGTTTACAAGAAGAAATATTTACTTCACTTTAGTATGCTATATTTGTGCAAGCCAAACATCATTATGCAACTTTGATAACTCAGAAAATTACTTTCATAGCACTGACTGAATTAAGGTCAAAATCATCAGGATTTGAAATACATTTTTCCTTTATTGATACATTTTTTTATTTTGTCCTTGCTGAACTTTTTGGTTATTCTTTATTCAGGTCATGTCAAATAAAAGAGCAGAATGGACCAGTGAGTAAAAGCACTCTAACAAGCTAAGATAAGATGCTCCATCACTTTGTGATGAAATATTCAAACACATTGCCCACTGGTATCAACTTATTCATGACTGATTTAAATGATACACTGAAAAATGTGCTTTAATCTTCCATATAATAACTCTTAAAAAATTAAAACTGAAATTACTGTTTAAAGAAAAAGGCTAGCAGACATTTCAGTCATCATTTACTTGACTGTACATTTTCTGCCATTAAAGTGGCTGGTTTCATTAAGGAACTTAATACAGCAGCAAGTGCAATGCCGTTTATGATCTAGAGTCGATAATTTGTGAGCTATTGAATGTCTCAGTGGGTATTGATGTCATAACTCTTCACATTAAAAAAATAATATTCTTCCCAATTATTTTTCATCTGTGAAGAACTTGCCAACAAAACTGAAAAGAATATACGTCCTTATCCTGTTCTCTGCCACTTTAAGCATTTTTCTTTAAAGTTTAAACGAGAATATTTAGAAGAGCTTCTGATTCAAAATAATATATCTGAGTTTGAATACCCTTCTGCCACTTAATTATTTTTCCCGTAATACACACTTGGCACACGGAATGACTTCTTTACCACAGGTTTAATCAATGCCAATAAAAATATATGAGCTTAAAAATTAGAGCACATGGAAAACAGAACTACATACAGAACTGATTCTTCAAACAGCCTCTTTTTCTCTATGAAATATTTCCATTTTAATGATAATTCTGGACTCCTGTTTCTTAATCAGTTCTTATTCTCCTGAACTATAGTCAAAACAGAGAGAAGTTAACTGTGAAATTCACTATGACCCTGGGAGAAACTGAATATACCTTGCTTGTCAATTTATCAGTGAGTATGTTAGTTTTGCCAAACTACATTTCTCTTTTTATTTAGTTGGATGATCAGAATAATTTTTTGAAAACAATCTGGGGACAACACAGGCAAAAAAATAGCATTTAGCTGCCTGCTTTAAATCACTGGAATGTATATGCTGTTCCTTGCTTGTTGTAAATTAGGAGTTTTCTGCAAGAGTTAATCAAATTACAATCATTAACAATTATTCAAGCATGGAACTGACAGACAGAAATTTGCAAGTTATGAGTCCATCCCATGAATTTCATCCATTCCTTGATGTATTAAAATTTCATGGAAAGGGCAATAAAATCTTGCTGTACTAAGATCCACAAAGCTTAAGACTGTCTTCCTTAGAAAATCAGTCAAAATTTTTTCGTTTTGTATTTACTAGTATAATTTTTTCAAACGCAAAAAAGAAATTACAGCACAACTAGGAAAAAGCTTTTCAGAAGGATTAAAAGCAAGGATGTTAAAAACAAAGGAATCTTATAGGCTTACAGAGCTTTTCACTTCTATATTTGCCAGCTAGTCAAGGGCGTCATTGACTGAAAGCTGTTTACACATAGCAATCACACTTACAATGTGGAATCAATTGGCAGTCTCTTCCAAGTTCTCTTTTTAGTACTCAAAAATACTGCCGTGCAGGTAGTATCCACGCTAATAACAGATGCAAACAGAGAAATCAAAGTCTGAGTATGCAGGAGTCAAACCTGACTGATTCCTGAAGATGATCTCCATAGATCCACGTTAAAACAGGCTGAGTGAAAAGGCTGGTCTCCCAGTTTTTTGAAGGAGCCTTGCAGACATATTAACTCTTCTTCATGTTTAAATTACAAAACCTGATGAAAGGCTCTTGTCCTAAAGTTTTTGCATTTTTCCAAATATATGACATGATTCTTTAAAAATATATTACCTCTGCCTATAAATATTGAATCTTTTACAATCCCACATTGTTACAGTTACAACAATATTGCTACCTATAATAGATAAAAAGGACATTGTCAGAAAGTATATGGAGTTATTTGCCTTGGCAATGTCATATTCTGTTCAGTGAAATGGACTCCATTTTCCAAATCTTAAACACTGAATTTGCTTAAAGCATGACTAGGAAAAACATCTCTACAACCTCATATAACTCTAGTTATATTTTCTGTCTGGAGGACAGTGACACTTACATATCTTGTGAAAGTCATAAAGATAACAATAGAAAAACCCTAAGTGTACCTTTCTGAAAAATCCAGTGCAGACATGAAACAAAGGTTTTACTTTCTAATTTTATCTGACGGTGTGTTTTCTTTGTGTACTAAATGCTCAGCTATACTTAAAACTATGTTTTCAATTATGTGATTAACTTTATGTATTTGTGTAGCCCCATTGAGCTTCATAGGATCACTCAAGCAGTCAAAAGTTTGCAGAATTGCAGCTCAGACTTGTTGATAAGGGTTTTTTCCAGTGAAAAAACAGACTTTGTTTCACAGTTCATTCATTCATTGAGAAATATGTAGTTGCAAGTATTTTAGGTTTTTAATTACAGTACACTATAAAATAATAAAGATAATATTTCCCTGGAAACTGAGTGTTTATCTCCATTCTGTAATTTTACAAGGATAGAGATGTCACTGTCTTTGCTACAAGAATGGCCCTTCTGAAGTGATTTCCATGAAAGTAATCATTGACCATTACTCTGAATCATACTAAATTGAGGTGAATCATCCATTAGAATTAATAACCCCAAAGTTTCTCAGAACATATCGCAGAAATGCATGCTGATTTTACAATTTCTGTAGAAACAAATAGAGGTTCACTTTTGGGAACCGCATTTGCCTTCTTGTGGATGAAGTGTACATTTCCATTGAAAAAAGCAATTTTGTGCAATCAGTTCAATTTCAATCTTTTTTCTCTTTCAGAACTTTTGTCTCTTTTTTTAAACAGTTCTCCACAGAAGTCAGTCAAATAATGATCTGAAAAGGGACTATATTGTTTACAGTATTTTCTAATTCATTGATGCAACAAATATGCACAGCAAAGAAAAAGTGGCTATATCATAAGTATGAACAGTAAGAGTAAGCTGAAAAAGAAGGAAAATTCCAGACTACCTTCATTGCCTCAGACTAATTCAGGAGGCTAGGTAAATCTTTAGCCACATCATTTTCTCCAAATCCTGTTTCAAATTGAAGTAATATCCTGTTCTTTGTTAATGCAACTAGGGAAATCTGATCTTGATACAGAATCATCACAATTTCTTTGAGCTGAGCTCTGCCCCAAGATGCTAGCAAGAATGCTTTTGTATTCTTATATTTTCTTTTTGATCTGCTACTTGCAGTTTCATATATCCATGTTCTAGTGTGAACTGCAACTGAATCAACTATCCCGGTATTGTTAAAATGTCTTACAAATACTTCATTACAGCTGGAAATTCATAAAGGGAACATATATAAAAATTGGGAAGAACTTGTTTTGCAATTAGAACCCTGGACTGAAAATCAGAAGATCTATGTTCACCCCTGGCTCCGAGTGGTTTTGAGTGACCTAATCTTTCAGTGACTCTGGTCCCAAAGTGTCATACATCCTTTTAGAGTTCTTATCTAGAAGGCAAAGTTCCTTAAGTCCAGGTTTGCTCCTTACTTTCTATATGTACAAAAAATTGTAGGCCAAATTATTGTTTGATCGTTCTAGACACCTCAGTAAAAAAACAAAGTATTGTAGTTCTTAGAAACAATATACAACAATCTTGTTCTCTTTACCTTCCACACGGACTGACATCGTGGGCACTGGATAAAACATTTTCTTCTCTGAAGTTAATGGTTAAGCTACTCTTGTCTTCAGCAGAGTATGATTTCATTGAACATGCTTGCAAAAGATCAATTAACTGGATTTTCTCTGTTTTGCTCTTCTCATCTTAATCTGCCTGCAGTAGCTGCAGTACTATTATTTCTGCGTCAGGAGAGTTTGGGCTTGCTCCTCCTTGCACTGAGCCAAGTCTCTCATTTGTTCCAGCAGGAACGGAACAAATCCATCGTCAAATTCAAGCTAGAAAATTAACAATGGATTGTTATTAAGAGCTACGTGCAGACACACAAGCAGGGAAAAGCCAACTTCATTTTCAGACTATTTAAAGAATTACATCTATCAAGGCTCCCCTAGTGATTGCCAATTCACTTTATCAATTACAACACAAGCTGGAATCATTATACTCAAACATCATCATTAGTGATGGTGATCTTCAGATGGAGACAACATCACCTTACCTGGATGCACCTCTGTAGTGATTAGGGCCTTACTGGGTCATATAATCCAGACATTAGACTCCTATACCAACACTCAGCCAAACACTTTATTTTCACACCAGCCTGGTAATCAAGCATCCAGTTTACAATTCTCAGGTGTCAATCTATTCACATGAAGTATATTTTAGTGAGCACACAGAGAACAGTTCAGCTATACAACAGCCTTTACCTAGAATTTCTGAAGACCAATGCATCTAAACCCCTTTGTGGAGGCTTTTAATTGGGAAAGTACATAGTACACTAGATGTTGCACAGCTTTCTTACTTACAGCAGCTCCCAATACATAGCTGTAATCTTGCTCTTAGCATTGTAAATGGACATGATATCAGAATCTGATCATTACATCTCAAAGAAATATTTTTCCATAACAACAGATAAGTCAATGTCCACTTTGCAACCGGGTCTTGAATTCCAGTGTATCATGATGGGCATAAAGTTTGCAATATCTCAAAGACTGACTTTCAGATTGGAGCCTGTAGCTATTTCACTCTAATTAAACAAGCCATATATGGGACTTTTTAGTGAATGCTGTTCTCAACAACACCCATTATAAGCAAAGCTAATTATTTTTAGTACAGCATGAATGTTAATGGATATCTGTGTAAATCCTACACACTTTAGCAAAAGATTACATGTAGATTTTACTGTACAGAGAAACAAACTTAATTGCAGAAAGGTGCCATACCAGTGTCTGACATTAAGACAAAGCACAACAGTCAGAGAACTTGGACTGTCCCTGAGTACTCTTTAAGCCATACCAGGACACTGTGATGGAAAATATCCTTAGAGATCTGCTGAAGGGCACGATAGTTCCAAGTCTACAGATAAAGCACCAGTACAGCTTATTTTCCACAGTTTCCAACTGATTGGAATCCCCATTAGAAAAGGTCAGGCTTCATTTGACACAGTTGCATTCAGGAAGCCTGTGGTCCATCATAGTTTAGGTTAAGATAAAGAAAAATAAATGCTGCTTAACTCACCCAGTAGGAAATCATTCCATTATACTATGCATACAAACTATGTACTCAAGGACATGTGGTTTTATTGCATAGCTACTGAATTTTAAGACCATGTAATAAATAAATGCTGTTCCTAGGTCATGAAAAGAGGATATTTGAAAAATAAGACAGGCATTTTTTGAGCTTATTTCACATAGGAAAGTCTAGCAAAAATTAACAATAGGTATTACTACTGCAGCTGTCATATCAGGATTTCAGATTTTTCAATATCCATTTTAAGTAGTTCAGAGCTATTTTGTGAAATCCCTGTTACATAATTAGCTTTAAAAATTACTCATCAGTATTTTGTCTATAAGGCACAAATGGAAGATGGAAGTTTAAAATAATGCTTATTCTTTACACAGTTGAAAAGCTGTGCCAATATTATCTTTGTTGTGGCAGCAGCTGCTTGCAAATGCCTTTAGAACTGATTTGGGTGTCTCTGTCATGTGTTAATGGAATCAGACACAGGCTTTAATAGTGTGTGTTCAATGTATACAGTTTCTGGGTGATCCTACCAGAGCAGATAATTTCCTAGCAGCACACTGACTGAGCAATTACAGCATCATCATATCTGTATGGATTTTTTTCTTCATCTAGAGTTAGCATTTTTTAGCATTTTTCTTCTCCTTTAATACCCCTGGTTGTTAGCTGCCTGGGTTTAGCCACGTAGATTTGATATGTACATCCACTTATTGTCTTGCAGCTAATAGAGAAAAAAAAGAAAAAAAGGCCCCAGAGAAACTGATTTCAAATAAAGGACTAAAAAGCAGTTCATATAAATACATAACTTTCTGCAGTTTTAGGAATTTTAACAACTCCCTTAAGGACAAAATTATTAAGATTATGGAAAGACTGTCACCAAACACCTCGTGAATGAAGTGTCCATGTTCTCTTGGAGATATGCCCAAGATTCCTGGTCTTGGGCAACAACTTCAGCATCACACCACACATCTTGCCCTGGCATCAGTATTGGCAGGCAGTTCCACAGGCTGTAACTCTCACATGTAACTCTTCATGAGAAGCCCATGGCATGGACAAGCAGAACCGTCTGACCTGTGTTACAGTAGCTGAGCAAAGGGAGGCAGGAGCAGAGGGCTGAGCTACGGGCACAGCACTCTGCCCGTACAGTGACTTTCTGCATAAAGAAATCTAACAGTCCTTCTTATTCTTCATATGTATTGCCACTAATTAAGTGATGTTGTTCCACTTATTACTTGCAAGTGGGAAACAATAAGGTAGACAAAATGACACTGAAGGAGGAACTAAGGTTTTAAATGTGTAGTAGAAAGCACAGGTATGTCTGCCTGGGATTTGACAGAAATGGTTTCAAATTATATCAAGTATACGTGCTTTATTCACAGACAGTTCTTTAAAAATCTTACCCATTTAAAAATAACATTAAAAAAAAATAAAATCTATTGTCCAAAGAAAGTTAAGACAAGTAGAAAAATTCTTGTCACTCCAGACTGGCAGAATGAGAGCAAAGTGAAAAGTGGGACAGGGGAATAAATTGGGTAGTCATTATTTTAAATAAATCCTGATCTGGTTTAAAAAAAAAACAAACCAAAAAAACCCACTATTGAAGGTAAATTAGAAGTGAGACTGAATATCTCCTGTCTGTGTGGTCATCCCATTAGCACCAGCAGAAGTTTCATTCAGAAAGCATTCCTGAATGGAGTGGTATTGTCATGGGAGTAACAAAAAAAATAATTAACGGTATTGCTTCATACCACTGGTTTATCAAAACATAGTATCTTGCTGTCCACCACATTTAAAGCGTTATCCTCCACTATATGGAAAATTATCCTCCTGATTCAAAGAGCACAGCATTTTTCAAATACATATGTCCAGTTGCAACAACCACAAAAAAAAAATCACAGTGTGGTAGCTGAAGTATAGAAGTACCAACAGTTCTCTGCAAAATTGATGACTCCACATGACAGCCCCACAGACTGCACTGCAAAACTGATGACCTTGTACAAGAGTTTAATGAAAACTCTTCTGCTTATAATCTGAAGATTGAGATTTAACACATTTTACCTGCATATAGTCTGGTACAATAGATACAAATAGGATACGTTCCTTTGAAATTAAATCAGAGTTGTGGGCAAGATTATGAAAAGTGCTGAGAGGGATTATAAAAAAAAAAAATCCACATACAGGCAAACAGAAATAGTCACCTACCTCAGATAAATCAACTGAAGTTAGATGTCCAGAATGTTTTAGTGATCTTGAAAATCCTATTAGGTACCTCTAAGCATCTAAATGTCTTTGAAAACTTATCCCTCTGTGCTTAGCATTATTAGGAATCGCTGGACTTGAAAAGCTAAAGGGACTTAGTGTCACCTGCAATATACAGCTGTATGTTTCAAGCAGAATTCATATGATTCAACAGTACAGCTGTCCAATCAAAGATCCCTCCGCCGTCAGCAGAGGAAGATAGACACCCATCATAAAATCTCCTATAAAGGATAAAGCATTCTCTGGAATACCTTTCTCAAACTTGGCATAAATTGGCCTCAGGAAGACACTTAGAGGGAGTTTAAATGACTAGACACATAATTCATACCTGCAGTCTAGGCACAGAACGAAGAATTTGCTGTGCTGCTAATTTCAGAAAGCCTTTGTTGAGCTTCTGCTCTGCCCCAAACAGTAATTAGGTTCATGTTTTAACCTGTACGATTGTGATAGCTGTCACAATTAGAGCAAAAAGATTCAACCTACAGAGAGGTTCCAGGCACCTATTTTTTCTACATCCTCGTACACGGATCCCCAATGAGCTGCAACAAACCCACATGTTGGATCACTGAGTGAATATATCGGGTCACATAAAGGCACAAAGATGCAACCATGCTGCAGTCTGCACGCTTATTTAGAGACTCCTTTTTAACACAGTGGCAGTAAAGTGGTCTTTCCTTTCTCCTACTCAAGGATTACACACTCAGCAAAACTGGTCAGTGCAGTCTGTTACGGGAGATCACAAGACCTGAGTCACTTAAATTTGACACTACATTCATGAAATGAAAATAAAAAAGACCAGCTCATTTGACAAAGGGGAAAACTTCAGAGTTCACTGGGTGAAAGAGTTACCCAAGGAATTCTCTGAAATACTGATGGATGGGAGGAACACGAAATTTTGAGGTATGGCGGGCCAGAGACAGCAGGGTTATAAGCAAAAGGAAATGAAGGGAATTTGTGAATTGGCTTTGAGAAAATGGCAGAGATAATAAGGACACGACAGCAATAAAAAGTACCATTTTTTTCACAATGGTCCCTATGCTGTGAAGTTAGGTGGCAATTTATTTTGAAAACACAAAGTGTAGGAGTGAGAGGAAGAATAGGTATGTATTCTCATTCTTCCCACACTTCCCATAAAAGCTTGTTTATTCACTAGCTAACAATTAACTGAGACACCTTTTGCAGTCATTTACTCTCATTGCATTTAGTTTTGTTCTACTTTTGATCATGGAAATGTGACTGACCTGCAAGCAGGATAGTAAGTCTGTTGCCTGAAGTACGCCACTTATTTTATCAATTATTATCATTACAATAACTGCTGCAAAATTAACTTCAAGTAGCATGAGCTACATTGATAATATCAAGATAAGCACCTGAATTTTAATGAACATTCTATTTTTAATGCAAAAATAAGTTAAATAAACCTGAAATTGTATGATACTAAAAAAAATATCTCTACAAACACTATTTTCATAGAAGCTTAGAAAGCTGCTCATTAAATTTCACTATGGGCAAAGAAAAATTTTTCCAGCATTTGTTTCCAGTCATATATAGCCTGCTTCAACCTCTTTTAAACTTTGTAATCTCCTTTAAATTCAAGGGATATCTGAACAGAACTATATTATTCATCACTTAACTTTCAGATTTATAGAGACAGACTAGAAACAATGGAAGGAAAAGAATTCTAATGAGAGTTTCTTGAGTGTGTAGATTAAGACTTCTCATGTTCACAAAGAAACCCAGCAAAACTTTTGATCTGAGAGACTATGAACGTTAATGATCAGAAAGAATGTCATGAAGGATTTGTTTATATTTTTAAAACTGTACATAAAAACTATTTATAAAGGAGACAAAATGCAGGCAAGAAATGAAAGACATTCTTTTATAAATTAAAAATGTTTGCTTTCTGCTATAACATAAGAAAGCTAGATGTAAGAGAAGTATACTATGTGTATGTTCAAAGGCTTCACAACATGAGGTATAGAAGTATTTAAAATGGTAACAGCTCAGAAAATAGTACAGGTCTTAAAATCAAATCATCCTCATAAATAAATCATCAAATAAAGGTAAAATGACAAATTGGTATTAGTCTAATACAAACTTAGCTGAAGTATTAATAGCCTTTCTTCCCCCCCTTGGAAGGAAAATTGCTGTTAAAACTTGCATTCAGATAAAGGCCTTCGGGTCTAACTGTTTGTGTTGCAATTCTTCATTGCTTTTGGTCACGCATAAGAACTCTAGTGATGTCAAACCATCCTTAAGATGTCAAACTACAGAGCACACAGTATGATGCACCTTTGAAATGCGCTCTACTGTTTCTGAAAGGAAAGTACAGGTTCCATATCTTTCCTCTTTACATTAGGCTTTGCACCTGTGTCCTTGGGAAAAGTTCCCACTGCTCCTTGATAGGGACCCACACTCTTAGTGGCAGCTGTACACTTCTTCCTTGGCTGGAGGACCATGTGCCACCTTGCAATTGTAGGTAGGTCTGATACTCATGAAGGAAAAGATGGCTCACTTTGTACAAGTGGTTGAACCCAAGATTTCATGGGAATTTTCCTATGAAAGACAGTTGAATCTGAGAATATAGGCCAGAGTATTCAGGAGAATATCTCCTCATAAAAAACAAGTCATAAGAATAAGAAAAATCCTAGTTGCCTAGTTCTTATCAGAAGGCAATTCTAGTTCTTATCAGAAGATAATTCTTGTAACAGTACCTGGCTGCAAGGAAATTTCACATTTGTAGTTTCAGCATGCTTCATACCAGTTATGTTTTTTCACATAACCTTTGTTCATAGAACTCCTGTGACCCTTCTTGTTCCCCCTGTCAGACTTCTAATGGTTTGTACTGAAACCATCCTAATTAGATCGTGAGATTTGTAGGGCATGGACCTTGTCTAATTGTTTGTTTTATAACACTGTGAGTGTATAATACCTATACTAGTAATAAAACCAAATCTTGTCCTGTGCTTTATTATGTTACAGAGAAACAGCTAGACATCTTGTTTTTAGCCTGCTTTCTAAATTAAACATCTTATATGATCAATGTATATCTCCATGCATGTTTGTACTTGCAAAATTTCAGACCCCTCTGTCTAAGTTTAGCTACATTTACATTCCCACAAAACAGGACTGAGCTCAGAGATAATAAATACCTATCATGCTTCATGAAAATAGGTGTGTTGAAGATATTACTTCCCTGAGAAAAAAAAGCTGCAGTACATGCTCAGTGTTTTTGAGATACTATAAAACAACAGATAGGCACACTACAGCTCAAATCTATGGGAAGATCATCAATCAGAGCTCACATTCTTCAGATTCAAATATGCATCACACACCTATAGAAAAACAGATTCACTAGTTGTAACGCTCATACAGCTACTTAAGAACTTACAAGTGGATCTAGTGAGTCATGCCAAAGGTCTGCTTTGTCAGGCAACCCATTACTGGCTGTGATTAACAGCAGGCACACAGTGAAAAGCAGAGTAGGGCAGATACATAGCGGTATTTCCCCAGAATACTGCCTCCAGCAATGTGTGGATCAGGGACATCCTGAGCCTGGCATTATGTCTGTGTGCTTAATAGCTCTCCCCCCATCCCTTACAAGGATTTGTTCAATTGCTTTTGGCAGTTCTGTAAACATCTGGCATCCATAACTTCTCAAGGTAAAGGAGTCCCACAGCTTACCTACATACTTCACAAAGAAATGTCTTCTTTTACTTGCCTTGCACTGCCACCTGTTAGTCTTACATGATACTCCCTGGAGCTTATTTTTTAAAAAAGAACAAGCTTTTCCCTCGTTATTCACAATTTACAACCTGTGATTCTAATGACCTTGGTCATAATCTCTCCCAGTTGCTTCTTTCCCAGCTGTATAGGGCAAAGATTTAGAATGGATTTAAAAGACATTGGAGCTTCACTGACTTCAGTGGCCTTTGGATCATTTTCAAAAGCAGTATACACAACGCAGCTATGATTAACTATCTTCTGTGCCAAAACCCAACCACTACCTCTTGAGATATTTTTAATATTCCATATTATATTTCTGGTAAAAAAATATGGAGATATTTCTGTATTTTTACATCTTGAATTGATATCAACATGTGAGAGATAATTCAGGTCTCAAATTTGAAAAGAATGGCACAAACGTTACAATAAAACTATTTTTACCAGATTAAAATAAGCTCTTGATATTTACTACCTGAAGAACAGAAAGGAAAAAGAAAAAGCAAACACCTTTCACCTTTTCATTAGGGCATAAGGTGTAAAGGAAAAGAAAACAGTACAATAAACAAAATGGGGATGGGGTGGCTTAGCACCATTTCCAGGCTAAGTTCCAAGTCATTTCTATAATCAAGTTCCAATCCAAGTAAATGTTTGCCTCATTTCCTTTGGATTTGGCAAACTTAAGTATAGGAAAGTCAAGGGCTTATTTTTTCATTTTCACTTTGATGAAAGCATTCTTGCTTTACTTGCAGTTTTCAGATCAGATCAATTGTTTTATTTTTCTAAAATGCCAAAAACAGCATAGCTAGGAGGAAACTTATGCAGGAAAAGAATGAGTTGTTGTTTCCGTACTTATTGCACAATGTCACTTGCTTTTTTCATGTGTTCTATTAGTTCTAGTAGATCCCACGCTCTCTAAAGCTTTATTTCAGAAAGGAAAAACTGCAGTAATTATGGTAAAAGATGTCAAGATACACAGCACAACTATCCTTTGTACCACAACTCAAGGAGTATGGCGTTCTTTTGTCACATACCTCTTAAATATATGTGTTCTGCAGTTTGTCTTACATCAAAAAACTCTTCTTAATGCAATGCAAAAAGACATTTAAAAGATAGCACTGGTAGCTGTGAGTCACTTAGTTTGGAAATAAATCTAGGGTATTCCGTCAGAGCAGCACAAATAAAAAAGCATCTTTTGAATGCCAAGGCCAAACATACAATACTCTATAGGCATGGTGCTTGCTATGCCCTTTACTGGCAGATTGATTTTCATGTTCTGACTAAACTAACAGTTAGCAACATTATACTGCTGGTTGGATAGCAATGACAGCCCAATTAGAAAACACAGTCAATGAATAGGTCAGGCAGCTGGGATCCAGATATTCTAAGCAAGACTAGGCCTTTCAGTTTGTAAAACTTTCTGTTGACCTTTTCCTCATCATAAGTGACCCACCATAAAAACATGTCAAAAATTTGTGCGGAAACAAAACAGAAAATAAACTATGAACTACCCAAATAAACAAACAGCTTAAGAAAACCTGTTGAGAAATAGTTAGCAAAAGAAAGAAAAGAAATGGTTTATAGGGAGATTCCTGATTTCCCCATAAAAGTGTGCATTGTACTGGTTGCTGGCTTTGGGGAAATGTTTTTGGGTAGCCTGAGCTACTCAGACATATAACAGTCAGATATATTTTGTAGGCATAGAACCACCAAAACTAGTAATGTATGTCTGTATTATTTAGCCCACTTACCTTACCATAGAAACACAGACCATTTTGAATTTTGGCTTGATCCTACTTAAAATATGTATATGTGTGTGTGTATATATATATTTATAATATATAAATAATTCCATATAGATTTGAAGTTATGCAGCCTGAAAGCAGGCAGTAGAGATTTCTCAACATATGATGTATACAAAGTGGATGGATGGATCAGGACAGCCTTATAAACTCCCAAGTAGGACACTACATAAATTGCTATGCTTTTAAACTTAACGGGAGCAGCTAGGTTTTTTCTATCAAACTGAGAGTTCAGTTCTGAAAGTACAGTGTTAGCACTAGGGCTTCGAAATCTAGTATTCATGACATGTAAAACATGTCTTTGGAGACAAAGTTCCCACCCCTTCTAAATCAACAACAAGGCTCCCTTGGACTTTTAAAAGAGCCAAGATCTGTCCTGAAGACTACTGATTTTTTTTACTCAAGATAGATCTCTCTGCAATACACCAGTGTGTGCTTGATTGTCATAAATACAGCTTTTCAATATCACCATTGTTATCTCCATTAAAAACCCCTTGCTTATGCCTTTTTGCAAAGACCTCTTACATTCAGAAATGCCTCTCCTCACACCTTAAAACTTTCCATCATGGATGTTTCTTCTAGCATTGGCTAATCTCACCTTTGTGTTTAATCTTGGACCTGGCTAGACTTAATGCTATACATGAGCAAGAATAGTTCTCAACTTTTATTCTGCCATATGTCCTGTTTCCAGCTCCCACAGCTGACTATCTCATGGCCTTTGCTATGCTGCAGCCTTTAGAAGAAATGGACTTACTTTCCTCTGCATTGCCATGCTAACTTAATGGTTTCACGTAAATACACATTTATAACAGTAGCAGCACGTATTACTGCTCATTAAGCTCCTTTCAAAATTGTGTCAGTGGTTTTTGTTGCATAAGCAGCAATGTCAGGATGCCATTACAAAACCTAGGAACAGCATTAGCTGAAACTGCACAAAGACTCTGGTGTGTGCATGACACTGTTCTCTGAACTGCAGTGTAGGTACATCTGAAATGTGCTTGCTCACACTACAGAAACTACTCATTAGCATCTGTATATAAATCATCACCACAGGGAAAGCTACTTTAAAATCATAAATGTCAAGACATACTTAACTTAAAGGTCAGATTTAATTACAGTTGTTGAAACTGAAATATACCAATTACCATTACTATGTCAGAAAATTTCTTAAAACTATTTGAAATGTTTTCTTGGTGCCTGTACTTTTCTGTAATTGACATCTTTTGTTCCATGATGGAGATGTTTCAATGGGCATTTTTTTGCTAACTTTGAAGCAGAGAGAACAAAACAGAAAACTAATGAACAAAGCACCACCACAAAGCTCCACAAAGCCTGTTCTCTGCATTATGATATTATTAATTACTTTCTTGTAATTGGCACTTCAGATAATCATTTAGATAATGGAATTATTTGAAGAATCTTGTGCATGGATGAAACAGATTTAACTGTGTGGCTTTTAGGTTTAATGACAAAATAAATCAATAAGTGAAACAGACTGGTGAGAAAATAACTCAATAACTGAAAAATTTGCTCTACCTGTAGGCTTTTCCAAGGATTCTACTGGGAATAGTTATTGACTCACATAAGTATTTTAGTTCTCTCTTTCCCCCAAGGTACAGAAAGTTTGAATGCTGTGATTTCATTTTCTCTTCTGTTACCTAGTGTTTACTCTCTCCTCTCCACCACAGCCAGGATTTTCAGCTTACCTTTTCCTATACTTTTAGCAGAGTGATAGGCTTATTTTTTTTTTCCCTGAAGGAGCCATTCCCAGCTAGATAGAATGCAGCAGAGAAAAGGTTAAGCTATATAAAGATGAATTCCCCAGAACAGCACAGATTCTAGCTACTGTGTAGCCCCTGTGCAAAAATTCAAAAGTCTAAAAGTGAATAAAGCAAATGGCTCTGGAGGAAAATATCACTAGCTGATGAAAAAAGGACATCAAATGTGCTGATAAAAGAGACTTACTCATTTGTTAAGTTGCATTCATCCTGCACCTGAGGTGCTGGGTCCTAACAGCATCCCTGGTACTGCAAAGTGTGCCAGTGCCCTCTCAAGCATACAAATTACCTGAAATCAGTGAAGTCTTGTGCCCTCTTCTTTCACAAGCCCCAGTACTTGGAGCTTCACATACAGCAAAAGAAAAGAGCTCAAAAGTCTGAATATACTGAACATACACATTAACTGAAAGACACAGTGAAAGATGGCATCGGGTACGCAACACAAGTACAGCAGAAAAGTTCAGTACAGCTGGCAGTTCAGAAACCATTCACAGTACACCAAAAAACCAGCCTCGACTGTGCTACAGTGAAAGGCAAACAGGGTAGTGGAGTTTGCGTCGCCTTGCATCTCAATAAATGGGAAAGAATGACATTTAATTAAAGAGTTTCCTGCCTCCCAGGTACTGATGACATTGAAGTCAGTGTGGACATAAGGCATTTAAGCCAGCATCAACCAAAGAAGTCTCTTATTTAAGATTTACAACTGACTGTTAGAGAAAAGTGAAAATTTATTAAAGGCTTCCATCTGGCAGAATGTATCATTAGTATTCAAACTGATAGCAGCAGTGATTTAAATTTAATAATCCGAGTAGAGATATGCATCAAAAAAGAATTCTTCTAAAATACATCTAATAGCAATAACTGACTTCTTTATTATAGTCTGCCTGTGAAAAATGCCAGATATCAAAGAATAAGACATCAAATGTTAATTTCAGTGTGTTCTTCCAGTTGAAACTCACATTAAAATAATATACTTGGTGCAAATCAAGTATCATAGGCTGTACCTGTTTGTACCTTTCCTGAGCAAGATTTAAAACATTGGGACCCAGAAAAAGCTAAGAAATTTCCCTTAGCTGAAGAGAGGTTGTATACTGTCAGTGTTCATGAACTAGCAGCAAGGGCAGCCTCTGTGAGGGGAGGACGGGGTCCGGCTGGCTCCAGTGGTCCCTCCGCAGGGCACAGCTGTGGCTGTGGCACCTCTAGCAAAATTATTTCAGAAAGTGCAAAATGCTGTCCAGGAGAGAGGATCAAGTTTAAAAAAAAAGGGGGGGGGGGGGGGGGAAAGGTGCAAGAAAGAGCCTTGTGAACACCAAGGTCAGAGAAGGAGAAGGAGGTGGTCCAGGTACTGGATCAGAGTTTCTCCTGCAGCCCATGGAAAAGCCCATGGTGGAGCACCTGCAAAACAGTCTTTCTGTTAATTTTTGCTAGTGATACAAAGGAACATTCCGAATGTTGCAGATAGAGTCATTGCTATATCATCTGGCAGGTAAATAAGTGAACAAACAGTAAAGGACAGTTTGTTCAGGAAAAAAATAAACGTGAACATTAAGACAAAATACAAGCATCACCAGCTGAAGAGGTTGGAGAAAAAAAGTTCTGTTCATTATGAGAATAAGCATAAATTAATTACCCAGTGCACAATTTGCATCGTGGGTGTTGCACAAACAAAAATACTGACAAATTAGTCACCCTTTTAATGCTTTTTTCTTAATTGCAGATTAATGGGCAGTTCAGCTTTACAGGTTGGTAATTTGCCACTATGATCTGCTTTTAAAAAGTTGAACAAGAAAACATCATTAGAATGCTCCGTATTAGCTGTTGGTAAGAAGCCAGATTAGGCTGTCTAAGTTGGACCAGGTCCTTTAAATGTTCCACAGCTTTCTATCAGGAAGGCAGGCACTACTTCTGCATTGGCAGTGTTATAACAAGTGATCGATATCAAGACATTTACTTCTTTGTCACTCCTAGCTCAGCAGGGGTGAGCACAGGCAGAGTCTGATGGAAGGCGGCTTTTGCAGTCATCAGGCAGCTGCACAAAGCAATGTGGGCTCATCTAGCAGGGGCTGGGGGTATGGGGCACAGGTGTGATGGTGGCTGAGGCCCCACAGTCCCTGCTCCTTCTCCCGCAGATACCTGTGAATGTTCAGCACTATAAAAAAAGACAACACGTTTGACTTTTTATTTTTCCTAAGCCTTTTTTCCCCCCCCAGAAATGAATATGGATTCATACTAACTCTGACACAAGTTTACTGAAAAACGGGGTTTGGTTTTCATTTAAAACTCTGAAAATTAAAAGGAGCTCCTTCCTACCTTTTTCAAAATGAAACATTCTATTTTTCCACTTATATGAAATGACCATTGCAGAACCCCTTAATTTTACTTTTTAAATTTCAGTTTAAAAAAGACATTTTGATTTCCTCCCATAATGCTTTCTTCCAATTGATGCATTCTCAACTCATCAGAAGAAAACTTTTAGTTTTTATTATAAATGAGACTGATTTGTTGTATTCTTCAAAAAACCCCAATAAGCAGGAAACAAAATATATTTTTTTTCACTGTACGTCAGATTCAGAGAAAAAGCATTAGCAATTCAGATTCTTCACAGATTCTACAATGAAATAATATACATCAGCACTGAAGGTGTTCATACTATTCCATGTATAAGTCTCACCTTACAAATTACAAAATTTCCACACAGACTTTGCACTCAAAAGCTCATAATCATACACACTAGACATTGAAAACTGAGGCATTGTTAGGGAGATTGTTATACTGGGAAAACCAAGTGCTTAAAGAACACAGGACTGCCAAGAACACATGGGGAATGGTGCCATTTTTGCTAGTAATGTCAAATTTTTAAAGCTACTGGAAACATTCCTTGCAGTGGCACATCTCGGCTTTGCACAATTCAGAGCTTCTTGGCCAGACCCCACACCGTGGTACCAGAAGTTCCAACTTTACAGCCAGTGAAGATGCACCCTATTTGGCTCTGTAGGAGCCAGTTATGGTGTAAAAACTCTCGACTATACTTGAATTAGTAATTTAATTTGTAAAAAATAAAAATAGAAAATATATTGTCATTGGAAATGTTTTCTTAATGCCCATAAACAGAAAAAAAAATCATGATTCTTTTATTAGCTCAAGCACAAAACTACATGAATGAAACTATGTTGCTCCAATTAAACAGGACTTTGTAGAACTATAATTCATTACTCTAAGCATCATGTTCCATGAGCAGCTATGATGTCTTTCTTCACAAAAATTCATTACAAGAAAAAAAAGCATGTTAATGGAAGTAAAGCATTCATAAGTGAGCTTATGTTCAGCCCCACTAACTGCCATGACTTTTTCCACAAATCTTTGTCAGCCTTTCATAGAATGTTATTACATATTTGTACCTTTTCTTAAATCCCTGAAGCTGTTTGAATCAATAAGAATCTCATCTTTTCCTGAAAAAAATACTGTTTATGACTAACAGCACAGTTGTGGGGGGAAAAATCATCCTTGAACAGCTCAGAAATTACAAGAGAAACAAATAGCATCAAGCATGTAATATGTTAAAATAAAATCTCAAGATTTTCATGCCTTAAGTGTGATTACTAAATATTTGGCATCAGTGATACAGAAACAGAGAATATTTCTTCTGTAAGATCAGAAAGGCAGAAATGCTCACTTTATTTAAAACCAAAAAAGGGGAAGTCATGTAAAGAAAGACATCTCATAGAGCTGGGGTAAGTGAAGATACCCACAATTGTTTAGTACCACCAAGTTAATAACAGCAGGATACCCAATATGAGTGCATGCTTCTGCTGTACGCACATACAAACTGGATAAATCCTCTACTGGATAAATTAGGACTGGACATAATTTTCTTACCCTTGACACTCAGCGATGCTTGATACAGTAACATAAGCATAGGCAACATATGTGCCATCTGAAGTTAATTGAATATCATAAAACTCTGTGTTGTTATTATTATTAAAATCTTCCACCTAAGGAATCTTACATTTCTGCACTGGAACAGTTTGAAACATATGAAAAACTGCAAACAAACCAACCAAAAACCGCCCAGGAGAAAAAAACACCCTTCTCTGGTCTATTGGTTGCAGCTCACATTTCAGGATAATGTATATAGGAACTCAGAGCCAGATTCATCAGAGCTTTATTGACTCATTAATGTTGCTCTGAATAAATGAGAGTTTGTGTGTAGATTTAGTTTGAACGATAATTGCTAGGATCAACAGTGTGATACGTATTTAAACCTAGGACTACTGCCACTGAATAAATGAAGGAATCATTACCAGTTAATCTTTGTAGGGCAGGGTGTTCCTTGCTGGACCAAAAAATATCAGCAATAATTTCTGCAATGACTGGAAAAATCTTCATCATTTACAATCGTTAGAAGATTTTATCGTTTTGCTGAGCCAGAAATACTGTAAAACTTTTGGAAGATTTTCTGAGCTTATTACAGCTTAAAACAACAGTATACAATGTAGAAGAACAGACTGTCCAAGTGCTTTAAAACATTCCTATGTTATAGAGAACAAAGTCATTATTTTTAGACTAATGTGTGGTTTATAAATTATTACCATTCATTTTACTGTCATCCCCTAGGATGAGAAAGGCTATCAGAGGATTCTAAAGTATGAATTGGTTCCTTTGGTCTGGAAACAAAAGTCACAAGCTAAAAGAATTTTTAAAATTCTTTGGTCCGAAATATTTTTTTTTTAAACATATACTTACTAGAGAGTAAAAAATTGTAAACTATAATGTCATTTAATCTTAATTTTAGATAGAGCTTGTTGCAGACAGCTCCAATTTGGGGTGTCCAAGCCTCAAGATAAAAAAAGCAATCTGATTAAACAAGGATTTTCTGAAAAACAGTGTTTACTACAGCTGGAAAAGTAACAAAATTTGGGAAAAAAATGGCAGGGCACTTGCACACCAGATTTGAATGATGGAAATTATTGGGTCCAGGCTAGATTTTCTGATGTGAGGCAGTGGCACCCTGCACAGAGAAGCCATTAGATCAGAGTGCCCTGCCTGGGTCAGGGACTCTCCCCTGCTTCAGGCCAGAGATTCCTGCCCCTCTCTGTCTGAGGGGATTCACTTTCTTGTGTTGCCTTGATTCCACTCTGTACAAAGAATTTATTGCTCATGAACCCTGGCTTCCCAGATCTCACATGACTTTCTGTCCACTAAGCTATAGAAAAAGTCTTTCTTTCCCCTTTTCTGCATAGTCAATGAAATGATGTTATAAAACATAAAGATTTTGGTTTAGCTCAATTCACAGTGAGAAACCATTTATTACTTAGAGCCAAGAAAATTACTATAAATCAATTAGAAAATGTAAAATACTTATTTAGTAAAAACTATAAAGTATCTACATCAAAACAACCTTCAGTAGAATTTATATCTTAAGATCGTCACCACTGACATTCCACTGAGATGAACAAAGTTTAGCCATTCTTAGATGACTAGTCAACACAAGTTATTTTCAGAATTGTAAACCTCAAACAATATCTTACTTTTTACTGCTTTAATATGACAAAAAATAGAATGGAATTAGTAGCTGACCTCCAGGACATTGACTGCACATGTCCATACAACCTAGGAGGGTTCATCACAAAGGTAAGGGACTTTACACCAGTAATTTCACCTTTTATAACAACTGCTTTAGGTGACAGTAATCTTTAGGTAAACACAGAATGTTAAAACAACTCAAACCTATGAATACTTTTACATTTCAAAGCAATGTGAAATATTTGAACTTGAACTCTAAAATAAATAGAAATATGCAGAGGAAGTAAAGAAGAAAAGAATGATTTTGACTAAGTTATTCCAGAAAAAAAAAAAAAAAGACCATTTTCAGATTACAGTCAGCCAAAAATTATGTGAAGAAAGAAGAGAGACAAAGAGCCAACCTTGAGCATTGAAATCAAAAGCCATAAATAACATAAAAATTATTATTCTGAATATAGTCAGGTTTTCCGAACAAGATAGAGAAAATTCTACTAGGTCAAAATATCAAAACTAAACACCTGAGCATGATTTGTACCTTTCTTAAAACATCTATCATGTCTAAATTAAAGTCCATCAGATTTTGCAATTATAATTAAACATGTCCTGTTCTTCATTATTGTTGCACATTTCAGTAATGTTTTTAACAGCTTCATTGTTTTCCCTGGATCACGCAGAGACACCAAACTGTTTGTAAAACTATTCCCACTAAATGTGTTGAAGGAAAGAACTGGTGATGAAAGATATTGAACATTTTTCATATATTTTGAATATTTTGAATATATCCAAATCCATTTACTGATTAGTTACGATTATGTGCTAATTTTAAAACTACATAATTTATGTTACATGTTAGATCTGGCTATAGTAAATTGAAAGAAAATACTTTACAAGCACTGCTGGTTTTTTGGAGTTTTTTTTTACTAAGTACAAAGTCATAATTTTATATTTCAGTAAATATAACTGATTAGCTTGGCTACAAAAACACATTAGCATATATCCAATGCCCAAAATGTTACACAAGAGACATCATACAGTCACTGATGAATGATGATTACAATGGTGAGGAGAATGAACACACAAGCTATTGAAAAGCGAAATTGTCAAAATGACCCATTCCCTCTTGCTGCCCCTCTACCACCCTCTGACTCGGTGCTGCCCTGTACAAAGAACGACTATGTTTGGTGACACCCATGCTGCCTCACTGCAGTTAATAGAATTGCATATAAAATTGTGCAAGTCAACTTGGATATTAAGGTTATATTTTGGTTTTATTTTATCCAGTGCCATGTTACTTCAGTTCCTCCCCTCCATCATTAATGGTACCCTACACAAGAAGAAAAAAAAAACCAAAAAACAAAAAACAACTAAGTCCCTCTGTCCCTCTCTGCTCACTTGATGTGTGATACAACTTTCTGTTTTGCTGTCGTCAGATTTTGCCCATTTCTTTTGCCTCCTGTGTCCAGCCAGGGTCATTTTATTTGTCTACTGTTTTCTGGTTTTGGATAACTAAGGTGAAATTTTAAGATCCCAAAGAAACATGGTTTTGTACACATTTGACTTAGCATGTGTGTGCGTATATATGCCTATATATGTGTATAGATATTCAAAATGCCCAAAAGAACTCAAAATTCAGTAAAACAAGTTTCTCCTGCTCTGATCAACTACTTTTAGCCTCTAAGTATTACTATTAATAAGTAATTATGTTGCATTTCCTCCTAGTACACAGGTCAAGTAAGGGGTTGTCGTTGTGGTAGGATTTACATGGAAAAAAAGTAGATCCTATCCTGGATGCCTTGTAATGAAGCAGTCTGTCAGTCTCCTCTGGAAGTCGCTTCAGAGGTCTAACATGCCACTTGGTGATGTGAAAAGAAAAAATTTTGCAGTATCAAAAACTGTCCCTGTACCTTGCTGTTCTTTCCAGTGTTGCAGTGGATAGTGTAGCTTCCTGTGCTATCTGTACAATCCCATTATTCTCTGTGAATTGTAGAGGTTTAATGCTGCATTTAAAGATATATGGTAATACATATTATATTTTCAGGATTAGATCTGTTTCTTTGCTTAGTTTTTGCAGGTTTTACCTTTTTGTTGTGTAGAACAAAGGCACTGACTGCAGTCAAGCACAATACATTGAACTGGTGTCTTGCCAGGTACTGTGTTAAAAGTGAAGCCCAGGAAATGAGTCTGTGGAGCAATTATGCATGAAATGTCTTCTAAATATATTTATTCATTACTACTAATAAGAAAGCTTGTCTTTAGATGATTCTTTAATTTGTTCCAGACACTGATATTTCTAACTGTCCAAACCATAAGCATGTCCTTGTGAAAATTATGTTCTTATGGTTATTTAGAGAAAATTACTTCAGAATATGAAGCTGTGTCATTCTGTTTAGATAGTTACATGTAATCTCTAATATAATAAACTGCAACATTCATACACCATTTTTTTCCAGTGTAATGTTGGGCAATCATTGACACTAATGAAGTAGGCCTTCCAATCACATAGCAAGTATTACTACTATTTCACAGATGAGAGAATTGAGGTAAAGAGAAATAAAGACAGACAAATAGCTCCATGGTCTCCTTCCCCTAGCCAAAGATTCCAAGCTCATGACTTACAGGCCTGAACTAAGATCACAGCTACACTTATTTCTCTAGACTCTAAATTATCTGTAGACCTTTGTCATCACAGAGTCAAGCATAATATAAGGAAAATTTATCCTTTGTACTGGATATTCCCAGTTTAGTTTTCACTTGAGAACTATTTGAAATTTTTAGTGGTAAAAACATGTCCTGGTTTCAGCTGGGATAGAGTTAATTTTTTTCTTAGTAGCTGGTGCAGTGCTGTGTTTTGGATGTGGAGTGAGAACAATGTTGATGGCACAACGATTGATTTGGGTGTTGCTGGGTAATGCTTATACTAAGTCAAGGACTTTTCAGTTCCTCAGGCCCTGCCAGGGAGAGGGCTGGAGGGGCACAAGAAACTGGGAAGGGGCACAGCCAGGACAGGTGACCCAAACTGGCCAAAGGGATATTCCATACCATAGGACATCACCCTGAGTTTATAAACTGGGGGAAGAAGAAGGAAACAGGGGACAGAGAGCTTTATGGCATTTGTCTTCCCAAGTCACAGTTACACTTGATGGAGCCCTGCTCTCCTAGGGGTGGCTGAACACCTGCCTGCCGATGGGAAGTGGGGTAATGAATTCCTTGTTTTGCTTTGCCTGCATGTGCAGCTTTTGCTTTACCTGTTAAACTGTCTTTATCTCAGCCCATGAGTTTTCTCACCTTTACTCTTCTGATCCTCTCCCCCATGACACTGGGGGGGGTGTGCAGATTTGTAAGCAAGCGGCTGCGTGGGGCTTGGTTGCTGGCTGGGGTTAAACCACAACAAAAAACAATCCCTATTAAGGCTGAATTTCATCTTCATAACAAATTGGACCCTGACATAACAACATGTGAGAAAAAGAAGGAAGAAAAGTCATGAAAGGCAGCAACTAATAGACTCTTCACTGTAGTAGTGCCTAGCTGGCTCTGTGGTGGAGTTCATTGGTTTACACTCTCCATACATCTTAACAGATAGCATTGACCAAAAGCTTGAAGCTCAAAAAGATGGAGAATTGGTATCTAAAAAATAGAAGTGAACCATTTAAGGACTCTTACAGGCTGGCTGAATGGTTGGAGACTGCTCAGTGAAATGCATACACACCTCACCAACAAAGCCAGCACGGGGAGTGCCTGCAGCCTCATGACTTCTCCCTGCCCCATACACCACAGCTTATCCCCCATGTATTCGTACTGCTGTTCCTGTCACAGGAGCAAGGCTGTAAATTAGCTCAACAAGTTAAAAGAATAAATATTCTGGGAAAGTCACAGGGAGGGAAGCATACCTGAACTCAAAGAGTCCCAGGGAGTTGTTGACAATTTTCAAAGATCCCACTTTGAAATAACTGTAGTAACCAAAAGTACCACATATAGGTCAACTGGGTACCAGGGTGTCCAAAAGGTTTCTTCGTCCTTTCTTACAACAGCTTCAATGCTCTGCCAGATGAGAACCCTCTGACACAAGGTTCTGCCATCCTAGATTCTTTTACACCAATTTTTTACTTCACATTTTCACTTGTGTTCGTTTCCTTTGCCTTCTCTGTGAGCTGGAGCAAATATTAACAGGGATTTTTTTGGTTGTTTTGCTTCACTTTGGTAAACTACTATTTTAATCATCCTTTCATTACATAACTGCAAATATTTATTTCTCATCTTTATCTTCTTCCAAATTGCCATAATCACCACATACATCTCTGCTCTCTGCACATCTAGCTGAAAGCAAAATAATCATGTCACAAGTTGGCTAACTTCAGAGAAATCACAGGTATCTGATATATATCTAAAGCTGCAACATCACTCCACACTTACTACAGAGAAATAAAAATAAAGTTACCATTGCCTTTCAACCCTTTGTGATCCTTTCCCAGTTGCCTCAAGGATTAATGGCACTGAGTTCCAAAAATGTCCGAGTTTCTCTCGCTTTGAAGAGCTATGCAAATTGCTATTTGTATGCAAACTGGAACAATAGTCTTTTCTCTCCTAATTTTAATTGGTACACCATCATGCAGACAGCTGCTAATAGTAGCTTGATTTCTAGATTAAGGTCAGCAGACCCACACCCCAAAGTGTTATTTGTTTCAACTAGAAAGATCAAAACACTAGAATAATGATAAAAAGCACAGAGTTCAAACTGGAGGAGAGACTGGTTCCTCATCCTCCTAAGGGTCTATAACCTCAGCTGAACATTAATCTGTAACAGGAGTTGGATTAATTTTATTTGCTTGGTCAGACAATTTCTGAACAGCTGGCAAACTGAAATGATTTGCCATTTACATACAGATACTATTGACAGATCCTTGGATCCTGCTGCAAGATAAGCTTCCAAGTGACATTGTCAAAACTGATGGAACAGTTCCTAGTGCTGGGAAACAAATGTTGGAATTTTTTTCTGGAATTAGTCAGTATTTCAACTAAGTATTTTTCAAGGGACTTACAAGTTATTTTATCACTTTTGTCCCTTGTACCAGTAACAATTGCCATTAAAATACCTCTATACCCACAAATTTCCTTCCAAAGTGTGTAAATAAATTTGGTAAGAGATGCCTATGGAAAAAAATATTCTTATGGACTTTAAAAAGCAAACAGTGGGAAAGAAATTCTCTGAGTATTAACTTGAAGATTTAATAAAGAAATTAAAATACATAGGCCTTAAGGATTTTTTCTGAAGTTATCCATTGACTTTAATGAGCATGCTACAATTTACACCAATAACAAGGACAAAATCAGGTTTTATGCCTGATTGTCTGATTTGATCAAAGGAGTTGAGATCACAAGAACATTGGTTCAAAAAGGTTTGGTTCAGAAAGTCTTTAGTTTCAATATCTTCTTTTCTAAATGCCCATAAAAAGGGAAAGAATGGAAATGAACCATTCTTGTTTACACCTAAATTGTGTCTCTATACCAGAGAAGTCTCTCCTAAAGAAAAATTAAATAGTACAAAATACAACTCAGTATGCTTTTGCAGGTCCTCAATTAACTCAAAACTATACCTTCCTTCATCTCAGATAAACTATTCAAGTTAAAAAGGGCACACAGCAAAGAGCCCCTATTGTTCCACCAGGCAGGGAATGTAACAACACACTCACACCACACATATAAAATGTACTTCAGTTCAGGAGAAGAGAATTCCTGAACAGAACGTAATTAATGTTACATGCCAAACCAATTAGTGAAGTGTCATTGGAGTCACAGCCGTTGCATCTACAGCTCCAAACTTCTGGGCCAAGATCAGGAAATTATACCACTTGAAAGCCCTTAACAGGAAATAACGAGCATTTTTATGGCACCAGAGCCATAATTCATATCAGCCATTTAATATGTGAACATAATTAAGCAGTCAATACACTTTGGTGTAATGGCTGGTTTCTAAGCTCTCCTTTCCCACTCTAAACATTATTAAAACGAGTTGAAGAAATCATCAAAGGGGTTTAAGCATCATAGGGTCTAGCAAGATCCTAGACATCAGGATGCTAGGGAGATTCTCAATCAATCATCCAGGAATGCGTTGTGAGGAAGCTGATTGAAAAGAATAGAGTTAAAATTGAATTAGAAAATACAGCAAAAGGAGGATAATTTTCAAAGGCCAAAAGAGAAAAAAAAAAAAATCTGAAGGGTTTCCTTAACAGATTTAAAATTACCATTTTTTTGTTTGTGTGGAAGGCACTTGACTTAGACAATGTGTACAGCATGCCTATAATTTTATTCTTAAGATCATTTCTATTTGTATGGCTCTGTAATACAAGCACGGGGAGACACTGGATGAAATTTAAAAAAAAGTAAATTTTGTATGTATAAAGGAGAATTGATTTTATGTACCATATAATTACCATAACTGCCTCAACCTTATAAGATATTACTCAAGAAATAGCTTGGTAAGATTAAATAAATTACGAAGGGCACCACACCTCATGTTTATAGTACAAACTAATAACTAGCTGAAATAAGAAGGAAATCATTCTTCCTCTGCCCCTTTATATACAAATTAGAAATAATATACAGGATTGTGCGTGGCTGTGCATGTGATGTGACTTACCACCTCTGAAGCACATAAAATATACAGACTACTGTAAGAGGAAAGACCAGAGAAAGTTTCCCATGCAACCTAATTTGGAGTAGAAATACCTGTCTTCCTAAACTGCAATACAGAATCCAGCTTTGTAACTTAGGGATTCGTTAGTGCCTGGGCAGTGCCCACACTACGTTCATTCTGCTGGAGTTGTAATAATTGAGCCATTCAAGAAAAGTATGATTTCCATACTAGGTCTGTGTGGAGAAAAACAAACAAAGTCGAATACTGTTTAGATATTAACACCAAAAAACATGATGGTATTAACATTTTCTTCATGCTTCTAGCTTGTGCTGTTTTCCAGAGTACAGGCCTGAATTTGTTGTACTCTCTGACCCACAGTCTATGTTTCTGTAAGTTCACAGAATTAATTTTGTAGCTCCATTTATTGGCTTGAAGGTGTTAACGTTTAGCCCTTCTGGGAAAGAGTCTGCTTGCCTTGATTGTCCATTGTCAATCACAATGCATATCAACACTTGTACTAAAAAGACTAGTCAAATGTAGCTGTATTTGCCTTTCATGGTCACACTGAAGGTATAGTAAGGCCTATAGGTATTATACTGAGGCACCACAAAGCTCAGATGGTTTTCCCTAAACATAGTTTAGAGCTGGCTCTAGCAAGGTTGTGCTTGATCTGCACTTTAAAATACAAGATAGATATATGTTATCTGCAAGGTCCTTTTCCACAATGCCATCTCTATTTCAGCAAGGAACATTAGGGTTTCCTTTCAAAAAAAGCAGCAGCACAAGTGACCACCTCAGCATAGCACCCTTGCTGTGGTGTGCACGGACATGGAAACTGCCTGATCCTATGACATATGCTACTGTAGGTATGAAGATATTGAAAGAAGACCGTCAGCAGCCAACAGTCTGGTGCTCATATCTCAGCTATTTCCCTTGAGATAAAATTAAGATTATGACTTCAAAGTAGTCCACCACAGAAAAAATGGAAGTACAGAGAGGCTGCACTCAATCACACTCTGAGTTTGGCCTCTCTACATCTTTCCCTGAATCCCACTAACAGAAAACCTGCCTCAGCATTTTCTGGAGCACATCATAAAACAGAAGCTTTCATATCCCTCCATCTTCCAACACATACAAGTTCATTACAACAAATTACTAATGTTTCCCCTGTTTTCAGAACAGGCTGAAAAGCAAAGGAGCCATCAGCCAGTTGGAAAAACACCAATGAAAAAAACGAATGAAAAAGTGTGATGATACATTCTCTTGTCAAAGACTGTGAGGAGGAGAGAAAATGTGATAAATTAATCTGTTCTAATAAGGACATATTGTAATAAGAATAGAGACTCATTCAATTAATCCACTCTTAGTATAATCCTATAAGAATGATATGGACCTCCCTGGATACCGTATCTCAAGATACGACAGTTCTTTTTTTCTTAGCCAGCAGTTCCTGATTACAGAAAAGTAATTAGGCAAAACTGTCTAATAATGTGCTATTTGGGAGATAATCAAAACGTAACACAGAAAGGACTGATCTAAAAATGTAGCAGATCAGTTTATAGGACCTTAAAGATTCAGGTCCTGGGTAGAGTAGGGTAGTCTCTGACTCGCAGCTTGATTCAGATTCTGACTGAAATAATATTTGGTTTTTACATTCACTGAAAATATTTCTAGTTTAAAAAGAGTGATTTCAGATTAGCTGGTTCCTCTACATACAAAAAGAACTTTAAAAAAATGTAGGAAAGATATTAGAGGATACAGGAGAAACTCATTTTCATGCTCATTATATATGACCTGGGGCCAATGACTGAGTCATAACACTTTGCCGCAGACTTTTATTATCAGTTAGTTTCCCACTGCACAATGTGTTAAGAATAGATTGTCTGGATCACTGAAAAATGGTAAAATGCAATGGTCTAGCTGGTTAGCTGCACCAGAAGTCTTCAAGATCTGGCCATATACTAGTAAGCTTTACTATGCCTGCACCAGTTGTTCCTGCACACCATGTCCACAGTTCACCTATCCTATATCCAGCAAATCACTTGAAATAAATAAGAAAAAAATCTTATTCTCTGCTCCTTAATGCACAGATATACCATAACACACATCCTCACACCTACAGTACCAAATCTCCTGCCAATTAAAATAAAACCAAAAAAACACAACCGTAATGGGATCCTGATACATCCTCCTCAAGAGCAAACCTAATCCCATCAGCCCATTAGACATAATGCAAAACTGTTAGGTTCTGCCTTTCTGCCCCTGTCCATTGCATTGGCTCAGTATGCTTCACACTGTATCACAGTTTACATCCTGGTTAAGCATTACATGGTTATTTTTTTGTTTGAAGTTTGATGATCCATGATAAGCACAACCTTTTGAAATCCTCTTTATCTGCATGGTTTCTACTATGCAATGGTTACTAATGAGGGCTGGCATCTAGTCTACATTTCCTTTTCTTGTTAATCAACATATTGAAACAGGCAGTAGACCTGCATTGAATCTACTCAGGTTCCTCCAGACATGTTTCTGTCACTTTATATAATGGATACAACATAAGTTAAAATTTTCATTAAAACTTCAGTCTTCTTAACTGATTCTGTCTGCACCTATTTTACAAACAGTTCTCCCTATTTACATGTTCCGTAACACCTTCTTAGTGCTAATTTACCCTTTAAAAAATCACCAAACGTGATGCACTAGTGAACCCATATAATAATCAATATTGGTAAGACAATCTTTTATATAATGAAAACACACATAAATTGCTCTTATTTAATTTAATATATATTTATTACAGTGCTAAGTTTAATATACACATTTCTGTTATAAAGGCATTTCTTTTTCCTTCAGTATTCAAAAAGAAAGGTTTTTTGCAGTTTCAGAGGCACTGAGAGAAAAACAGTATTTTGGTGATGATTTGGGGTTTCCTAAAAATGTATTTCCTCTGATTTTAAGATTTTTCACATCATAGAGATTGTCCTGTGGAACATGGCTAACCACCTGCTTTCAACACCAACTGGTATCTCGCTACATTTATTATCTTAGATCTTTCAGCAGCATTTGACATCAGTTGACATTACTCATCACAGGAGCCTCCTGAAGCATCTGGAATCTTGTGTTGGCCTAAAAATCATTACTCTACACTGCCCAAAGCACTCAGTTCTGATTTTTCTAATTTTTATGTCTTTACTGCAGTGGGCTTTGCTGCTAGGCTCATTCTTTGTCCCCAGGCTCCTAGAGTCTGCATACTGCTCTTGGCCATAGTGTTTAAGTAGCAAGGCATTTGCTACAGTAATTAATTAAACAGCAGCATCCTAAAAGTGTTCATTCAAGAATGATAAAAAAATATTTAAATGATAGTACAATTCATATTCTGCAGCATATGAAGACATGGATGGCCATTCTTGGACACAGAAGTTAGGAGAATTTCTTGGTAGTAAGTCATTCAGTGAATATAATAGACTTTTTTATTATCGTTTTCTATCTATTCAGAGTTGAATCATTTTTTATTCATTATATTCATAGAATAGCTACAAAATTAACAGTGTTTACAGACATAGTTGAACTATGTTCAGTAACTGTAATGTGTAATTTGTCCATACATCTCAGGACAGTGAATTACTGATATTTTTTAAATAATTAAGGATTCTTTTGTGAAGAACAGAAAATTATACACTTCTTTGCACATACATAATTTATGCAGATATAAACACTAGTATTATTATGAACTACTGCTTATTAAACACTCCAGACAACAAACCCACTGTTTCTTTAAACAATTAACTTAGTGGGCATTAATTTGGCCAAACCACCTAGCTTTGATTCTTTTTTGTCATTGTCACTGAATTCTGCTTTGGCGATTGAAGCTTTGTGACTCTGAACTGGGTTTCCAATCATACCTCTCAGCAGTATTACAAAGACAAGATGTGCTGCAGGAAGGGATGAGAATCTGGACTGGTAGCTTTTCATGTGTATCTATTTAACAGATGCATTGCTTGAGAGTTACATTAAGAGTGCAGAAGCAGCCAGAAAGAACAGGGTACTGGGATGGGATGAAAAGAGATACAGCAGAAAGACCAGAAGGCATGCAAGGATGTCATAGGACAAAAAGGCTTGATCAGACTATCCAACCAAACTAGCACTGCAGAGAAGAGAATCAGTGTTGCCAGTGAGACATCAGGATGGTTTCAGGGTCCAGAACTGGATTATCAGTATACGTCAGTACCTTTTTATAGACAGTTAAAGTCTTCTTTCCATTCTCGGCTGATCTCAGTCTGGTTGTTTGGGGTTTTTGAAAGACACTGAAACAGACAAGCAGTTTGAAAATTCAGAATTTTTAACCACACAGCTATTTTGTGCATGTACTGATACCTCTAGAACCTTAAATGACTTGAACCAAAATAGCAAGTTAGTGACCTGTAGAAGCCATGGTTTTGATTTGGTGTAAAAAATGCCTGAACACAGGATATGGGAACACTGAACCATTCCAATTCCAGAAATTATTTTTTTTTAATATGCTGCTTTGTTGTAAAATTATTGTCTATTCTAGTACTCTGTGCTGTGTTCTTGACATTTTTCACTGATGTGAAAATGGAAAAATAAATTCCAACTTCTAGTCTCTGGGCATAAAGTATCCATAGATACGTCATTCAGGTTCATTTCATTAAAAAAAAAAAAAAAAAAAAAAAGTCAATCAGGCTTAAAAATAGCAGCCCTTGGAGATTATTCTCTGTTGACCATCTTCACTACAATGCCAAGAAATGCTGCTGAATGAAATCGACTCTGTCCATACAAAGCTCAAGTTTTGCTCTTGATTGCATAATGGATTGATTATTATAATTCTCTGTTTGCTGTTCTTCCTGATTTTCTGCTGAACAGACACCAGGTAATTCCAAATGCTACACCAAAAATGCTGACCTTCAAAAAGCATCCCAGTGTATTAGCCCTCCTCTTAATACCTAGTATCGGCTCCTACCCAAGGGTCTGATTAATGTCATACAACACCATCATCCACCACAAAAACATCTATGGCTCTGGATTTGGTAGCAAATTAAGCTTGGGTTTTTCTGATGTTTCTTGCCAAACCAAAAGATTTGGTGATGTAATTCACTACTTCTGATTATTCTGTAATTCCAATTGATTGTTGATTACTCTTTCTGAAATTAGCTACCGAAAGGGCTTTTTACCACTATATTATTCACCTTTGCAACTCAGCTCATTCAGACATCAGGAAGATGGATGCAATAAGCAACTTCAAGGCTAAGTTTAATTCATTCTGCCTGAAACAGTTTTTAATTAGATATCATTTGAGATCTTTTTTTTAATTACTTCTTGGTGCTTCTGGTTACTGAACTCTGTAACATGCCCTAGTATGATAATGAGAAGTATGCCTTAGAAGTTGAAATGCTAAAATACTAAGCACAAAATCCACTCTTCATATTATTCTTGGAGTCAGAAGAACTCTATCATTTGCCTTTTGCAAATTATTTTAATAAGATTTCTGATAACAGTGTGGGACAAAATATAGCATGACCTCTCCAAATCCAGAGAGAATCTTTTTACAGTGCTTTTTTGGGGGACAACAACCCTAGAATGGTATTCAGATGGCAGGGTAAAATCTTTTACTTTATGCAGAAGCTGCTGAAGTCAAAAGATAGAATAAGTGGAGATTAAACTAATCATGAAAATAAAAATGAAGTACAAAAACAGCCTTCCCAACCCCCCCAAATAAGAAAAATTGTAAGGAAATCCGTTTTGCCTATTTCACTAATCTTCTGGCATTCCAGAAACATAGCTCATATAGTTCTCTCTTGTATAGGACCATCTCTATGCAATGTTTGTACAATTTTTTCTTGTAATTAGGTTTGTGGAAATTGTAGTACCATACAATGAAGTTAGGGGACAAGAAGTGTATGTGTGTTGGGGTGGTGTGGTGTGGGGGGGTGTAGGGGCGGTGTTTAAAAAATACCAAGTCAAACCTGACATTTTTGGTACTGAGTCTACTGACAAAATCTATTTTTGATCACAGCCACATCACCTTCACTAGCAATGCTGGGTGACTGAAACCAGAGATTCCATAATGGAAGTAAAACCAGCATCTTGTATGGCTACTGTCATTACACTTCATTCTAGTAGCTCATTAAAACTACAGAAGATAAAGAAAAGTGCAGAAAGGTAATGTAGTGATAGATTGTCTTTGCTTTCAGCAGTCTTTCTTATACAAAAGAAGCTGTCCTTCTCAGGAGAGGTGAAAGTCAATATTAAACTGGTAATAAAAGCAACCAGTTTCATCCAAGCCACCAGAAGAAAAAAATCTTACTTTATGCCAGAAGTGGGTGTCAACAGTATAATCCTACTGGTAAAATACTCACAGACCTCTTTAATGAGCTTCTCATACTGCTGTCATAGGCACCCAGAGCTCTCTATGATAAAATATTAACTCTATCATACTCCAGTTCATGCGTTCATATACTATTTTGGTGCATATGCTCTGAAAGCAACGAGAGAAAATTATATTTGCACAGAAATTATCCAGAACAGGAAGAAGGACTACAGCATGAAACAGGTCTTATACATCTCTGAATTCTACGACTCGGATGTAAGATCTTTCCTGCAGTGTTGCTCATCCCTGCTCACACCATCATGTATAGGAATAAACAGATATCCAGTGAAACACAGAGAATGGAAAGAGATGCTGTTGCTGTCACTTAGAGAAAAGGGGAAAACAGTGTTTTCATGGAAATGTTTTTTGCAACCTTGTTACTATATCCTTTAGTGTTATCCTTACATATAAATTTTATGGGCACACTGTGTGTCATGGACACCAGCTGGAATATAATCAGGAGTATGAAAGTCACTTGTATAACGCATCCCACAATGATGGAGCATATGGTCACCCTGTAAACTCTCACATTTCAGATACAAATTTTCTGTCTCCAATAATGATTTGGAAAGCCATGATCAAGGCATCAAGGGGTTAAATGCTTTAGCCAAGACCAGAAAAAAAAAACATTGTTCTAGAAAAGAGATTGGGGTGGGGGTGGGGGTGGGGTGTATCATTTAATATAAAGACACAGAGAAAGGCAAATCAATCTTCCTTGTCCAATAAGCATCACACACACAAAAGGTGTACTTGGTCTGTAACAATTCTCTTTCAGTATCAGAAAAGTTGTTTTAATAAGTGCAGAGAAAATATTTCCAGTCGGAATTTATATAAGGTTATTTTCCTATTGACCTGAATGGCATTGGATCAGACCTTTAGCTGACATTCCCATCCTCTGGTTCATTCTCAAAAGTCTTCTATATCACTGGGTAAATCACTTAGCCCTCTAACTCACTCATCCCAGTTTCCTTGCAAGTCACATAAATTGATAACTGAAGCATTGAGATGCTATCTGTTAGTAAAAATATAGGAGAAATACAGAATTACTTTAACTGATCAAGAACAAATTGCCATATTTGTGTAAAAACTAGTATAGATATTTCTAACAGAACTTGTCATCAGAAGAAGCAGCTGTTAATTATGGTAGCAACAGCAGTTTAATTGACATGGGAGCTTTGTATCTTTGTTTGATTTCATACTACTTACAAATAACAAATTGTAAGAAATGAAAGAACCAACATCAGGCATTTGGTTGGAATTGATTAACATTTAGATATGATCAATCCAAGACATGAAGCATCATTAATCCAGGTAGTGACCCCTGGTTATGTCGCTCAATTGCTCACAGATCCACAAACCTTGTAGCTGAATTAATGGCATTAATTTTATCCTTTCCAACACTGGCTAACTACAACAACTGTACATTATTAACAGTGGCATAAGCACAACCAGTGAGACAAACATCTTGACACAATGCAAAAACATTTATGTTCACTTTACATGGCACAGTAATCTAATGCTTTGGTCTTCTGTAGATCAACTGCATAGGTCTCCCTCATTTGAGAAATCAACTGCCAAGAAACAAATGCAGTTAAGACATTTTCACACTCAATGATATAGTCAGGTTTCCGACAATTTAAAAGCAAAGTCCTACATTTTTTTCCACTGCTCTCGAAGCAAATAGTCCATTAATCTTTTACCATATGGCTTGCTAAAGATGGATTACTCACAATCTTTCCCATGAAAGTCATGATATTTGGAAATTCACAGCCAAAGCATCTTGTTTACTCAGATGGGAGTATCCTCCAAGACACTAGTATTTCAAGAAGGCGTCACTTTTGATTGTATAATACTGAGGCACAGTATTACATACTTTTCTACAAACTTCCAGTTTCAGACATCTAGGACACAATAGAAAACAAACAAAAAACCAATGCCACTGCAGCAAGAATGCACAAGCCATGCAAGTCTGTCCTGGCTGGAGAATCCTAAGACCTCTTTCTATTAAATTACACTTTCTAAGATGATATTGACAAAGTATTGAAGCATTTAAAACGCAGATGGATCAGTCGCTGATAAACATGTAAGGAAGATAGGTCTTCTACAAGAAGCTAGAAAAACCAAAACCAAGTATGTGTAAGACTTTGGTAACCTGGCCAGAACACTCTCAACACTCTCAGGTTTTGCCATTCAATTCAGGGCAAGACACAAATTAAAAAAAATAAAATAAAATAAAAAATACAATAAAAGGTGTGTGTTCATAGTAATATTAAGGCTGTTCTTTAAAAAGCTTATTTAGACACAGCTATCTAGATTCAGAAATTTTTGGTCAGTCCTTCTGCTGTATGAGCATATTCCTGTAATTCCAACATTTGTATTACAGCGCAGCGCCACCCTGAGTTTAACTTAAGCTGTCTGAAGAGTCTGCAGCCAAAAAACCTACTCAGTGAAGAGGCACTAGTAGAAAATTTGGAAGGACACAATTCCATTCTCTCATTTACCAAAAGGTTTCTGTCTGCTTGGGGAATGAATTCATTTGGGCTCAGACACCTTGTGGGCCAGTACTGCTACAGAACATTGTTAAGGAACTTGTTCTAAGTCTGGATTCTGTAAAACTAAAAAGCAGATAAAAAGATTTTTGTACTTCTCCCAGATAACAGAAGAAAGATCACAATGTATTTGGTAACTCTGGCGATGGTCACGTTAAGTGTCACTAGCTTGCAGAGTACTAAGGTGTGTTATCGGAATAGATGGTTGAAACTCTTCTGATCTTGGTGGAAAAAAAAAAAAGGAAAAAAAAAAGTGGTAAATAAATTCTTCTTTCTACAGAATTCATTTTCCATTCTAGTAAAAATTGTCAGGCCCTGAAAGCATAAAATCTGGCAAGTTCTTTCTGACAGTGTCTGTCATTCTTGATAGTTTGGGAAATAAAAAGAAGGTTTAATCAGGTCATCTCCAAATGTCTTGAAGTTATATCCCAGCTCCACTGAAGGTACTCACCCTAAGAACATTAAGATACTTCAGAATCCCAATTTAATTTAATGCAACAGCCACTCAGCTCCTGTCCTGGTACTTTCCATTCACTAGGCACAACAAACCACTTTAATGACAATACAGACAGGGCAGAGTTAAGGAACAATACATAATGTGTTTTTAGAGAAATTATTTTATTGTCTACAGCATCACTAGACTCAGACTTCTGAGCAGAAAAAAAGTTACACCTTATACTTACAGAAAACATGAGGTGTGCTATACAATGCGTGATTCCCACTTTGTAAAGACAGTATTGTGATTTCATTCAGCCTTAGAAACAACCATTGCCACTATTAAACTTGCACTATTTTACAATCTGTAGGAAAAGTCTTATTTTACAGCTACTTGGTACTTTCCTTTTTACCCCTCAGTAGTGAAAAATCTTATATTCTTGTACAACTCATCTTCAGGATACAAGCAACTCCCCCAGAGTATCTGTCATTAAGGGCTACAAAGCATGAACAATTGGATGCAGATTACCTTGTCTATCCACGATGCTTATGCACCCCCACTATCATGATGCCTGAGCACTTCACAGTCTTAAATGCACTTATTCTCATAAAACAAGAGAAGCGCTACTGTCAGCATTTTCTAGAAAGAGAACAGAGGCACAGAAAGTCTACGGACTTTCCGTGAAGTCAGTGACAGAGGCTAGCACTCAGACTAGCGGATTCACCTCTCTGCTGTTTTATTTTGCCCTAAGTGAAGTATTCAGATAAAAAGTCTATGCATAAAGTCCTCTGACACATTAATCTGTGTATGTGCGTGTGCAATGCAGAAAGCCTAGCGAAATTGTGCCCTGACCTAGTTAGGGGCTCCAGATGCTTCTTTAGGCTAAATAATTATGATAGCAATTATGTTAATTTAGAATAAAGTTACTGAAGCCAATCAAGTTATTCCAGTATTACATCAATCCGAGATGAGAACTGAGCACTGAGTGACACATCCACTAATGTTTTTGGACCTTTTTAGAGTGTTCATAGCCCACATGATGCATTCAATTGCCTCCTTAAATCTAAAGTGTGTCCAGAGTAATGGGAAAGTGCTGTCCAAGCAGAAAGCCTTACTTGTTCAATAAACTCTGTCCTCTGAAGTACTAGCATTACTAGAGGAGAAAAGCCTCTTTAAGCTTTCTTCTGTTATCTCAAATGTTCTAGAACTGTGTAAAATTGTTTAGAGGTTACAGCAGCATTTCTGCTTTTACAGCTCATTTAACTATGCAATTAGACATTACAATAGATATGGAAGATTTAAAATTAGATATGCTTATCTTCAGTGCATGGGTCAGTACTTTCAACTTTAAAACAAATTAACATTTTGCTTCTCATCCCTCTCCCCTTTTCACCACAAAATGAAAGTGTTTATCTTAAGTCAGCAATTTTCATGACTTCCATCACATGGTAGGAGGCAAAGGGATAAGTTTAATAGATTTAAAAAGGAAGTGTTGCTGTAAAGCAATTGCAAGATAGCCATACCAAAAATGCATTTTGTACATGTGGAGGTAAATGTGTACGTATACAAAATTTTCACGATAGGAAGGTGAACATCTTGTCCAATGACTGGTAATTCAGTGCTGGAAATTACATCACCCTGAACAGATATACAATATTATATTTCTATTTAAAATGGAGAAACTGAATGTCAGCACAGTGGGGGACAAAGCAGCAGAGGAGTATTGCATCTTTAATAGGATTTTGAATTCAAATATGCTAAGCAAAACTACTTAAAATTGTATCTGAATAATAAACAGATACCATTTTCATTTAAAAAACAAACCAGCTGTGGGTCAGCACATAGCTATAAAATCCATTCTTTTATTAAGAGAATGAGAAAATATATCCTGGAAATAGAAATGAGAAGTGAAATCTCAGCCATGTGGCCTTCTTCAGGCTATGGAAGGAAAAAATATAACAAGGTTAACTTTGTTCTTTTTTGTCTGCAGCCCAAAGAAAGTCTCAAAGCCATGATGTCGCTTCTCATCACAGTTTCTATTTCTAGCACCGAAAAGGGAGGTTTGGGGGTGGAGAGGGGAGAGGTTTAAGCCTTCACCGACCACCCCACCCCCATCTTCTTTCACTCTCAGAATAGCATTACTTGTATTTATTGTTCTAAATAATCTTGGAGTATTTTATGTTAGAAATGATGCAAATTAGTAAATGAGAACAGTGTCACGGGCTACAGAATATCCACATTTCTGGGAAATTAAGAAGTCTACTGAATCCAGGAAGAGTACTTCCAGTGACCAATACCACATATGACTGAAACAGAGTGGAATAGGTCTTTCATTCACTTGAGGCTTTGTCTATGACACATGAAAATTAATAAAAATTGACTCCTTTTTTTTTTTTCTTTTCAATGGTTGTCAGATCAGTTATTTATCTCTTACTCTCAGCAGTTTCCAATGACAAGTATGTCGATAATGAACCCTTTATTCTCACTGATATTGAGGGAGTATTGAAAACAGATCATCTTTTCTACACAGAAAACAAAAGACAACCCCCTAAAGCATGCCTGATTGTAAAACAATACAGAAAGTATAGTTTTAAGAGTCAGAACATTTCTGTAATTAGGCACAAATTTTCAAACAGCAATGCTTTTGGATGTCCAACTAAAGAAAATATGGGCTGAATTCCCAGCCTCACTAATGCTTCCTTTGGTATCATTTGCAGAGCTGAGTGTCCAGTATCACTGGAATGACACCTATCAAACTCAAAACCAGGCACTTTTGCTGGAAGTGTTGCAATAGCTCATGGCTTCACTCTCAGAGCCTGCTAATTGAGACAACCAGCAGCTGTGCCACAAAATACAGATGAGATATGCAAACCGTTTTTTGTCAGGCAAGGATCCACCAACTAAGGTAAAACATCCTCCCTCAGGGATAGTGACCTATAACACCAATAGAAGAGAAAAAAATAGTCAACCAATAATTCATTAAATGAAATGGGCATCTCAAATCCTGAAACAAATCCCTCAATGTCACTGCTGGGGTTTGACAGCGGTACAGGAACCTACACAAATGATTTTATTGCAGGATCGGAAATTTAATATTTTTTTTTCCTTTCCCCCCCCACCCCCCACCCCCATCCCCCCTAGGAAAATCACTGACAGATTTTCAGGTATTGCTCCACTCCACTAGGCTTTATTCTCAGGAATTTAAGTTATTTTCACAACCATGTTTAGCTCCTGAATTAATTTCACTTGTCATTATTTGATTAGACGTAGCAGAAATTGTTTTCCCTTAATCAGATGTTATTTGAGCTATGGCTAGCAAAGTGATATGAACTGAAAAAATCAGAAATGCACAGTAAACTCAGGTGTTCCTCATCACTTCCCTTTCCAAGCAAAATCCTCATGATTCTTTAAAATTATTTTTTAATGAAATACTTCAAATATGGACTCATTTGGCTGTAACATCATACCATAGACTGGTAAATATGTTTGAAAGAAAAACTTAGTGAACATGATGAAGGTAAACACATTTTGGTAAGCACATTAAACTTTGTCCCGCAGGGCTGCAGAGGTGCTGAACACAGAGAGCATTTTCATTTAAAGGACTGATAAGGCTCTTGGTGTTCTTGCTACCAGTACTCACCTAGTTCAGCTAAGTTATTGAATTAAAATTTAATGAAGGACCAAGTTTGAAATTCTGTCCCACTGCACAAACCTTATAAATACCCTACAACGATACTGCATCGTCATGATAAATTATACATGTAATGGTGCTGAAAGTTATGTAAATTCAAAAAAACTTTATTAAAGTTGTACTCTAACTGACATTGTGTACAGTTGCAGACACAACTTTATCAACTGATTCTGAACTGCAATAGAAGAGAAATATGTATTCTCTTCTCTTGTTTATTCCCTGGAAGAATAAACTGAAAATCACCAAATTATCCTCCCCTCACAACTGTCTGAATATTAATTGTGAGCTTGAAGGGCAGCAAAACACATACAGCATTGCCAGGACTAGTAATTAATCTGAAAGTTTCAGACTCTGACATATTGTGTACACAGTGCTGAAGTGATAACCTAGAGAATGTATTCCTCCTTTGCTGCTGATGGTCTATGATCATTCCTGTAGATACATTCTGAATGCAAATTTTTGAGACTACAGACAGAATAAAATGCAGACCTTTAGAAATTAACCCTAAACAAAAAAGTCGTTATGAAAAGGAAAATGCTATACTATTTGCAAGTAATTTTGATGTCTAATTATTAACAAGGAATATTGCTATCTATTTAGAAATTAAAAATTGTGCTTCAACTTATTATAAAACAAAATTGTGGTGAAGCCAACATGCCACTAGGTCAGTTCTTCAGGGGTTTCACTATTACCCTTTGCAAGTGATTTTAACATAAGCGAAATTTGCCAAGGCAGAGAGCTTACCACAGAATGCTGATAAACAAACTTTCTCACTTTGGGGAAAACTTTTGCATTTGTTATTGTTGCATTTACTGCAGCATCTGCTGGTAAGGATAATTTTTCCTTACTCTGATTATTTGCACAAGGTTTAACCCTTTACAAGCACACTGTAAATGACTAAAAGAGTCTGCTGACATTGCTCTCTAATGAAAGCATTTACGAATGGGCTAGTAAGAGATGATGAGGATAGATACTAAGTATTCCAGTTTTCTCCAGTCTTTCTGATTTCTTTGGAGGATAGTCTATTCCTGTATAACTGGAAATTTGCTTCTCTTCCAAAGCACAAACTCATGTATTAATTATGCTGATACCTCAAATCTTGCAGGGAATCTGAAACAATAGCACTTAGGCATCAGCTGCACTGTGCATGTTGCTAGAGAGTAGATCATTTTACTCATTAGAAAAGATGCAAAAAGAAAGATGAAGACACACCATGAATGTACAATCCAGCTCAGTAACTTCTCAATTTGATATGTCTCTAACAGGTACTAGAGAACTTGACTCTTGATTAACATCATTTTTTGAAAAACAGTTCAATTTTAAAAAACTGCAAAATATGCCATATAATCAGGTTGATGACTATAGGCACACTAAATCTGAGTATGTCCATATTTGTTTCACTTGCTCTACCCAGTCTAGCTAAATGCAAGACACCTGTAATGTGGAAGTAACAGACGTATTAGTGAAGCACTCAGAGAACATAAATACCTATTATATGCAAGCACCTTGCCTTTTCATAATCTTCCTGAAAAATCAATAGCTAGCAAAGATACTCTTAATTATCAGCAGAAGATACTAGCTTTATCAGAGCACAACATTGTCCCACCAGCAATTCTTAGGGTATATGACATAACACATTCATAGTTCATTTGGGCACCTTGAATGCCGCTGTATTGTGGTCATGGGTACACAGGGTGAGACTGCTGACTGAAAAACATAGCATTCTGGGAGTGTCAAGCATTCAGAACCTAGACTTTTGTGTTCCAGGTTATCTGGAGTAGAATGAATTTTGGATTTGCCACATTATAGAGTATAATATCACCAAATGTTCTGCAGCATTATGATTCTATCATTAAACAAGGAAAAATAGACAAAAGACATGACAAAATCATCATCAGATCATTTCATCAAACCAATCAGAGATCAGTGATAAGAAGATACAGAACTCAGGCTTTGACAGCATCACAGCTCACATATATTCAGGCAGTGAGTTAATTCATTTTATTATAAAGCCAGAGAAAAACAGATTAGCTTCAGAACAGAACATATCCTAGAAAAAGAAATCACCACACACACATTTTTGTGGTGGAACCATTTCTTCTAGAGAAAAACAGTGGAAGTGGCCACACATCACAGAAGTTCTTAAATAAATGACAGTAAAACTCTTACTGACAGCATTACACACAGTCTCCACTTTCAGCAGGATATTCTTTAACACGATATGCCAAAGACTCTCTTTAGTAAAAACTTCTAAGGAGACCTCCCCCTCCTTGCTGGGTAATGGTACGGAGAAGCAATTATTTCCTTATTTTCTACGGTGGCCAGCTGGGAGTTTCAGGCTAACACCTGTAGTTGCCCTTTCTTTGCACCCTGCCATGGGCAAATGAACTATACAAGCCACTAAATCTCTTCATCTTTATCTTTTAGCTTCTTAAGAAAAGCCAGTTTTACCTGACCCTCCCAAGACCTGGAGTTAGGGTGGAGCATTTCACCATTCCAGGGCTGCTAAAGCAGAAATTCAAAGGGCATTCCTCCCACCTCTTCAAACCTAGCCACCAGCAACTCAGTAACCTCTGGCCTGAGATACTTTATATAAAAGTACCAACAAATCAGTGTGACACCTCAGTACTATAACACCTCAGGTGATTGTTTCTAAATTTTAAGATCAGAAGTGCAAAGAAACTTTCGATAACAGTGTCAAAAATAATCAGAGTAAGTACTCTGTTGCTTGTAGTCCTAAACGATAAATGCTTGACTATAAATACCCAGCACCTGATACAAGCCCTCAGATGGCCAACACTGCCTTAACACCCGCACCAAGACAAATAAAGTTCTCTCCTTGCAGTTACATGTATATTCATTCCTGGAGAGCCTGAGTGCCACACAGTATTTCTGGTGGGTAGAAACATTCTCATTTCCTCTCTACATCTGCAGACAGCATTTTAGTTTGTTTATAAACAAATCTCTTTCTCTCTTTGACATGTGCATATCTGTGTGCACCCATTGTGGCCATGAAAGGGTCTTATAAGAGTGGAACAGAAAGAGGAGTTTCAGATACTTTAAAGTAAGTTTAAAGTAAACTTAAAGATAGTTAAGCAGTGCCAAAACAAGGTGAAAAGTGGGAGCTAATCCCCCTTCCAAATATAGCCCTAGTGCAAATCAGATCTTTAATGCTATGTAGAGATAGCTCTTAGTATTTGTTCTGCAAGGGTAAGGTTTTTCCTCTGTCAGCTTTTGACTGTAGTCTTTCAGAAGAAAATATTTTATTTCACTGTGAATGGAACCCTTTGTGTCAAACTAAATGAAACATTTCAGTCTTTTATTTCAGCGAGAAATATTCCCTTCATCACTATTTAAATAATTCTCTCCATTTCTCTTTCCCTTCCCCTCCCCTTCCCCTCCGCTTAATTTTAGTCTGATTTGGCAAGGAAACATCTCATATGACTGCACACAGTGTCAGACATTCCTTCCTCTTGTTGTCTAGTTTCTATCAAATTTGACAGTCAGAGTTCAAAAGCTGCTACGGAAGTTTTGTGAAAATCTGTGTCTCATGAGATGGTAGAGACCACATTAGTACTCCCACTGAAGAAAAAGGCAGAGAGAACTTACTGTTTGACAGCCACTGCTGGGCAACATATATTTACTATCTGGTCAGTTTTGCACATGTGCTCTAGACTAGCCACAGCACGTACACTGTATCTCACCCATGAGTAAACCAGAAAGCAGGCTGAGATTCAAGGGAACTGGGAATAGTATGAGGATGGTCCTCAGGAACACAGAAAAGATCTAGAAATATCTCAGTGCTGAGTCTGAGTTCTTGCAGTGGGATGGAAGGGTGCCCTAGGTAGGAGACATAAGATGTAACCTTATCATAAACCAGGCTTTTGTCGCTCCTTTACCAATAGAACTAGTTGCTTTAGATTGGCTGCCAAAACAAAAATCCACTGTTTACACAACTTTCAAATTCTACCCACCTCAGATTTTGAAAAATGAACAATTGTCAACTGGGAAATTTAGCAGTTTTGACTTCACAGTAACATCTCTGGTTATGACTTAATGTCTGCAGACACTACCAATAAGACAGACAAGAACTCCTGTAGGGTTATTTTCTCTGCAGAAGCAGTGAAAACCATTTGCTGTCCCCAAAGTCTCGGGCATATGCTTGATCATACATACTAATGAGCTTCCAGATCAATCCAGTCCTCTTTCCCATGAAACCTTACTGCACTGATTAAGCCATTGGCCTGCATTCACTAAAATTTCTATCTATTTATTTCCCCTTAATAAACATTGAGGCTTTCCTTGATTAAGAAGTCCACCAGCTGCCAAGTGTGAAATATCTGCCTTGAGGGCACATGACTAAGGCCAGGTTCATGGCTCATGTAAAGTATTCAATTTTCTCGGATCCACCTGATCAGACATTTCAGTTTACTATGGGTAGTTCTCTGTGTCTGTATTCAAATTCCTCCCACACCAGGGGGGATTTACATGGAAATGTAAGCTCTCTTTTTTGAAAATGCTTTCAAACTATGTATAAACCAAGGTGTAATGAAGTCATTCGTTATGTTCTTGAACTTGCAGCTCTGCTAAAAACAAAAATTATATGTATATCCCTCCTTTCTTCTCTGTTTCAAAACAGGAGCAGGATCCTTTAAAAAACTGTCATATTTCTCATGCCAATCTTACCAAAGTCATCCCATACACCTATGAACTGGAAAAAATACAGATTCTTAACTTACTTGTGAATATAATTGTGCTGAACTATCCTCACTCAGGTAACCAACGCATCACATTACTGTATAGATAATCTTTGTAATATTTAGAGCAGTACTCAGTGCAATTAAGGATGCATGCTTTACAACCTGAGTATCTTTGGGGGGCTAAAAGCCAAGAACAAAACAATGCAAAAAAAAAAATCCATTATATTGGTATATATTTATGGATCCAAGTGACTAATTGACTAGCATAAAAACACACTCATGATTGGAAACTGACTGTATTTTTTTCAAACAAGAGCTGGAGCTTTCCTGGGGTTTAACCTGTCATTTGCATAGGTTAATTTTAAATGGCAGTGCAAATTTAGCTTGAAAAGATAATTATAATATTTCACCTCCTTTCATCTCAGGTTATGTAAATGAGACTTTAATCTTTTTGCAGTTCATATTATATTAATAAGAAAAAAAATCTTGATTTATGTTATGCTGTCAATCACTTGATAGCAGCGGACGCAAATGAAAGCATGTGCGTACCAATCAGGCTAATTTCCAACTATTCTCTTATGTCTTTCTTTTTATCTATAGGGTTATGGCACATATTCCAGATAAGGAAGTGAACAGGGAGAGAGTTTTGACAGGTATCTTGTTAGATTGATATGTCATTTTTATTAGTAGCAAATTAATTCATCTCTCTGATAAGATTGTTTCTTAGATGGTTTATGCATTACTTCATTGTCAAAGACTGCTCAGGATCAACCACCTCACACAATTACTTACAGGTTCCAGAAGTCTTCCTTACCCCACTCTTTTTGGTTGTCCATGGTGAAAATAAGGCCCAAATCATTTTGCTCTGGTTTCTTCCATTTTCATATAAGTTGTGGATCTTACTGCACACCTCAGAGCTTCTGCGTATTGCAACAACCTTCACAAATTATTCCAAGAGTAGTGCAAATCAGCTGGAATAAGGACAGGGCCAAGTCACTAATGGCTTAGCTTTGCTTTCAGCTGACACTTTTGTTCTGAGAATGTGAAATGGATAAAAACAAGTCCAGTTCCTAACCATCACCTTCAGGCAACACTTTTTTAGCTGTATGTAAATTTTGTTCCCCATTTCACAGCTGAAATACTTTCTGAGCTTTATGACCATCAACCTGTCACAACAGGAACCAATGTTGGGCAGTTCAGAGATTTTCTTAATATCATTTAATTTCTTTGTTCTACAAAACACAGACAAGGCCCATTTCCTTCATGAGAAATACTGCAGAAATTGATTCCTACAGAAAGTCTGGAAAAGGCCACCTGCCTCTTTGGATTACTCCACAACTCCCATTATAACTTCAAAACAGATCCAGGCAGTGAAACATTTCTGTCTCACTGAGCCCTACATTTAGTCCTAGAAGAAGGTATACTTGGAAATGTGATCTGGACAAGATATGCCTCTGTTCACACAGCTTCTCTGTGGCACAAAGTAAGACTGATGAGATCTAATAGTCTGAAGAAATGTAAGTGATTTAATGAGCAAAACCAAGACTTTTTTTTTTTTTTATAGCCCTGATCCTTTATACAGGAATTTCATATATAGAAGAAGTATTTGCACATTGGTATCAGCAGCAGCCTAAGAAAAAATTCTTATTTCACCATAAAACACCTCTTACCAGTTAAAAATCCAGTTTTCAGGACTGTTGTTCCATAGTTGCAGTTTCATCAGGCCTTGATACACCCACCTATCACCTGAGGTGTTTTTAAGATACTCCTTAATGCATAAATGGCAATACTAGAGTTATAATCCTCTGACTGCCTAAAAGTATTTGAATCCAGGCCATGTCCTTGTTTTTAAGGTTTTCTAGCTTTTCACATTAAAATGTTCTCATGTTATTATCTCCATCAGCTCAAACCAAACCAAAGGCTACCAGAATTTTAATCCTTCTGATATGTTGTAAAATAACCCTTGGTAATCACTGTCCCATCCTTAAAAAAAATTCTCATTGAAAGGAAATGGTGGACTTCATACAGCTATGTAAGATAACTGACACCTGAAAAAAGAGATCATCTAAGAGAAAAAAACAGACAGATTCTCAGTTGCTATAAATAAAAAATAACTTTTATCAGTAGAAAATTTGGCTTATGATTTATGTATGAACATTACCTAAGCTAGCCTTCAACCTTCTCTTACACCAAACTCAGTTTTTCTGCAGATTTCAAAGTGTTTTCTGTATCATTTTATAGATTTCAAGGAGAAAAGTAGGTAGAAATGCTAGAATGAGAAAGTCATTTTCCAGTATTGAAAGAAAAATCACCAAGTACATTCTTACATGTTTTGAATAAGAAGTTTTTTGATTACCATCAGACATTGTCATTGGCTTATATCCAAACTATGTCTGTACTTTGAAATTTGCTTATTACAGTGCCCTTCCAAAGTAAGCTCTTAGAATTTTCACAATGGTTTTCTAAAGGAAGTAATTTAATGAAATGTAACATGATGTTCTGCTTTCTTACTATGTGTGGGGAGGTTTCACCTAATTACTTTTCTTCCATTTTCTCCCACACATGTACAAAATGCATGCAACACTTCCTTCTATGTTTTCATAGATGTGCAGTGTAGAAGTACTGCACTGACAAGAAAATAGAAATAATTAAGTCCTCCACTTTACCACTGGATCATACAGGTCATATTCCTACGGTCCACTTTCAGTGTAATAAAGTATTACTAGACCCTTTGGCCCACTGCAATCAATAGGACTACTGCTGGACATAGTGAATATTACATTTGCAGAAATGCATTTTTCCCCAGTGAGAATATAGATCAGATTCTTTTATTTTCTTCTTCTCTTCTCCCCTTTCTTGCTTTCACTGCTACTCACGTGAAAGCAATGACAATTTTGAAAAATTAAGTAAGGCTTTCCTTTAGCTCAGATTATTTTTTTTTCCTGAAGGCTAAAAGATGTTTGTTCACTAGATTTTGTCTTTCAGCCATGCAAAACAACCTAGTTTGTATGAAACCTCTTCCAAACTCTAAAATTCAGTGTAGTGAAAACATCTTTTGCCTTCCCCTAGAAGGTGAAACCAAGTACAAAAAATTAAAAGTTCAGCTTTGGTAATGACACTAAAATATTCAGGAATGTAAAAAGGAGAGAAAGTGCATGCCAGAACTTTATTCCATTGCTTGCAGTGAAAGTGTTTTACAGTAAAAGGTTGTTTTACTCTTGGGAATTAATCTGGTCTCTGTTTTTAATGTGTTACATAGTCTACTCCAGAGTAGTAAAATAGTAATTCTAGTACTGAAAGCATTTTTGTTATTTGTTTTTCTCCAAAGAACAAATTACTACTTTTCACCTGGGAAAAGCTCCCAGCTGAAAGACTCAAATAGTTAGTGGATCAGGTTTTGCAAAGCAACGTTCATTCTTAGTTTAGCTTTTTTTTTTTTTCAAGAAGAAATTCTTGTTGCTAAGAATTACACCAAAAGGCAATCCTGCCAAATAAACAATCTTTTTTGTAATAGAGATTAAGAAACAAAATAAAACAAAAAATTAAGCACCTTATTCATAGGAGCAGAGTCCTCTTTCTAAAGTAAAATTCTATACATTTTATGTTTATCACAAGTTCTTTTCTTGAAGCCAATCACACTGTAGCTAGTGTATTGAATAGGCACACAATAAGCAGCTGTTGCTTTACTAAACTAATATCCATTAAACAAAATGGTCATAAGTGCATCAATCTAATCTAATAGCAAGTGTGTCATTGAAATAGAAAGTTGTCACAGGATCGATGTCCCCTGCCTTGAAAATAAACATTGTGGTTTCGACTCAGCACTTATCAAGCAGCAGGAGACCATTATCCTGTGATAACATCCCATTCTATTGACATTATCCGTTAACTAGAGATACTCAGCGATATACCAGTTTTGTTCACTTTGGATAAAATAAGCATTCATTTTACATCTGCTATACATCATTATTGGGCATGTGCATTTCCCACAACCTGAGTGACTTTTAAAATACAGAAATTATTAAAACATGTTTTACAACATATACTGCCACTTATATGGCCATTGAATGTTCTTAAATGAGCAAGAGGTAGCAAAGCCGTGAGAATTATAGCTACCTTCACATTGGTTTGTGCTGCTCCCAGACCCTTCCCTAGCTATTATTTTGTCAGTTGCTCAACACATTGCTGAGCTATGATTTTTCCTTGGCTAACCCCTTGTCTGATCTACCTTTCTAATAACCATTCTGACTATCATACAGTCTATAGGGGTTTTTTGGATAAGGAGGGTGGGGTGTGGGGATTGTTTTTGATTTTAAAGTAAAACTTTCCCCAGATCTTTTCTAACAAGCACATCAGGACCAGACAATATTTTGAGTCAAAAAATGAAGGATTACTGATCCTAGGATGAAAAGTTCCTGCCACTAAGACCTGTGTGCATCTCCCTTAGAGGTCAGCAAATCACTGGAGCACTCCAGACCATTTACAAGCACCTGGTGCATTTCTTAATTCCACCTCCCCTTCACAATGTAGCTACTAACTTCATAGATGAGGCTGCTATCTGGTATCCGTATTACTCATTCGAGGCATCACGTCATTTACAAACTAGGACCTTGGCCTCCTCTAGCCATCATCCTCTCACTCAGGTGTCCATAGAAATTCACTGACAATCATTATGTGTTGCCTTATGAGGTCTTTATTTTCTCCTCCTTTTGTGTGATTTTTACACTTGAAAAATAAATCTCTTAATCCCACTTCCTGAAAGCATGGAAATTACGTAAGAGGTGATCTAGGTTTCAAGAAAAAAATCCACCAAAAAGGTGTAAGCGGCTTGCAATATTTTTGTGAAAAATAGGTTAAGATTAGTTTGCACATTCCAAAGTGAAGTGTTCTTAATTCATTGCAAAATTACAACATATTTCTATCTTTGATTAGATAACAAATACAAAAGACCAGATCTAATTACAGGCATATGATAGGCCTGTTGTCTAGGGGGATTAACTACTACACATTTTTTTCCTGCGGGGATGAGGTAGCTGGTCTGCTACACAGTGTGGTGGAGTATTGAACTGGAACAGTTTTCCACGTTGAAAGTTTAATTTCTGCTGTATTCCTCTGCATGCATAATGTGTTTCCTATATTACTGTCAATATTCAGGCAAGTAACAGTTGCAAAAGGGATGAATTATGAGTTCCTTTAAAACATGATAATAAAACCAAAACCAAGAGAACATCTTACATAACGAAGAAAATTTTTTTTCAGCTGGCTAAGCACCTTTCTACGCTTCCCTACATGGGCAAGTTCTCTCATGACAGTCCAAATCAAAACACCACATCACTTTACGCGTTGCAGTTAAGCATGTTTGGCACAAGGATTTTGTCCTAACTTTCTTTTCCTTCCGTCCTTTCCTACTACCTACTCCTGCTCTTCAACTGCCATCTAAAACAAGCTATATCGTTATCACCTGAGGCTCCACAGCAGGTGGTTGCCGATGTCCCATCAGCACTACCTAAATCTCATGACAAAAGACTACCATCTGCATCTTACCATTTCACATGGGTCACACTCAGATGTCTCTTTCTTGGACAGTTTCAGCTAAAGCTCCCCAAATATCTTCAAAGAGAGAAGGAAAACAATGTACAAACAAGAACAATCCACAGTATTGATGGGTGAAAGGTAAGTGTTCTGTCCCTTAAAGCCTCCACTGAAGCAATGCTTCATGGCCAAAACAGATGTCAGAGGCAAATACAGAGCACCCTATTCCTACTGACATCTCCACAAAAACAATTCAAATACTATCTTGAATTTGCTTTTGCTGGTTTTTTTGCTTTACTTGCTGATCAGTCCTTACTATTGATCACAACAATTTTTACATTCTCACCAAATAATATACGTAGTGAAAGATTGGAGGTTAATTACTGAATATATTCCAGTATATTTCTAATTATTCTTCAAGATGGACAAGCCAAAGTAACAGAATTTATTTCACCAGAGAAAACATGGTGTCTCACAAAGGCAAAGGGAAGAGAGTGAGTGATGATGGAATCAACCCACAGCTGTAAAAAAATCTCATAACCCATGAATTAACCATTATTCCCCCAGTGTATTAGCTCCCCTTAGCAAGGCACTAAAGAAACCAGCCTGATACATAAAGCACAGTAGAACCATCCCAGACATATGTGAGAACATTTAGACATCTGCCACTTCACAGAGTAACAGAGAGGCTAAAAATGGTTTCAACTGTTTCATACATGAGGATGCCGTAATGTTGTACAAGCTAATTAATGCACCCCTTCTGGGCCTTATTACCACAGAGGTACGACAGAGAAGGACAAAAGAGTAGCTACAATCTATTGCAATTACACATACGCAAGCAAGGGGGCAAGTTCTGTTTGCCCTTTGTGAAAGCACACAGTAGGAGTTACAAGTACAAGAAATACTTATCCTCCTTGACGTATTTTTGCTCGGTATCTCAGAGCTCACAGACAAATTTAGCCTATGAATGGTTATTAATATACACCAGTATATAAAATGAGGTCATGGTTGCATTTTTGTTGTACATGGCTTTTTTATTGATATTATCTTTTTGTAAAATTGGTAGAGTGCTATGCAAAAATACCAAACAAATATTAACTAGGATTGTAAAGAAAGATTCCCGTGAAAATATTTTCATTTGGTTTTGGGTGGGAGAGCAAAAGAAAAATGTTTTGGAGTTACTAGGTTTCATGGTGGGTTCTAAAACACTGAACAAAATTTTTAAACGTGTAATGCTGCTTCTTTCCCAGAAAAGCTGCTTTTTGGAAAGTCCAGCTCTAATATAATCAGTGGCTAAAAGGCTTGGCCATTCTTGCCTGGCTAAAAGTCTTTTATATATACCCTTCAGACCAGGGATTTCAGCCAGGGTTTCCCACATGAAGTTACTGCCTTTGGTGAACAGGCCATTAGCTACTTTGAGGTGGATCTCTCAAACTCCTTCTTGGATCTGTTCTACTCTATAAAATTAAAAATTCATTTAACCACATCAAGAGGCAGCCTGAGTTTGTATGACAGTGATTAGAGCACTTTAAGAGGCAAGAAATTGATGTTAGAGTGCTTGTTCAATGGAAGTTGATTAGTTTTTCAAAATGGAACAGCCCCAGCAAGGGAAATGTATCCCTGGAAACAGTGCGTGGCAGTAAAGGCACTCCGATGACTGAAGTTCAAGTCTGTAATTAGAATGAATTGAGAAAAATTCATGTAGCATCATTTGCAGCGAATGCCCTACCATTTTGTACATTTCTTATTAGTGTGTAAACATGTAGTTCTTTCTGCTTTTTGGTGAAAGCAAATCTGAAATGTCATGAAAACTATGAAATCTGAAAGGTCATATCTTAACATTCAAAAGGAAACGAAACAATTAAAGACAATTTTACAGTGTCTAATCAAGCTCCATTAGTCCCTAAAGTCTGCCCTAACTCCAAACCACACTTCTCAATATTACACCACTAACAGAAAACATACAGCAACATTCTCCATTCTATTCCAGCAAGTTTATCATCATATGGTTTCAGTGGCTCTGCAACAATTCTGTTCAGTAATCAATCATGATTACTAGCTATATACAGTACACACAGCAGAAGACATTAATTTGGGACAGCCTAGGGTAGCACGCTAATTAGCGATATGCTGAAACAGCATTTGTGCATGGCTCCTTGAAACGCAATTTTTCCATCGGCACAAATGCCTCACCCTAAGTATCTTACCTTACAAATGATGCACCATTTTATCAAATTAATTGGCCTGTTATATCAACACAGTCTGGAAGGAGAGTTATTTTGCCTGTAAAATCTGAATAACTTTATTCTTCATATTGTATACTGCATACCACTATGTTTCTTAAATATCACTAGATACGTTCTACTTTTTCAGTCTGGATGGGAGGACAATAACTTTTCCATGTGATTATTATACTTAATAAGGTGGGATACGTAGCAGTATCCTAGTAGCCTTTTGCTGTAGGATATATTATTCATATCTGTCCCAATATCAAGAAATTTTGTAACCATATTTTTTATGACATTGAGTCACTTCGGAGAAAGGAGATCAGAGCAAGACTGAAAAATAAGAACTCCAGCAGCAGTGGGGAGTTTCAACATCTACTATCCCAGGAAATGCTAAAACCAAAATCCAACAATGTAAATGTAGCTGAGTTTGATTTGTTGTTTCAGTTGTTTTTCATTTATCACCTCCCAGGAACAAAGGCTGATCTTGAAATTACTAAAGAGAGCGGTACAGCACAAGCAGCCATATCCCAAAGGCATTTGTAGACTGAAGAAGCTCATTGGCTATGTAAGCAAAACAGCAGCCCTTATACAAGGAGCAGTTATATACACTACAATATTTTCCTTGAGATAAGGGTATTGGCCTGGATTTCTCAAAAACCATCTACAGGGTGCCAGAGCAGTGTTACAGGAGGATTTCATTCAGTATCTGGCTGAACTGGTGTTGCTGGATTAGTCTACACTGTGGCTGTGGTATTCCATTTTGCTCCTTCACCAGTGGTCATTACAGACCATATCCAGGACAGCCGATTTGAGCTCAGGACTTTCTGGTCCTAAATAAATATGCATTACCAAAAGAATTATGGCTGCTTGAAGCATATCAGAAGACAAGAATTAGAGTTTATAAATAAAACTGTTTTATAGAAACTTTCTTAAAGGATACTTATTTCTTCTGGAAACAATTTTGGATCAAAAGCATGTTAAAAAGGGGTTTTCTCCTCATTGCTTTGCCTCATTTTGTGCAAGGCAGAGGGAAAGAAGAATCTTCCCATTTTAATTCCTTTCCTGAGTTTCCTTCATTTTTTCCATCAGAAGAAGGAAAATTCAAAAATCTGTGAAAAACTTTTTCACCTTTACCCTGCCCTTTTTTTGTATGGGGAAAAAAGAAAAAAAGAAAAGAAAAAAAATACATTTCCCTGAAATTAGAAAGGTGTAAAAAACAAAAAAAGTTGAAAAAAATCTAAAAATTTAAACAGTCAAAATTCCACTGAAACTATATTCTACTTCTATACAGGAAAGATATATAGCAAGAGAAGCCAGATACTGAGTCCAAAAGAGCTCCTGCTATTTCACATAAATGAAACAGAACCTACTAAACTTTGAGTTGAGTACACTGGAGAAAAAGTCTTGGACATTTGAAGCCATGGATCAACGTTCATTGATACTTAATATACGTATTGCCTGACTTGCTGGCAGAACAAATGTGAACTGGATCAAGTGCAAGCACGTAATTACATATTTCTCTAGCCACCCACACAGCAAGCAATACAATGCTTATGCCAAATCTATGCCTGCTATGGGATAACAGACGCTAAATGACTGAACAAGAACTGCTGAGACAGCAAAGTGAGCTTATACTGTTTCTGTGCTCTGCTTTGCATTTGAGCAATTTTTTATTTGTTACTCTCCACTCAAGAGCCATACTTACCATTCTGTGGAGCTGCAGCCTGAGGCACTCTGTTTAACACATCAGATAGTGCACATATAATCAGCAAATTATTACTGTTCAGCATCTATCGAGATGGCCGCCTTTGGAGAGAAGAGATCCCTAGTCCTAAGGCACATTCAGTGTCTGTCGTTTTATTGAGACTGTTAACAAGGGGCAATTACAATCAGTTCTGACTGCCTTTCATGCTACTGATGTCCATCAACTGGAAAATGGTCTGAGAGCAAAACAGTTGACAGAATTCAAGCAGCTATTTGAGAACAGACAGTTTTCAGTCTAGTTTTGTTCCAAGTCAACTTGGCCCCTTCCTTATATTACTCCTATGCTGTTTTTATACAAAAAGCTTTGATACGGATTTGTTCAGCTTTTAAAGGTAAGCTTCTGCAGTACCTGCCTGCTTTTCATCAGACTGAAAGCAGAATCAACCTAGTATTTATATGCATCTCCCCCATCTTCCCTGTTTTCCCCTAAAAGACAGACAAGTTTTTGTAGAAGTGATGGAACTGATTGGAAAGAAATCCTGCAATTTCTCAGTGCAATTAAACAGGAAAGCAAGCCTTGTCCTTCTACTAAATAGCTGTACTGTAGTCAATCACTTGTATAAGGTTAACTTATTCAAAGGATCCTTCTACATGGTTCGCAGTGCATGAAAGACAGAGCTTCAACAGCTATCCACTTGATACAGAATTCAAGCAACAGCCTATGGATTAAAGTTTCCTCAATTCATTATCTGTGCTCTGAAGTACCTAGCCACCTCCAGAAAGTGTCTGTCTACTGAACTGTAAACATGAACATCATGGCATTCTGAAAAGATAAGCTAAACACAATAGAAAGTACAGGGAATGGCTTCAGTTATATGATGTTAGGCTCTTAAGCAAAACTGCAAATTCATCTCTTCCAAAAGTTAAGGGTTGAAGAATACAGAAAACACATCACTATCATAGTTGGGAGGTTTTTTTATTATTGAATTAATTATAGTTAAGTAATTTTCATGTAGTCATTAGCCTTCTACTTAAGTGGCTATTCTAATATAAAAGTATATATCAGGTAAAAAAGATGAGTTTAAAAAAAATAAAAAAAAACCAGGCAAAAAATAAACAGAGGGGTGATTTCGAAGTACACAGCTCCTCAGGCTTAGAGATTTGCTGTTTCACCTAACATTGTGCCAAACTTATGACGAGCAAATCCTACTAAATGGTTAACTCCCATCTACAATTCCACAAGATCAGCAAAGCACAGAAATCATCCATTCCCTTGAGAAAGTGTGGAAAAGGTTCATCTATTATCGGAGACATGAAAAACCTCTTGAGTAAAGAAAACCAAAATAGTAATGCTAAAGTAGAACAACTTAGTTCTTTCTGCCTTGTAACTAACTAACCTCAGCATGAAATGGTGGCATTCAGAGCAACATGTTATTTTCTGAATTAAAGGTGAAATTTCCATAACTCTTTCATTAGTCTTAAAGTATTAAAAAAACAAACAAACAAACAACAACAACAAAAAACCAACAAACATTTCCCTGGATCTATGGCTGTCAGAAGACTGACTACTGAATTAATGTAGCTTATTTTTAGTTTATTCCACTGAAGACATTTTGCATGCTATCTTGCAACAGCATTGGAGATTTTTTCAAAGGTGCAAAGTAAAATGGGGTGCTTGCTTTTCCATGAAAAACCACTTCATTTTAATATTTAACACCTAGTTGTTTAAATTATATAGAGTCTATTGACACTGAACATTAATGATCTGTAGGAGAGCACATTTTGCCTTATCTTTCTCTTACTAGATTTTTTCCTACTTTTCATAACTTAATAATGTATTGTGCTCTTAGTCTTTCTTCTACCACAAAAGCACCCATAAGCAGTGGTGTTATTTATTGGCTTATTGTCCAATGTTTGAAAGTGTTCTCACCTGTATTACAAATGTAGAAATCTGAATTAATTTAATTAGAATTGATTATGAGTCACTTGAAGGTTTTGAAGATCCCAACCTACCTAGCAATTTAGGAGTCTAATTTTAGATTTTCCCTCCATTGGTCAGGTAAGATGTAAAATGCTTGTAAAAATTTATTGTGTAACAGAGAATGATAGGGTTAATTAAGGTTTGTTGGGTGTTAAGATTGATTCAGACACTTTGCTACGGCAAAGTTATTGCTGAAGTTAACAAGCGAGTGGACAAACAAGAATTTCAGTATTACTAGCATATTAAATAACTTCTGCAGTTTAGCAGAACCCAATCTTGATTGAAGATGCAGAATATTTTTCTTTCTTTTTTTTTTTTCCACAAAGAACATTCTGCCCCATTGCCTCTCCAAAGATGAGCAAGAAAAGAAATATTTTTCAAATCTGCAATAATATTTTTGATCATCACCACTGAGACACCCAAAGAAACTAGGAAATTTAAGGTTAGAGTCACCGCCTATGATGTGGGAAACGGAGATTTGGGCTGTTGCAGGAAGACCAGAGTAGGCACTTGAATATGAATTTCCTACATCCCCACTATACTGTAACCATGAGTAACAGGGGATTCCATTGTACGTGTATTACTTTATGCACAAAAATCATGTCGAACACATTTGATGAACAAAGACAACAGAGAACAGGAGCAAGGAAATAATTTCTAATCCAGGACTAATGGCAGATAACAATACTCCATTTCCAAAAAATATACAAAAATGCCTGCAGATTCTAACGTAATAACTATTTACTCACCTAGATATGAAATTTGGAGTTAGACTTTATTAAAACTATGCACAGAGCCAAAATATGAACCTGTTTGGGGTATGTGCATTGCATTGACAGCAATATTAGTTGGATGGTATGTTTAAACTTGCATTAGCTGTTTCACTTGGCACTAGATTTTACACAGCAATATTTCTATAAAAATAAGATGTTTTCAAATATTTTTATAAAGCTTTTATTGCTATGATAGAATTTTTGTAACCTGCACCAAGTCTTTATTATCTCAAGGAAGGGAGCTATAAAACTGCTGGTTTTAAAATCAATTTATTCTCAAGTCATCCTCCACCAGCAATTGCAACTTTGCTCACTGCTACCTTCAGTTTAGTACTTGCACTTCTATAGCAGTTTCTGCAAAATGCACTTTTTTCCCCCCATTCTCAATTACAGGTTTCAGAGAGAAAACTGTACTGACAAACTGACACTAAAGAGACCTTTCAGCAAGTTATCCCAGAAAGGGTCAGCTTTAGTCTCTGAAGTACTTAGAAATGTATTGTACATGCCTCTGCCGTCATAATAACTGAGAACACTGCTGCTGGGTGTAAAATCCATGGTCTTCTCTGATATTAGCCTTCACAGTGCTCAAAACATAGTATTTTGAATGCCATTTGTGATGAAGTGTCAGTTGGAAGTGGAAGGAACAGCAATAGTAGTGCTCAGGAGCTTACGAAACCTTCCAGCGGGGAGGGGGGAAGAGCACTTCACTGATACACAGATAAAATGGAAGGTACAGAAACATGGTATTCTACCTAGGTGGTATCTACAGAGCTCTGGTGATAACAGGCAGGAATATCCCACGCGTCTCTGCCATACATAAAGAAAATGCTTCTGCATGTTGTGCAAAACCAGCTGCTGTACTCTTCATTTGAGGGTGGAGCCTTTTGCCCATTGCAGTACTTTTGCGATTGGCTGAGGTGATGTGCAAAGAAAAGTCTATATTTGGTAGTTCATCCTTGTACAATTTTCCAGTCATATTTTAAGAAACATAAGAAAGTCTATGGCAGAAAAAACTAAAAGATGAGTCAGTTGCAAAATGTAGCTTGCAAGCCTGTTGTAGGGCTAGAATTTGAAGCAGGATCCTCAGTCCTAAAGGTCAGTGCCCTCTTCACTAGGCTGATAGCTGTTCTGTGACAAATGCCTCTTTCTCCCTGCTCCCTCTCTATTTCAAACCTGAGATAACTTCCTGACAATACTTTCGATGAAACTTACACCTCTGTATTCTCTCTCTTCCATTTAGTATGCCTCCACATAATACAAGCTATGCTTTGAACCACAAAATTGAGCTCACATGTAAGCATTTTGTTGACAGAGACATAATAAGTAGTTTAGAAGAATTTGTTTAAGAAGTAAGGTACACATTTAATTTTCATACTCAAATACTATGGTTCTTAAAAAGTCATTCCAAAGATTTCAGATTGTTTCCAGAATAGCAAATACCTTCCCAAACTTGTAAAAAGTATCAACTTTGCCTTTGTTGTGAAAGACAAAGTGAAGTATAAACAGAAAGGGCACAGCAGATGAAGTTGGATCCAGTTCCTACGGTGTCCTATCCCCTGCTATTGGGGAGCCTTATTTTTTTTTTTAGGATTAGCAGTTTGCCAAATCCACCAAAATAACATCAGAATATTAAGGTGCAAGAGGCTATGCCATCAAAATGTTGAAATTCTTGCAAAAGTCACTAAGAAACAGTCACAATAAATTCTTGCCTATACATTGTAATACAAAGTTCTACAACATTCAACAGTGTAAGTAAATGGATTTCAAGTCATTGCTTTTGAGCATGAGCTTACCAGAGCCAGATGTTTACTTTGTTCTTTCAGAGCTTAAGTGCCATTAGCAAAACAAAATTCTGACGCTTAAATGTTCAAGATCATTTTTTCAGCTCAGATTTATTTCTTTTCTCCAATTATTCCAAATGCTTTATTATATATTTTTATAACAAAAACAAAACAAGCAAACAAAAAAACCATCCAAACAGACAAAATCTCACCAGCTAAGGAACAATAACATATTAAGGGGAAGAAAGGAAAAAAAAAAAAAAAAAAAAAGGAAAAAAAATGTAAAACCACAGAAAACAGCTTCCATAAATTGGAATGCTAATTGGCTTTAACATAATACAACTTAATGACTTTGAAAAGATCACTGCAGTTAATAGACTTCATGCAAAGAATTAAGTAAATTAGTTGTCTCATCTTTCATGTGCTGGGCACTGGAAACTGACACCAAATATTCCTACCCTCCCTTCCTCGCCTTGAGAAATTTCTCTAGCAAGAGAAATGAACACAGAGATTTGAAAAGAGGTTCCATGTTAGCAATTAAAATCTTTTCTCAAAACCATTTATTTCATAATTGTATTTAGTGAAGGCTGGTGGATAGTAAGACAAGCAAGGAAAAACACGGACTGTATTGCTGTGGGCACTACCTGAAGAGACAAAAAAGTCGTTGAGTACCTAAAAAGCAGTGAGGAGAGGAAGGAAATTATGTCTCAGAGACAAAGTTTCTGTTTGATTGGTTTTCTGTCAGTTATGAGGAAAAAGACAGAAACAACTTACTAGGTGTGAACTGATACGACTCACAAGACAGAAATTTCCAAAGGGCCCAGTTGATTCAGGAGCGCACTCATAAAAAGGGCACTCTGTGAGTATCACTGTGAGAACACACCAAGGAAGCATTCCTGGCCAGTTACAACTTTTAAAACCATTATCTACCTCCACTTGCAACACCCTAGCAACCTGATAACCCATTATAGAACCAGTGCACCCTTTTACTCCACTGCAGAAAACCATCTCTCTTCTATGTGAGTGCAGATGCAGAATATAAAATCAGCTTGCATGATGAGTGCAGAATCTTTAATTACATGGAGAGAGAAAAAGATCCAGTCAAGGCTCACTGATCCTGAATATGTAATACTGCCATTCAGAATTACCCCTTCCTGCTGACAAGCCTACTTCCCAAAATATGACAACTACCATTCTCAGAGGTCCCATTTGTGGGCATCATAAGGTCAGCACTCAGAATCTGGATTCTCTCACTCCCTCTTAACATCTAATGCCTCATATTTCCTTAACACAGACTGCTTTTGCTCTGGAGGCCCTTGGCTCGCTCTTTCTAATGGCTGATCTTATCATGGGCCAGGGCCAGATGCTTCCAGAAAATCCCTATCCAGGAAGCTTCATTGACCAAACACTGGAGTGTGTCACGCTTCTTCCCTGCCCTAGACCAGCTCTTCCTTTCTTCCAACAGAAGCTCAAAAGACAGCCTTTGTGTATGTCCAGGACACACTGTAAGCATACACATTCAGCAGCATAAAAATAGGTTAAATTACACGACAATGTTTACAGGTACCCTCGTGCCCACTTTCTCAGTTTGTGCAGCCAGTTCCTCTATCGTGGATAATTTCTTGAAGTTCCACAGATTTCTGAATTTTAACACTTTTCTCCCCATTAAGGATCTGATATTTACCTGCCCTTGGGATTATGGAAATCAAACCATTTTCAAAAATTTTTAAAATGACACGTGTTTACCAGCATAGTGTTTCTAGTTGAGTTACAGACTGTATGAAATTGATGGGTAAGCTACTAGTTGCAGAGGATCGTGCAACTTACTTGTGAGAATTGGTGGAAAGACGTACCACTTTATACTGTATTTCTAAATGACAAAGCTTAATCATAGTAAAATAAGTGACTGAGCAGTAAGATTAGAATAATTTCTCAATTCAGCTGTTTATGTTTTGATAATTAATTCAGCCATTTTTGACACCTGGCTGACAATCTCCACATCTAAGAGCAAGAGCTGAGCTCTGAGATTATTCCTGAGACTCTGAGACTATAACCTCCCAGCCCCGCAGACACTTCCCATACACTCAGGGATAGTTCCACCTCCTATAGCAGTAACAGCCTACATTCTCTGAAGTGAAATGCTCGTCATACTCCTCCCGTAGGTAGTCCTACATCCTCTCTATGAAGGATAGTACCCTCACCAGGATAGAACAAAGTCAAGGAAACAATCTCTATGTTCAATACCTCAAGAGGATGAAGGCATGAGTGACAATACTTAGAGAAAATCTCAGTAAAGTGGAAAACATCTATACACAACTGTAAACATTACGCAATTAGATACCTGTATATGCTGTGGCTGTTGCCATGAGCTAACCTTCTAAAAAGGAGGAGTAGTCTGCAGAGACCAGCAGCCATTTTAATTTCATTTCAGCAAAGGCTGTGAAGAAAATACAAATGCACTCTTTCTCTCTGATGGAGCTTAATTTTTGTTCTTATTTTGTTGTCCTTAATTTAAAATGAGAGTCACTCTTAACAGAAAATATCTGGTTGCTCTTTGAATGAAGAGAAACAAAAAGGAACAGATTAGCAAGGTGATCTGCTGGTACTGATGTCTGTTGCTGAAATCTTTTGTCACAAAAGTATTTTCAGAAAGCAAGCAGAATCTGTCAAGCCCTCAACATTAGTCTCTTTCTAACAGTATTTCCACAGATTAATTAACTCAAATGTCATTCTCTTATAGCTGCATGCACTCTTCAGAAGAGTACTTGGTAGCTGCTGTGTGTTTTGGATCAAACAAAGCTCTGCAGGGATACAGTCATAACTCCAGTAAATTACTATTGCACTGGAATGCTACAGAATAGCTTTTCAGATATATTCCCAGGAAAATCTTAGCCCAAATGCATTCTCAGAGCAAAAGATTCACCATGGCCCTTTCTTCACCACTAGAGGCCACCTGTAGTTGCCTTTCTACATGCATTCTGAGGACAAAAGATGTTATCTTTTAGTAGACATGGGACCCTCACTTGGGCCACTATACCTCAGTGGAAATACTTTATTTCAGAACATCCATACCTAATGTACAGCTATATAACATTTATTCAGCAACACAGGGAGTTGTTATGACTAACTCCTCTTTGTCTCTTTAGTCAACTGTATCATGTAAACAGCATATGCACACACATCCTCATGTGCAGTCCTGCAAGTTCACTCTTGGCACCCACCTTTGAAAATCAGACCGAAAATTAATCTCTACATTCAAAATATCTGAAAGGCCTTCAGTAATTTGTAAAAAATTGTTTCTTACTCTCTTCAGGCAAATCCTCTTGTATTTTCAAAAAACTTAAATGTGTCTTCATCTTCAGGGAATAAAACAAAACCAAAATAACACAGCCGTGCTGGTCAGTATGACCATAAGTCCTAGAGAATAGTTCACCAGGCTCAAATGCTGCGAGTGACCACACAAACTTTCATTGCCCCTTACTGACTTTCGTAAGTCTGAGTCTTTCTTTGCCCTCATCAATGGCTCTTTCCCCCTTAATGTCCATCCTCAGTGACAACAGATCACAACCTCTTCTTCAAAGGTTTTCCTTTTTTTTTTCCCCCTGTTCATTGCCGTTCTTAAAAAAAAGACCAAGAAAAGAGTGTAGTTCTAATTATCTCCTTCCAGCGTAATGATTTCCCTTTCACAATTTTCCCTGCTATGGTTAGAATGGGAAGCAATTATCCGCTGGCACATGAGGGTAAATGACACCTAGTATAAAACCTGTATAGGTAAATCAGTAAACATACAAACAGGCAGCAAAAACACATTGGAAAAAACTGTTTTGTATTTGTGTTTGAACCTCACACAAAGCAAGTCTGAATATCAGATTTATTTAAAAAAAAAAACAAAAACAAAAACAAAAACCTAAAAAAAACCACCTATCCAGTACAGTATAATTACCGCAGAAGCCAGAGGGATAAAAAAAAAATCTTCCAAATTCTCGCCATTCTCTGAGCAACTCACAGTTAAAAGGGGCTGAATATTTTCTAGGCTAATATAGGGAAGCATTATGACAATCCTGCTCCTGAGCTTCTCTGTGCTTAAATCAGCACAAGTATATTAAAATAATGTCACATAATTTTCCTCATGAAACCACCATTTTGCTGTTACCTGGAGGGATACTGTAAGATACACTATCGTACTATAAATGTAAATATTCTGTACACCAAGTGTTCCATGAGAATGGAAACTTAATGATGTATATATTACAACATCACTGCTGGAGTTAGGGTTGTATTAGCATTTCTGTGATAACCCACCCCACCATTTCCCAGAGGTTTATAACTCAACTGTAAAAATTTACTACAAGCTGAAATTTAATGTATCAAGTCCACCCCAGGAGCATTTTCTTTTTTAAAAAAGACAGCCATCTCCATGTTTTGAGATTGAGAATGCATATATGTGTTAAACATACTTTTTAGTGTCCAATTTAATGAAAAAAAAAAGCCACTAATAAAATGGTTTTAAGAAAAACAAATCCATAACCACAGTCAGATCTGAAGGTGTCAAGTGGAAAAATATGATGAACGATTAAAATATAATTTTGAAAACAGTTTATGGAGAGTCAAAGTAACTGCTGGGAATAAAACCTGATTAAAAATACCAAGATCCTGAATTTCTTTAATGTGTGTTTATTTTTCTGCCTTGTAAAGACCTAATTTTCATCCTGTTCTGTTTGAGGACACAGCATTGATTTTTCTGGTACAGCAACAGATCCAGTCCCTGAGTTATTGATATGCTTTTAAAATACAAGATACACTGTAATGTAAACTGAGCCATAAAAGAGTTTCTTCTCCTCAAACATATTTCTTCCTCCTCAGAGCTCAGCATTTCCGTACTACAGATTTAGCTCAGCCTGGTAGCCATCATGTCCAGCGTAAATCCCAAGTAGCTGTGTAGTGATCAAAGCCTTCACCTCCTTATTCTAATGCCTATAGTTTCTGAGGTTAGCTCTTGAGAGGCCTTTTGTTTGCTCAGATCATACCTAATATGACTGAAATAGACACAGTTCTTTCTATGTCTGCAGCCATATCGCAAAGCTTTGAGACTTGCTTTTATTTCCATTGATTTTTCTTTGCTATTGCTGCTGTATATGTTTTACTTTCTTGAATATAAATGAGGTTTATTGCTAAGGTCTAGCTTATTGCCATAAGCTGTTCTAAAGAAGTGTAAACTATTCTTTCTTCTGTAAGACTCTGGGAATGGTCTCAGCCCAAACTCAACAGATATTTTTTCCTCAGAAGAATAACCACAAAGTTCTGTAGCATAGCCCAAAACTGGAAAATTATGGGTGGAGTGGGCGAACACACCACAAATTTGAAATGAAGATTTCAGAACTACCTTAACACTTTGTTTTCAGTAGATCAAGTTACCTCTGTGAAGCTTCATTTTTTGCCTAGAATGTTAAGAAGAACCTTAGTATTTTCTCATCAGCTGAAAGTATTTGTACTAATATGTATTACAATGGAATTTGAACCAGAATTCAAAAGATAAACACTGTAAATGGATCACTAATCAAAATCTTGTGGTTTGGGGAACATTACAGACTTTAAGTGTGAGGACACTCTTTGTTAGCTGTTTATCATTGACAAGACCTCTGCATTGTACAACTGCAGATAGACCATACTCTGAAGAGTGTGTGTAAAATACATGAGATGCACAGAACACAAAAGAATAAAACAGAACATAAAAATTCCCAGATGAAGTATTTCATTCTTTAACATTCTCTGTTTTTGTTGAAGAAGGATGACTGGGAGGCCAAAGCAGTGCAATACTTGAAACAGAAGTCTTTAGGAGAAATCCAAGTTAGAAGAAATTATTCAACTGCAAATACCTTCTGATGGCAACAGTATGCATTGAAGTGCATGAAAAAAAAATAATCACAAGTTCTTGAGCAGAAATATGAAAATCAGGGCAAGAAGTAGTCACTTGAAACTGACTAAATCCTTTCAAATAAAAACACATACACAGTGAAGTAACCATGAAGCTAGGAGCAAGAAAAGCACAACAGCTTTGAGGGTTGTGATCAAACTATCAAAGTGCGATGTCTGCTCTCTCAAAGAATTTGCTTGCACGTTGTGATCAGTCACATGTTATTTCTCTCCTTAATAGTTTCTCGTCTTAGCACTCCAACGATATGACAGGATTTGTTTTTCTTCAGATAAAACCACTGCATATAATCACATTACAGAAGCGTCAAGGAATGAGCGTCATAGAGTCATTCAAAAGGTAGCCAGAACAAACCTTGAGAAGGCAGGACCTGCATGTTACAGACAGGTTTTTGACAAAAGTGATCTTAGGAAGCTTTTTGTGATGTAGATACCATACCCTTCTCCAGCAGTCCTTTCCTGCCCATAGCAAGCAGCCCCGAGCCCAACAGCTAGCCTCAGCCAGGTGACTAGCCTGACTGTAGGAGAGAAGGAAGAAAAGAGCTCCAAGTGAAGTAAAAATTCAAAATCTGGCCTTCCTACCAGATGCTTTCCAGCTGTATATTGGCCCTCCAGTTCTGTCTTGCCAGCTTTCATAAAGCTGCTACTTTCAGGTTTTCAGAGGGTCTTTTTTCTAACATTTCTCATTTTCCCCTCTTACAGCTCCTTTCACAGATGTGCTGAATGGTAGTGTTATACAACTCAGCCTGGAGAACTCTCATGGAAATCAATTTGACTAATGCACACACAGCATAAAAGGGGATATTTAACTGCAAAGAGGATGTTTTTTCCCCTGGACTGGAGAACAAGAGCAATCATTTGAGCTAGTTTCTGTATGGAAGTTGGAGAGAAGTGATGGTTTCCCCATGGATTAACATTTCCTGACTTTGCTCTTCACACAAAGGTTACAACTACTTATGTTATATGCAAGCTATGCATAATAATTAGAAACAGGGCACACTGTCTAAATCATCATACTTGTTAGCATTTCAATGCAGATATCATTTTAATCCTTGAATTTCTAATGTCAACAGTAGCTGCTTAGAGTTGTCATTGAAATCTTTAATTTCTCTCCTCTTCCTACTGCATCTACGTGCACACATTGTTCATTGATTATGGTTGGGCATTTCTTCTAGGTTTTTATAACCTTGCAGTACCATTTATGCAATCAGAACTTATACTGGCAACCTAGTACATGTTATACAAGAGTGGAGTTACATATTTGAATGATAAGTATTGAAGTTACTTAAGGTCCTATTCAGAAGGATTATATAGCATAATAAAGGTCAGCTGCGATACATACTATTATGTTAACGTGCAAAAGGATGTGTAGTAGTAGATGATGTGAAGAGTTTATTTATTATAAAGCAGGTCATGTGTTAGGAGTAAGTTTCAGATAGCAATAGACAGTGACAGTGGATTATTGTAGGCTTATGGTAAAACCATTTTCATATCAGATGAAACAATCATTTTAAAACTGGAGTCAGAATCCCAAATCCACACAGAGCAAAGAAAAGTACCTGAGGAGCTTTAGCAAGAAACTTTCATAAGGCCTCTGAGCTAGTGGTGATGTTTCCATCAGCAGGTTTCTTGGTTAAGAAACTATTCTTTCTGATACTGATTGAGTATCAGATATTTGATAATTATCCAGTATCAATGGATAGTAGGTCTATCCATTCATATTAAACTCATATTGAAAAGTCCTCACAGTGATTTTTGCACATCATGCATCAAGAATACAAGTATTTTCTGTGATGTGCCATAGTTAGCAACAACTAACTAAATCAGGACACTCCCTGATAATTAAAAATAAGCATTTTGGACATTTTTTGACAAATTATTGTCTCTATCACCATTCTTTTAGGTTTTCTGTGGTTTGGAAAAGAAAAGTGGGAGAATTTCTCTTCTCTGTGGTTTCCTTATGGAAGGTGATGCATGTAATAATGTACTTAAGGCCCTGCACAAGTCAGTTCTGAAACACAGTTCATGCATTACTTATGAGATTTCACTGAAATGTAAATCTGAGTTATTTTCATTTGTTCCCTTGGTCTAAAATGAAAAAAACATTTACTAAGTCCAAGGAATCATTTTCAGAGTTCAAATTCTAAAGAGAAATGTATGGTATGGTAATATTTATTAATAAAAAATAAATACATGTCCTAACAAATAAAGCTTCTGCACTATAAAACTTCACATTTGTCTGTATTAATGTTTAATGCATTTGTAAAAAGCAGTCCTGCTTTGCAGAGTATAGCCACAAAAGTGTCCTGCAACCTACTAGCACTTACAATCACAGCACGGGTCCAAAGAGGATTGTCAGAAATGCATCATCCATGCTTGATAGATCAGAGGAACTGTACAGAGTATATTAAAGTCATATTATAGTTACTAATAGGAAAGCAAATGCAAAAATATTTCTGGGTTAGCTCTAAAATTAGATATTAACTTATAATTTGACTGGCTTAAGCACACTTAGGAAATTAGCAGTCAGTGTTGGATCTTGCTAAGAAAATTTAACTATGACCTACAGAAACCAATTGCATAACAGGGACCTAAAAATATAATTTCAGAAAAAATAATGATAATCATAATGTTTTATAAATTGCATGTCTTTCCACTCTAATAAAAAAATGCACCTTGAAAGGCTCTGATGTCCTCTACCATAACCAGTTTACATGCATATTATTGTGAGCAAACCATGGCCCACAGTTCCTTAGCCATCTTTAAAAAATGCATAATAATTTATCCGGAATATTTTCTTCCATCTCTGAGTTACTAAAAGGCTTAAAACCAATATGAATTTAGAACACAAGCAGGATATATTTCCTCTAGCATATATTCAGGGTTTTGCACAGGGTTATTTTGGTGATATTGCTGCTGTTCCTGCATTTATGTCCAGGTAGGACTATCATGATCTGCCAACGCAATGGAAAATATTTCCAACTACATTTACAAGATATTTCAATTTCAACTGAAAAAGATATTTTAAAGGATTTTTTTATATGTAAAGGTTATACATATCAGTAAAAATTAAAGCACTGAATTGAGTAATTGCACAGAATTTTAAAGAAGTGTTAATATTTGCAGTGAATGTGACCCCAAATAAACTTGTTAGATTCAGACACCTTGTAGAAATGTAAGCTCAAGTTATTCTCCCTTGAAAGATAAAAAAGGTCAGGGAATCTGAGCATAGTTTCAAGCTTGTTATACATATACATACGTGACCAGTTACAATCTGAACTTGAGACTTCAATTTGTTATTGAACAAAACCTTAATCTTCCAAACTTCTTGGGGAAAAGCTTTAAATAGGTGAAAATAAAATATGACTATTGAAGAAATGAAAGGATATGAAGAGCCATCTGAGGCAGGAGTACCAAAAAAAAAGTCAAAATGTTTTCCAACCTGAATAAATCTTTGTAGGAAATACTAAACAAACAAACAAAACAACAAAAAAAAAAAAAAAAAAGGGTAAGAGGAAGAAATTAAATATATCTGAAATTATGAGTGCACTAGAAAACACAGTACAATAAACTTCAAGCTGGCCTCTTGGGGAAAGACTAAAAATAAGAATTGTAAACTATACAAGAAGTAGTTTGTAGAAACTGTATCTTGTTCAAAAATAAAGCAATCTAACTTATCTCCCCAGATGCAAAATTCTACCGTTTAATTTAGTTTACAGTTTAAATTGGTTTTGATCATTTCGCTGATTTCTACTTAACTAGCTTTAATTTTAACATTTACTTTTAATTGACACGAGGCAATTCCGTGAGTTATGCCAATAACAGGTCTTCCCTATGTAAAAAGGCTCAAAAATACCTTGAAGTCAGAATGACCAGTTCAAATGCTGTTCAGAAATTCTCAAAATACTAAAGAGGTTCCAAAATGGTCACAAAAATTTTCTTGTAAAGGAGGAATCCAGAATGATTTACAATCCATTCCTGTAGTTAATGGCTTATACACAAGAGAAGCAGAGCATACCACCACCATATCTCCAGAACTGTTTACAATCTAACTAATTTGTAAGGTAAGAAGTTTTCTAAATATATGTCATTTTGATTAGGAATGCACTTTTTTTTTGCATTGTGCAGTATTCACTTGTATGTGTAATGGAAACTGGTCTTAGATGGGGATTTTCTAAAGTATGCAGCACAGTGGGACCAAGTAGATGTTGAATATTTCAAAAAAAATATGGCAAATCAGTCAGGCCAAGATTTCCCCCTATCATATTCCCTAGGATTATAGTCTCAGTAAGGGTAAATTCCCATTCACAGGACAGAACAGGTGGGAAGTTGAACTACTGGAATATCACATCCCTTACTATTAATTGGGCAGCAAGGAGAAATTAAACCAAGGACTCCAGTTTCACAGGATAATTTACATCAGAATGAAATGTGCATGGGTATCTTTGTGCTAACTTCACTATGCACCATAATACAGTAATAGTGATGCAGTGACAGATTGGCAATCATGTACTTTTAACCCTAGAGAGTTTGATTTTTAGTTATTAGCCCCTGTGTTGTGCATATTTAGCTGGAGAGATAAAAGTATATTCATTTTATTCTTAGTATGCTACAACCACACATACATTTTTCTTGGTATTTAGACCTTTAGAGAGTAGCTCTTAGGCTGATTATGTTGGGAAACTTCCCAGGAAAGTGTCATTCAACCTTTGTATCTTCTATCCCTCTCTGCTGTATCCACCTCTCTTCCTCCTTAAATTTTCTCCTTCGCATCAAATGTTACTGTTATTTCAAAGCAATAGGAATCAAGGACAAGGGCGAGAGCTGGCTCTGTCAGACTGTGTTGAAAAGTTCCTGAGGATGTAAGAGAGAGGAAAGAAACATGAATTGTTGCAATTGCAATCCAAGATGAAGAAGTTGGAGGCTGGGGTGCAAGGATTTTGGACAAGTCAGTGGAAAGGGAGGTGAGGTATACATATATTTACAAATGTATTTGAAGAGCAGAAGGAAGTAAGATTGCATAAAGTTTCTGACTCCTATTGCAACAGGCTATTCATTTAATCCTTGCTTTGCCTCCATTCAGTCAGCTTCTTGGTACCATTTCATAATGAACCCAGGCTTAAATAAAAGAGTTATAGAAAATAACTGCAAAGCTCTTCAGAATGAGTACAATAGGCGACAACTTTTTGGAATGACAGAGAGAGAATGTTGATATGTTGAGGCACTTCATCCATTTAAAACCTTTCTTGCTTTTATCAAGTATGTTTTAATTTTTATAACTTGCTAGAGCTAGAAAGAGAGCTCTTTAATTATAAATGTGAAAGAATAAATACACATCTTTAGCTTGCAACAATTCACTTCAGTTTTAAGAAGAAATGTGATTTAGAATATTCCTTTATTGTATACTATTTTTTAGTAACTAGAAGTCAAAGCTACTGATGACTGAAAGAACAATGTAACCAGCTTGACTTTGAGAAATTCAGGGCAACTAGAAGGCTCCCCTCAGACAAAGACACAACATACAGATGTCCTAGAATTCATCTGGAAGAAATGCTGTGAGCTCCAATATGTACTTCTGCAGGTAAAAATGCTTTTTTCTCTGCTTGTAGTTTGCAAAACTTGCTCATTGCAATCCTATAAATCTTCCTTTAAATCAAAAGAAGGTATAGTTGCTAATATGCAGTCTGATGTCCCATCTTTGAAGACTCCCAGAAGAGGGAAAACTTTCTTCCTCTTCTCTTTATCACTACAGGGATCATTAACAAAGATGAGAAGGCACCACAATAATAATAAAGCCCCAGCTGTGTCTCCAAATATATGCAGGCAACTCAAAAACTGTAAAATCAATAGCCCAGTCTTCACCCAGAAATGAAAGCAGCACAGCAGAGATTACATTTCAGTGACATGAACAGACAAGATTGCAGCTCTGTCAGACGTCTCACCATCTGGGCTTGGATGGAGCAAGGAAATACAGTCTGGAGCACAAGCTATTTTCCCTAGACACAAAAGCAACAGCTTCTTCTAGGCTCGGAACAGTGGTAGATGTTAGGTACCAATGAAACAAAACAAATGTATGAATCATAGCAGAGGACAGGGAGTGGAACTGGCACCTTTGTGCTAACCCTTCTCCTCTGAGAAGCAGCAGCTCTTGTTTCTCTGAACCACTTAGCCTAGAAATAGACTGAAAATCAAGAAGATAAACTGAAGATCAGCTGCTTAGTGGTATCAATTCAAAGTAATACCACCAGCTTTTCAGCAGACTGAGTACTGAGTGTGCATATCTGCAAGTCAACATCAGCAATAGTAGTGTCATACTTCAGTGTTTTACTGAGATATAACAAGGGGGATAGGTATTGAGTAGTAGGGGTAAGGAAAGCAGAAAGGGTTCAGATTACACATAATCCTTCATCATGTGTATCATGCATGGATCTTGCACATTTTTACAGCTTTCTTCTAATTCTATGGAATTTCATCTTTGGTGCTGGTGGGGGGCGGGGGGGGCATGCGCAGAAATAAAGCACAGCTCTAGCTATCACAGCTGCAGAGAAATCCTTTAAGTTTGAATCATGTTCAAAAAGCAAGAAATCCAGAGGTGCAGGAAGATCAGAAATGAAAAGCTATGTTACTAATCATTCCTTGCGTGAGCAACACATCAGTTTGAGGGTGAGAGTTATTGCCTGCCTCTTCTCACCACAACCTGACACATGAAACAAAAAAAGATTAAGGGAGGGACCAGAATACCCAGTTGGTAACTAAACTGAGAGAACGTACCATCAAAAGATGAGAGGTCTAGCCTGACTGGGGCCAAAAAGTGGTATCAATCATCATCTCCTTTGAATTTATCAACTGCAAATCTTCCTCCCAGTGGATTCTCTCTACAAACTTCAAATGACATCATTGCATAGATCACAACGATCAAGTGTCCTCTCACAACCAGGAAGGCAAGAAGCATGATACCCAAGGACTTAAGCCTAATTAAATTCATATTACTGCCGGACTTTTTTAACTGGAAAAAAAAAAATCCTGAGTCCTGAGCCTTATATATATATATACCTCTCCTTGCCAAGGAGGATGCTAAGCTTGGAGATTTCATAACAGGAATGATGATCTTCTGAAAACATGTAGAGCTTATTATGTGAGGATCACAGGATAATTCAGCTTGGAAGGGAGCTCAGGAGGTCTCTGTTCTTACCTCCTGCTCAAAGCAGGGCCAGCTCTAAGGACAGATTCCTGGAGCCTGGCTCCATCTTCTTGATGACCTCCTTATAGGCACTGGGAGCTGCTGTTAGGTGTCCCCAAAGCTGTCTCTTTTCCAGGTTGAACAAGCCCAGTCCCCTCAGCCTCTCCTCACATCACAAGTGCTCCAGCCCGCTTACCATCTTTAAAGCAGTTGAATATTAGCTTCTAGAAAGATGAGTACATCACAGATTCCTTCATTCATCCAGTAACAATTTACAGAAGAAATACAACAGAAGGGTTAGAAATGAGGTGTGATACACTTTTTGATAGCAGTGCTAAGAGCTATACTGGTACAGTCAAACACCAAATGGCTATTTTGAAAAATATTGTTATAACATCTGATATAGGAGATAATTAATAAAATCACAGGAAAAGTCAGGTTGGAAGGAGGCAATCTAGTCTAACCTCCTTCCCAAAGCAAGGTCAGCTATGAAGTCAGGGGTTTAATTCTTCAGTCATCCCTTGCTACTAGCAGAAGATGAAGAATTCAACCTTATTTAAAAAAAATCCGTTTCTTGCTAACTCACATTTCATTATAGGATTCTAAGAAATGAAAAGTACTTCATTATGAACATGGGAGTTATAAGGCAAGAGGGAGGGGTAGCCATCTGTAGTAGAACACACTGCTCCTGTTTACATTTATCTCATCAGTTTGTTTACAGTGAACCCTCCTGAACCTCTCCTTGCTAGATAGGATGCCTTCCCTTTGTGTTAAGCAGGCTTATGCTTAAAGTCAGAATGAGCAGATGGAAAGAAAAGTTTTAACAACAAGAGTGCTCTTCCATTGTACTTATGATGACAAAACAGTACAAAATGTCAGCAGTAGGCAGTCTGCTGCCATCTACAATACGAGGTATATAGCTGGTTTTTTTAAATCCAGAGTAGGCTGTTTCTGAGCAACATAAAACAAGCAGGAAAAGATTAAAATAAAACAAGTCAACCGAGGAAAAAATTCAAAGGAAGTCTTTCAATCCATGTCCTATCCTTTTGCATATAACAAATATAAAAAAGGCAGTCAACCTACAGCCTTGGTACAGAGGTAGCGCACAACTACAACTTATCTCCCTCTCCACTTGCTGTTTTTCAGTCAGGGACACCTTAGGCACAGGCAGGAGGGGAAACAAATGCCTCAGACAGGTGATTACCACTTGCTTCTAGCTGACCTCCTTAGGGTTAAATTCAGATGCAGCAGTTTGCACTGCAGCTTCTGGGCTCTGCTTCTAGATCTTCCTGAACTTCTGAGCTTGCTGGAGGACCCTGGGAACTCTCTGGGGAGCACCATGGTTCCTCCTGCTGCCAGGAAAGGATAGCTACAGGAAGCTGTAGCTTTTAGCAAGCTCTAGAAGCTTCTAACAAGATCTGGAAGCTGTTCTTGATCAAAAGGTGCCATCAGGTGATTATAAAGAGTCAAGGACCCTTTCAGCAGGATGAGAGAGGTCTGGAGTGCATGCATAAGAGGGCCAAAAAATCTTTATCTGTGCCTGTGCAGGCAGGGGCAGTGACATGACATCGGGCACAATCACCAGCAGTGACTGAAAAAACTAGCCCTGGCATCCTCCTTGATGACTAAGGTCTGCTTGGAAGAGACAAGATCCACCCAAGCAAGTGGAGCAAAAGCATTTTTGCCAACAGGCCATCCAGCCTGGTGAGGAAAGCTTTAAAACAGAAACACAGGAGCCAGAATAGACTTCAATACGCAATACAGCAAGGAAGTGATGGATGGGGTTGGCAAGTGTGCAGTATGCTGTGGATGGAAGACACCTCAACCAATAGAACAGAGCTGAGGGGGCCACGCCATGTCTATGCACCCAAATGAAATGCTAAAAGGACAGCAGATTGCATGTTTTCTCAGAAATCAGTACACTGATGCCTTTCTGAAGTGTCTGTACACCAGTGTTCTCAGTACAGTGAACAAGCAGGAGCTATTAGACATCTGTGTGCAGTTACAGGGCTACAGCCTTATTTGGATCATGGAGACATCGTGGGGTAGCTCACTCAACTTGAAGGCTGCAGTCGGTGGGTACAGGCTTATTAGGAAGGTGACCCTAGGATCACCATTTGGAAGGCCAGGATGGTGAGGAGGAAGAGTTGCCTTTGATCTGAGAGCAGCAGATGGGTGATGAGCCAACTGACAGCTTATGGGTCAGATTCACTGGGCAGAACAAAACCAGTAATGTGGTGGGTGTCTGCTGCCAACTACCTGATCAAGAGGAAACATAGATTTTGCGGCCTTCTTCAGACAGCTGGAATAAACCTCACATGCACAGGCCCTGGTCCTCATGCAGACATTAACCACCCCAATATCTGCTCGATAGACAATACAGCAGGGCACAAGCAATCAAGGATGTTTCAGGTCTGCATCAAAGATGGCTTCCTAACACCCATGATCAAGCAGCCAACAAGAGAAGATGCTCTGTTGGATCTTATACTTAACAAACAAGGAAGAGCTGAATGGGAGCATGAAGGCTGGGGGCAGCCTTGGCTGCAGTGACCATGAGATGTGGAGTTCAGGATCTACGGAGACAGGAACAATGTAAATAGCAGGATCACAGCCCTCAAATTCAGAAGAGCCGACTGGCTTGTTTAAGGATCTGCTTGGAACAATCACATGGACTATGATACTGGAAAGAGAAGTCCAGGAGAGCAGTTCAATTTTTCAAGGACCACTTCCTCCAAGCTCAAGAATGGTCCATCCCAATGTGCAGAAAGTCAAGCAAAGGTGGCAGGGAGCTCCTGAACACTCAACTATCAAAAATAATAATGAGAGGTGGCAGCAGGGACAGGTGACCCAGGAGGAATACAGGGACACTGTCCAAGTGTGCAGTGATGGAGTTAGTATACCAAAACACATCTGGAGCTGAATTTGGCAGGGAATCTACAGGGTAGTTAGCCTCGCCTCAATCCCTGGGAAAGTAATGGAGCAAATAACCCTGGAAGCTATTTCCAAAAATATGAAAGACAGGAAGGGAGTAGTAAGCATCTATTTATGAAGCAGAAATCAAGTCTGACCTACGTAATAGCCTTTTATGATTAAATCACTAGCTCAGTGGATGAGAGGAGTGTGATGGATACTTTTCTCTTGACTTTAGCAAGGCTTTTGACACTTTATCCCTTAACTTTCTCATAGACATATTGATGAAATACAAATTAGATTAGTGGACAGTAAGGTGGATTGAAAACTAGCTGAATTGCCAAGCTCAAAGGATTGTGATCTGCGGCACAAGGTCCAGCTGAGACCAATCACTAATGGTGTTCTGCTGGGGCTGATACTGGGGCCAGTATTGGTTAGCATGTTTGTTAATGACCTGGAACATGGGCCTGAGTGCATGTGAATGGGGAGGAGTGGCTGGTACACCAGATGGTTGTGCTACCATTCAGAGGGACCCCAACAGCCTGGAGAAATGAGCCAAAAGGTCATGAAAAGGGAAGGGCAGAAGTCCTGCATCCATGGGGAAGAAATAACACCATGCACCAGCACAGACTGGCTTGAAAGCAGTTCTGCAGGAATGAACTCTGCAAAGGAAGGAATGGACAAGCTGACCGTGAGCCAGCAATGTGCTCTGGCGGCAAAGGCAGCCAGTAGTTTCCTGATTTGTGTTAGGAAGAGTGTTGCCAGCAGGCTAGGAGAGGTGATTCTTCTCCTCAGCCAGCACTGGTAAAGCCACTGAGTGCTGGGTCCAGTACTGCAATCCCCAGTATAAGAGAGGCATGGACATCCTGGAGCAAGTCCATTTAAGGGCCATGAAGATGATTAAGGACCGGAGCATCTTTCTTATGAGGAAAGGCAGAGAGAGCTGGGACTCTTCAACCCAGAGAAAACAAGGTTCGCATCTCATGGTCTGAGCAAAGAAGGTGGAGACAGACTCTTCTCAGTGGTACCAGCCACAATTTCAAATGCATGAAATACCATTTAACCATCAGAAAAAAAAGAAAGAATAAAAAACCTGCATTTTTACTGTGAGGGAGAGTAAACATTGGAACAGTTTTTCCGGAGAGGTTGTGGAGTTTTGGTCCTTGGAGGAATTCAAAATGAGTTTTGACACAGCCCTGAGCAACCTGCTCTAACTGACCCTGCTTGGAACAAGAGGCTGGACTGGAGGATCTCCAGATGTCCCCTCCCACCTCAATGAGTCTATGGTTCTGTGATCAGTTTGGTTGCCTTTCCAAATACATGACCAAAGTGCAGGAACTTTTCACCATGTCATGTGTACACCTGTGGTCCCTTGATGGGAACACTCATCTGTTTTAGCTATATTACAAGATTGCATTCACATCCATAACAGAAGAAGATCATGACCTATAAGCCCTGGAGTACTGTAGGAACAAGTGTATGCAGCACTGCACCAGAAACATTGGGAACCACTGATGGAGTAGATTCCTTTAGTTAAAAAGCCTAAGCAATAACAGAGACATTATAATTAGCTATGGATTCACAGCTATGTTTGCTGGTAGTGAAACTCACAGGAAGAATTACTCTGATTTACAGTAATTTGCCACTGAGGGTTTCAAACTTCACCAAAAAAAAATCTATTGATTTCATAATATAACAGCAGAGATGAGGAAACTCCCCAGGAAAGTTTTCTGTGTTGGAATATTTTTGCAGTATTTTTGCATCCTTTCTCCACTTTGATTAGATACAAGAGTGTACTTGCTAGCAAAAGGAAGATTGAAAACATATTCACTAAAACCAGGGATGAACAAAAATGGCTGTTTAGTTTGCAAAATATTTCCAGTTTTCAGATATTTTTTATTATTATTTTGCACTGGTTTGAACCAGAAATGATATTTTAAAAAGAAGCCCCAAAAGAGAAAATCACACTTCAGACTAACCCATTAACTCTGGCACTTGCGAAGGAAAACAGAAATGGAAGTTCAGTCTCCTGCTCTAAATTAATCAAAGCAGGAACTTGAAGTTCATATATTAGCTAATTCAGTGGAATATGTTAAGAAAAAAAAAAAATTCTATGGGGCTAATATGGCTTTACTATCCCTTTACAATATTAAGCACTAAAACAAATCAGTGTTCTAAGGTTCATACCCTTTAGCTTCTTAGCAGACAATAACCATTATCACTTTTTTAACATTTTATGTAAAACAGAAAAACAAGCAAAGAAGTTGAACTCTAAAGGGAGGTATTTCCAGATGGGAGTTGGTTTTTTTTATGAGGAAATTTTTTCTACCACCAAGCCCATTGCACAGGATGATTACAATGTTAACAGAAGTCCTCTTTAAGAGAGCAAGGCATAGTATGGGATGAATTAGTTTAATTTTAAGAACGAAAATGAACAAACCGAAATAAGAAACACCTACCAAATCAAAAAGTTAGAACATATAATACCTGTTCGTGACTTTCATACCACCACATGTTTACAGTTATACAATGTGTATATATATACCTGCACACGTGTACAGCAACATACGATATCACTGCTGTTTGCACAGACACCCAAAAGCTTTAAACTGACTAGATCATTGTTGCTGTCGGTGTAATCACAGCAGCTCAGTGCAGACTAAAAAACCTACTTGAGAAGCTTACTCAAGGCCCTTTGGTATCCCCTACCAAGACCTACACTTCCAAAGCAATACTAATAACTGTATTTGAAATAGAAAGTTTTGGACTAACCTCATATATTGGCACAAGTTACTCAATACGACTGAAAAATATTCTCTAGCATATAAACCACCCATGGACAGACAAAAAAAGTTTGGGGTTTTTGCAGAGCTGCCAAAAAGGCAGCAACCTTGTAAACTTATACCACTTTTACCATCACCTAAGAAGCATCTATTTGCATCTTTGTTCAAAGGTTCACACCACAATGTTTTAGAAAACATGGTTTTACCTGGCTAAGAAGCAGTCACAAGGAAAATGGGGAGCATATAAGAGCAAGATGATTCATTCCAGACAACTGAGGCATGTTACTCAAAACATCCTCTCGGCTCCCTTCTTAGTCCAGCTGTCTGATCAGTCTCTGTCTCTCTCCCAAGTACAGATTAACCAAAGCCCAGAAGTATCCTGAGGGATCCCAGGATGTGGTAGGAGCTATGAAATTCAAGCTCTTCAGTGTAGCTTTTCTCCAGAAAGGAGAGAGGTAAATGGACCGACACCTAATTGTTTCAACCACTGGGTTGTTTAATCTCCAATTAGACCTCATTTCTCATCTGCTAAGTTCAACCGATTGATTTCCAGTCACACACTCTTCTTGTTTACTGTAAAGATATGCCTCCTCTCTGCTCAGAGAAAGCAGCCATGTGTGGGCCCCACTTGTGCCTCAAGGCAGCTGGTTGTGAGCCTGCTCCAGCTCAGCACCCAGCAGCCCCACTGACACATGGCTCTACCAGTGCCTAGATATCCACCCAAGGAGCAGGTGTTTTATTGCAGGCATAGCTGCACACTAACAGGTCTGAAAGCTTCAGGATGAAGTTGGCTCAGAGCAAGCATCTGACTGTGCAGATACTACAGTCAAAAGCAGCCCTTGGGTTGTGCCTGCAGAGCTCCCTGTTCACTAATTTCTGACTTTTTCAGACTTTTCTTAGCATAATTTTATATAACAGGTTGGGATGCCACTTGAGGTAGGTATAGCTACATAGCCCTTTATATAGGGGCTGTATAGAGGCCTCTGTACAGCATAAGTACCAAACTAAAAGCAACACTCATCCTCAGTGGCTAGCTGTTGGCTGTTCTTGGGTGAACATATTTTTAGCACTATCCCAGTATTCCTGATGATAGATAGAACATGATGATGAAACTCCTACCTGGCAAAGTTTTATTAAAATCATTGTTTCCACAAAACTTTTCAGCTTCACAAAATAGTGTTTTCTGACAAAAAGTGGTGCACCCAGCAATGCTGAACAATTCTACCAGCTTCTTAAAATAAGCAAAAACATCATTATTGGAAAGACTGAACTGCAGTCATCTGCATAGTAGAGGCAGGTAAAAAGGAAAGAGTGACAATGTAGCCCACAAATGAAACTCAAAAAATGGTCTGCATTTCTTGTCTGGCTATTTTATATGCTAAACTACTATAAAGCTATTGTTGTTGTAAGATATCAAGCCATCTCAGTTACACTGTATGCTTCCCTGTCACAGAGAGCTAAATGGGTCATTCTTATCTACCTTTTCACAGTTCATGAGGTTTATTGATACTACGAAATCAAATTTTTAGTAAAAGGATGGTCTGTCATTTTGTGAAAATAAATGTATAACAAAGCTATGTTTCTGTTAGTTTATCTGCATCTATCAAATTAATCTGATTACTTATAAGCTTTCCTAAACCATTCAGAAGAAAAACTCTGTTAGAATTAGGAGTTAGGTATATTATGTCCTTCTAATGTGCTTAACAAGACAAATCATTACAGAATTCAAACACTTTGGCAAGCATATATTCCTGGCAGGGGAATGGACATTAACATGGCAGCAAAAGCAGTTTCTCATGCTCAGGAGACACTCTAGAGGGCTGTCCTGGAACAGAACGTTAGTTCTGGATGGGCTTAAGTCAGATAAAACCAGTTGAAAGAAATAAACAAGAATGTTGGAGAACAGAAATTTCAATATTTCCTATGAAGAAACGCAAACCTATGCAAACCTACCATCACAGATAGCTGCAGAGACACAGGCTGATTAAAGAAAAGATATAGCATCTGATCCCGTGTTTGTCTAGATGCTGAAAAGCTAAGTCCATTTATTTAGAAGAACAAGACGACAGTGATACAATCTGTTTAGAACAAGAATGTAATTTTCAGTTGCATGTCCACTTTCAGCAAGTGCAGTTGCTGGGGGAAAAACAGGAATCGAATCACACTTGCTGCTAAATACATATTTAATTGCTTATGTTTTTTTTATATTTTGTTTTGCACCAGACTGTTTACTCTGCACACGAGGATGTGGAATTGGTGTTGCAATTTTCTGCTTCCCTTCATCAGTCTTAAAGTGCCCCCTCGTGCACGCTGAGGGAAAGTCCGCAGCCTCGCAGAGCGGAGCCGTGGCTGCAGAGAGAATATTCTGGCAGATTTTACTTCATGTGAAAACATTGCATTATCCCCCTTCCAGGCGATTTCATCAGATTTTCGTGGCTGAAGTGGATTCTGCATCACTGGGAATGTGAATTAGCAAAAGTAACCCCTGTAAGGTCTTGGGCTGGTGTAACATAAAGGAGGAGTACCAAGTCCTTCCCAGCCTTGTAACCTACACAGATGTGACAGAGGTGGTGTTACGGAGGCGGCTGAGCACTCCGGTACCAGCTCTCGGCGTGGGCTCCCACCTGCCAGGACACTTGTAGTGCCATCAGCCTGACCCAGCGCACTGGACCCTACCCCAGGGACCATCATCAGCCCCGCAGAAGACACCCAGACTTCAGCCCTTCTTTCCTCTGCTCAGTAAGAAAGGATGAGACCCTATGACTCTCTTTAGAATTAGGAAAAGAAAACTTAAGGAATGCATTTATCTCATGTGAGGGTTCGGAACAGTGTGTCAGGGTAGCCCAATAGCCATCTGTAGATTTACAGCTGGCTGCATCAAAGCAGCCACAGCTACAGATATTGCTGAAAACTGCAGTTATTTAAACACACACAGACATAACATTTTACATCATCGTAACAGTTCATGTTTTCCTCAGGGGTGAACAAATCACCAGTGCTCTGTGACACAGTGAAAGGAAAAGAAAAGAGGGATTATCCCTTTTTTAATCACAAAAATAGAGATTACTTACTCAAAGATTACTGTCAAGAAATACATCAAAAATTTGAAATTACCTGAGCTTTTGGTTACCTGAGTTTTGCTTGAACCACAGACTTCTCCCTCCCTTCCAGAACAGGGTATGTCTGAAATGAGCTCTGCTTTTTACTCCCTAATAATCTTAACACTGCAGTGGCATGAAAGAGCTTGTTTCTCAGATGCTTGAACACGACTTCTGATGTAGAGGTATCTACCTGTCTTTTGTGATATGTTTTGATAAGCTAATTTCTTCTGCAGAGCTTTCCTGGAAAGAAATTGTACTGAGGTATGGAAGTCAAATGGAAATACACCGTCACAGCATTTTCAGCTGCATAATAAAATTTAAAAAAATAAAATAATAAGAGAGCCCCTTCAGTCATCACTATCATATATAAACCCCACAACAATTGAGGATCAATAAATGTGTTGAGCTGGCAAATCCTGGAGACAAGATGTCCTTATAATTAGGGCAGCAGCATCCATGGCATGGTTTCTAACTGCTTTCCCCATCCCTCCCCCACAGAAATCACTTCAGTCTTGCCTGTTCAAATATTTAGCTTTTACACTGATGAGAAGGATATAAATTCCTAGACAGAAGACACTGCACACATTCTGCAAGGGTATTTTAATTCCTTTCAGATTTCTTTTGTCTTTGGGATTAAATCAGAGTTCATACTATGACTCTATATTTTGTGGTTTTATTAATTTATATGTAATTACTTAAAGAGCTATTTTGGCTTGACATTATTCCTACTTGGGTTCCGTTACAAGATCCTAAACAGTTGTTTCAGATCAGTGTAAGAATTGATTTCACATCCATTTTATCATCCAAATTAATGATGAGAAAAAAGCATCTGACTTGCTGTGTGGTCCATAGCAAATGGCTTTGTCTCTCTGCTTGGGTTTCTACATCAGTACCGCCTTCACAGAGACTTATCGGGAATCACGTTTTTACATTCATACAGTACTAATTACAAAAAAGAATGCAGAGAAAATAACCAATAGCATTCTTATATGTGCCTTTTAGTGGTGTATTTAAAATTTGTTTAGTGCAGATTCCAAATATTTTAAAATTTGATTAGATCATAGATAATAGGACCCAAAAGATCATTAGTCCATCTGGTCAAACCAAGACAATAAGACTTTGTACTACAAGATTTGAAAATACCCTATAATGTCTCAGCAAGAAGTGCTATGCAGTAATGAATTTATTTATTTATATTTGCCACAAGCAGCTTGTTCTCTCATTCTCTTCCCTGTAACCAAATTACATATGCAAATTAGGATCTGGTAGATTGTTTTTCCCTGCATAAATATATGCATGCTGCTGTGTGCTTATAGTAGAGAAGTCAAGGTCAAAAAAGTATACTTTCCATTTGAACCAGCAACTCCCACGGCAGTTCCTATAGGAGACTATTAAAAAAACTCATGCTGAAATAGACCGGACATTCATACTGAAAAGCAACACTTACCTGGAGAGCCAAAGTGTCTGACTGAAGGCTTTCATCTGAAACTTGTACTTGGTGGAGCTGAACGGACCCAGCTTTCCAACACCTTCAAGGTCTTGAGGGGCTCAAACTGGATCAAGTAGACTGGGAACAGAACCACTGAGATGTTGTTTGTAACACACCTCTTGAAGCTCTCCAGTCCAGTATTGCCCTTCAACTGGAGTTATCAGCAGAACTGAATCAGGTCATCCATAGAAAACCCCCAAATCTGGTCCCCTGCCTGGGTGCTGCACTACACCTCTGGAAAGAAAGGATGACTAACCTGACCCTCCTTGTGCAGAAATTGTGGCCATTGCCCCTTGTTATATCATCTGCACCTTCTAAGGAGTTTTTGGTACTTTCATACTCAGAATTCCCCCTCCTAAAAGTAGTTGTAGACCTCTACTAGATCACTCCTTAGCCTCTACATGCAAGCTCAGCTCCCTTAAAGGCCACGTGCCATCTACTCTATCTTGGTGGCCCACTGACAGACCCTCTCAATAAGTAAGTTATGTATTTACTCATGAAAGATGTCTGTGTTCTGAGTAAAAACTTCCTAAGTCACTGGATTTCACATTTAAACATGCTGTATTGCTCTAGACTCCACAGCTGCAGCTGAGACATCATTTGCTGGGCAGGATAGCACAGTAATTGGCAGAGGGTCTTATGCAAGGACTCACACAGAGAATTTATCCTCCCCACAGATGATACTGTACTATGGCTGCAAATACCACAAGCACAGTTTAGGTCTACACTAAAACCCTTGAATGCATCTTGTTTACATTCCATATAGTTGTGCTTTCAGCACCTACCTCTGGATCATTTTGACGGGAGTAATATCACCTTACATGACTAAACAAAGCACGATGTCATGCATTGAATTGCTCGTATCTTAGCTCAGCTCTTTCTAGATATTGTCAGGTTGCATAATGCCACAGTCAACTACACCATCCTAACACATCTTCATAATATCTCCATGTAAACTTTAAGTAGGTCTGGAAGAGGATTGACCCTCTTGAGAGGATTGAGTCACATGAGAAATCAGTTAGCAGAAGGCATAATGCTCTTGATACTAATGTTTGTCTTGGAGCAAATACGAGTTCTGGATTTACAACTAAAATCTAAAGTGGACATATCAACAGAATAAACACAGGCACAATTTCATTGTGGTGTCTTACAAACTTACATGCTAAAAATTAAAATGTGGAATGTATTTTTAATATACATTTACTGTTTATACTCTGGCTTAAAGTAAGGGCAGCAGTGTCTGGCCCGCAAAGTGGCCCTCAAATACCACCTAAAGCTGAGGCCAACATAGGATCTCCTCCTTTCAGTTCCTGTGTCAGTCACTTCCTTTCCAGTCACTGGTCTAAAAATTGCCTTTTTATCCCTGGACATTTTGACTTCAGAAAACTACTCAAGTAGATTTAGTTTAGAACTGTGTCAGCTCCCCTCTGGCCTGAGCTATATCATGTTTTCCTCAGTCAAACCTATTTGATCCAACACATCTAGTTCACTGGTTGTTTTAACACCTGCATTTATGGCAGGAGCCACGCCATTCCAATACGGCAACAAACAAAAAAACACACAGACTCTGACAAGTAACAAACTTCTCAAAACAGAGAGAAGATGAGACAAGATTTATGACAGACAGCACATCTCAAAATTTCACATAAGTGTTGAAAGATGGACTTCTCTTTGTAAGTTGTATGGTCCAATTTACCATTGCTGTTCTGTAAATCTGCACATGCATGTAAATAAATGAGAAAACAATACTTCACTTTTCTCTTCTGAAAGAAAGACAGTTTTATCCTGGATTTCAAAGTTTTCTGGCTGCCCAGAGGCAGTGATAAAACTTAACATCTATGCTACCTGCCAATAATTGCGTGCAGATAACTCATCTAGAATCACAAAGGTTTTGGCTTTGTTTTAATCTAGCAACTCTTTGTGAGGATTTCCATCACTTTTACACAAATGCAAATGTTTTCCATGTATTGTTGCACACCAGCAACATTTTCCAATGTCTTTCTCCAATAAATTTGTACAGAAGACCACAGTAGGAAATTCTACATGCCCCATTGGGCTAGCAATCATTAAATATACAACATCCTAACGAAAGGCAGTTTACAGTACAAGCAAAGAAATTTTCACACATTGACAACCAGTTTCTCAGCTTTTGAAAGCCGCATAAAAAGGCTTCCAGCTGCCATACAATATTTGCAACCAAACAAAAACTAATCCTTGGCAAATGTCTTTGCAAAAAATAACTACAGAGAATAATAGAGCAGTTAAAAATGGAGTCACACCAACAGGAAAAACAAACATTAAAACAATGCTTTCTAGCCCCCCTTCCCATTTCAGATTGGTATGACTCATTCTTCCACATCATTCTCCCACCCATGCAAACTCTGAGGCAATATACTAGTTCCCAGTCCCTCAGCACAGACAAATATAACAACTGTCGCAGACACAGCCAAATCTCCCATATCTCAGCATTCAATAGTACACAACTCCCATATAGTTCAGCAGAAGCCTAGTGCAGGCTGACATAGTCGTATTCGAACATTCAGCTATGGTTTTCATAGAACTGTGATCAATTTCTGTGATTGTGATCAATTTCTGATTACTGCGATCAATAGGAATTCTAATTGCAAAAACCTGACCAAGACAGGGGAGTACAGATTCTCAAGGCTCTTGCCATCCCTTCCTCCTTGGCAGCACGTGGACCTGTGACAGCCCTCAGTGCAGCAGGACCATGGTTATGATCTGGACATTATCAAGAGAGAGTAGAAGCCTTTCAAAAGTTCTTGCATTTCACTCTTCTCTGACTGCAGGAGCTAGTCAGCAAGGCAGATGATGGCATTAACCCCCTCCAGTACAGCTAGAAGAGCAGGTGAGACCTGTGCCCAGAGGAGGAATTCCAAGGGGTGAGAGAGGCCAGTGAGGGTGAACAGGGAGTATTTGGGACAGTTATGAGCTGAGCATCAGCAGGAGAGCAGGGGCCATGCCTGGCAACACACCAAGGCACAAATCCAACCTGGCAAGAGTAATGAAAGATGAGGCAGATGATTTGAATCAACATCAAAGGATTTATCAGAAACCCACCATCCAAATCTTACCCAAAAAGTATCTCAGCATTTGGGAAGGAAGCTCAGCATGATACTTATGGAACAAGTCCATTTGGGGTGAGACTATCATGCTACACTCTCTGCAAGAATCAATCCTCCCAGCCAAAGTTTGCATTCCCAGACAGCAAACTGCAACTTTCTCAGAGAAAACAGTGAGTTTGCAGCTATGTGATATGACTTAATACAGACCCAAAGGGGATGGCACGCAGCTGACCTACTTTGAAACACAAAGTATGGAAACAACTCTCAGCAAGAAAATATGAGCTTTACTTTCAAGCACAGACAGGCTAAAGTAGCCCAATTATTTACCACCCAAGATGCTAAAGAGGAAAATAAGTCTCTCAGCTTCTAGCGCTGTTACAGAATCTCAGAAATATTCATGCTTCTAATTATTAGATGATGTTCCTAATATCCTTCAGTAATGCTCCTCTCTCTCATTTTTTCCCCTGGTCACCAGCAAGCTCAAACTACAAATCTCATGAACTGACCCCATTTATATACAGAAATGTTTTTGTCTAGATCGTGTTACATTATTTTCTTATTTACTTTGGAAACAAATGATATATTACTTAAATATAAAATTAGTTGGGATGAGAAAAATGTAATGTTAGAAAGAAATAATAAAGGGACAAATGTGTGTTTAAATATCAACTCAGTTTTAATTTTGTAGTTCCACAAAAGAAAAATAGGCTTTTCCTGCCTTCTTCATTCAAAGCAAGTAAAAATATCGCTAATGTCAAAACAATTCATTGCAAAGGTAAGAAAATTATTTCCCTATTTTTTTAAGCCTGCCCCCAAGAACTCCACATGAAAAGAAAAAGGAAAAAAAGTAAAACCCTTTAAAGCATTTTGACTTAAACATCTCTTTTCTTCTTGTATTTTTGAACATAGGGAACAGAATTGTCACGTGGTGCATTTTTAACGTGCACCTTGGGAAAAAAAAAAATCAATGGCAATATGCTTTCTCTTTTCTCTCTCACAAAGGAACTTTGCAAGAAACACCTTTCAGCACATCTGCCAAGATTATTGGCCTGGTCATTAAAAAAAAAAAAAAAAAGGTGAAATAAAAGCACAGATGTCTAACACTAGAACTAGGTAAGGTAGCAAGAGCCAGCCAGGAGCCTGACTCCAGTGACATCTATGAAGATGTCCTTTCACAAAAAGGAAATGTTTGCTCCCTCTCATTACTGATTTTAATAAGATTCATTGGTTGAGACAGCTATCCATGCAGAGCAGTTATGAACACCTCAGACTTTCACTGACCTTCAGCGAATTATAAAAGAAGGAACCGATTTCAATCCCTGGAAAGGAGGGAGAAAGACAAGCCACCTCTCACAGGGTAAAGGTAAATACTTAACAGAAAAAGCTCTGATGCTATAAAAGAATTCCTAACAGCAGGGAAGAAGGCATCAAATCAACTGCTGTCATATTAAATATTTCCTACAAAGGAGGAAATATGCTTTAGTGCAATGAGATATCCAGCAGAGGATTTTTATGTAGCGTGCTCAAGAATTAATCTCTGTGTTCAACCCTGCACTACTACAGCTGAGTCAGCACCACTCTTTTAAATGACCTGATTCTGTAATCGCATTATTAATATCATGAAAATGACTTTCCTCTTTGCTGTTTTGTGCTATCAATGGAAAGCCACAGAACCAAAATGCATTAGCTCTCATAGGTCTTCTCTAGGATTATTTCCATTAATACAAACTGAATTAATATGGAGGCATTTGAATAATCACCACTTACATGCTAGTGCCAGAGCTATGTCAGGAGCTGTGGTTAACTTCTGTAAAACATCGCACTTTATTTGTGTTATTGTCATCCGAACCATGCATATTTTATCATTCTCTATCAGGATGATATCTTGCAATATACATTGTTATTCTTTTCTTATTTCTTGGCATATTATATACACACTGTCTGCTTTATGTTCCCTAATTAGAAAGCCTAAATTTTTAACTGGCACATGTTTAAATTTATGCATTTGAAGAGGGGAATTCATTACAAGAAATAAACATAAGAAATAGCAACATAATGGAGACCCTTTTTATTTTTGCAAGACATTGACTCAAACTTTGATTTGTAGGGATTTATATAGCTACAGCTTTTAACTGCAAAGAGGAGAGAGTCTATTAGGGTACCAGAGGGTAGCTTTGATGGCCAGTAAAAGTAAACTCTTATTTCTGAGCAGTGCTATAATTCAAGTGAACTGCAAATGTGAAGAGTAAAGTGTTTTAGAAAATAACACCTATGATAAATTTGACCAGTTCTAATCTAACTGAGTTAATAACCAGTAGGTTCAAGGCAATCTGTGGATCTTGTACAGCAACCCAAACTCTAAAGACTTCAGTGTTTGTAGCAATGTATTAGTAAGCATTTTAAATGCAAAACAGCCTCGGATAGCCAGGTCAGAACTGATAAAAGTGCTGTACCATTTGTCAGCATATTTATTCCCCAAAATAAATTTTAAAAATAAGATGCTTCACGAAGCAAAAACAACAAAAATTCTTGCAAGACAAAGGATATACTAGGAACTCATCAAACACTGTGATATACTGCTGAAAAAAATTATACCTCCCTTGTATGTATTTATGCATTATTTTTGAAAAAGATACAACAGGCATGATAGTGATAACAAGTAGTCTTACACACTTACACACAAAGGCAGGAGTCAATCAAATGTCTTGCACTGAAAATTACCATAGAAAAAGATTTTTCTGTTGCTATTAAACATGGTTGAAGCAAGTTTTCAGCTGTGAAAGAAAGGTATCATTATTAAAGAGAATTCAAAATAACTGGAGTGCCACACAGTTGCCACAGGCTCTGGAAGAAGGATGGAGGTAATAGCCACTGTGCTGTCCATCATGCCCACCACTTTTCTGAGTCCTTCCAACTTCTAGGCCACCTGTTGCAGGGTTATTGCAACATAAGCATGAATTCCTAGAGATGTAAAACTTCACTATACAAACAGCCTCTAAGCAAAACTATGGAGACAATAAAAGAATCACCATACCAGAAAAAATAAAGCTAGAACAGCAAAAAGCAACAATGTATTAGAAACATTGAACCAAAACAAACATTGACTTTCAGCGAAGTAAATATATTCATCTCCGCCTGAAAGGAGGTAAGACCTATCATTTATGAGGGGCAAGGCCTCTCATGAACGTACAACAGCCAATTTACACAGACATTCAGCTGGGCTATTTCCTCATTAATTTTCTTCTGAAATATTTTTTCTTCTTTGTATGTGGAAAATAATGCTTCACAAAAGTTCACACGGGGAAAAAAAATCAAGTGTTTAATCCTACCCTGTTACTGTACAGCTCCAGTTACCATAACAACTTGCTGTAGCTTTTCTCATAATAGGCTTAGGGTAGCTTGTCCACAAAACCATTTTGTCACTGGAGGTACCATTAGTACACTATTTCACACCCATGCAGCCTCTCTGTTGCCAAGAGTCAAATCTATTTCATTTTAAGTGTAAATATAATTCACAGTATTTTGAGATTTCATGGCTAGAAAAGCCAAACTACAGGAAACGTTCGTAATCACATCACTTATCAAAGTGGTACTGGGTTCATAGTTTAAAAAAAATAAAATTAAAAAATATCAACCTTTACCCTACTAGTGTTCATCAAATGCTTCAGTATTTCACTGTGCTTATAACAGTAAGTAGTATTTTAAATGCACGTGTGAATTTGTAGCTGTATTTTCAGTCATCTCACCAGTTCATTTACGCCAAATCTGTAGTTTTTTCATTTCTATAATTATAAATTAAATATTATTTAAGTGTGCACTATGTAACAACTCATTCGCAGGTATCTTTATTCCTGTTCTTTGGGTAAGTATTGCAGCTCTGGAGAATGATTGCCAAAATCCTGTGGATAAAGTTGGAAACCCAGTGCTCAGTTTGGGGCTCAAATGTTTCTTTGAGCTGCATTTCACAATGCAGACATTCTTTCATGTAATTTATTATTAAATATCAATTTCTCTCAGTCTAATTTTGGTAGCAAGTGTTTGTACAAAAGCTAAGGTGGAGCTTGATGTCAAAGCAGTAGGTTTGAAAGGAGGATTCGCAAAATATCTTTTAGATGTTTTGAGCTCTTATAATTCTTTAATGAAAGTATGTCGTCTTTTCAAGATAATTATTCACAGTGCCTCAGTGTAAGGGAAAAGGTGTACATTCAACCTAGTCTGCCATTTGGTGTTTCCAGTGGAGCACATTGAAGCAAAGTGCTGGAAAAACGGAACTCAAACATTCCAGGTCTTCTAGACACCTTCTACTGGCAGGGAAGATAAAAGATTAAATTAAAAGCCCCAATGCTTTTATCACTGGAGAAATCTAAATGCAGACAACTCCAAATTTTTTCTTCTGCAGAAAGTCTTAAAGTCTCCTTTTAATAGGTCATGAACAGGAACTCATAAATGTGCACCTATAGCTGATGTTCAAGGTGCATTCACACTCCCAACAAAATTTTCTTCCTGTGGCTTAGCCCCTTGAAGCAGGCTATGCTGCAATCCTGCACCTGGTTTTGGTACAGCAAGACTAACAAACCCTTACCGATAACAAACATCTGCCCATCAGATACAAGACCCAATAGCATCTCAAAGTAGCAAAGGAGTGGTGCCGTCTCTGATTCTATAGGATAAATAACACAAGGTCTGTGTGAAAGTCTGTGCCCTGGATGGTCCCTACTTCCCCATGCGAGGGAACTCTCAAACACTCACCAAAGTCTACGTGCATGTGGGAACCAGGATGAAGGTGGGCAGTGGTCCTGACTTACAGAGATGGAAAATCCCCACAGTTCCTCTGATTTTCTGTGCAATTTTCTGTACTCTTTGTGTGACATTTTAACCACCTTGTCAACTGATACAACAAAATTAGAGTCCATTTGCAGGGGTGTTGTAATTACTTTATTTCCTCTTTAAAGGCATTGCTTAATCTAAATTCTCCCCCACTTAAGTTTATTTCTATCTAAATAATTTGTATCTGTGAAGTTCTTTGAGGTCTTCAGATTTGAGTTGTGTTATTTTATGAAGCTTGATGTTTAAAGTAGTCTTAAATCAAAGCAAACAACATGACATATCTGGACCTAATTTGATGTGTAAAGACCATTATTATCTAGTTAGCAATCTCCTCTCAATTGTAAGTATTTTAAAAAGATCACTAAGAGAAAAATTCTGCAGTGTTACAGTCAACACATGCAAGTCATTAGCTAACAGAGTATCTACCCTTACCTATAGACAGAATTTTGTCTCTTAACAAGTGATGAAGAGCAGCAAGAAATTTTCATGTAGGCATCCTAAGTGGTTCTAGTCTAATTGATTAGCGTTTCCTGAGCAGAAGTGGCAAGCTAACACTACTTTGCTGATGTCAGCTCAGCTCTGACATCAGTACAGTCCCTACTGCAAACTTTAAAAGGACGTGTAAGTAATATGAGCAGATTTTTATTTTGGACCCATTAAAATGTTAGAGATCTCACTGTCAAATAAAACCAGCAATATGGAAATGAAAAGCAGTTATTTCCAACTTCAACTATTACCATGAAGAGACATAAACTAAAGTAAAAGTGTACTTGAAGCTTTCTTGGAAAAACAGCAATATTGAATTCTTGGGAGTTCATTAATCTGTACAACACGGTCCAGCTTAATATTGCAAATTCCTCAGCTTTCATAACTAAGCAGCCTTCTGTTGAGGGAAATGCAATGAAAAAAACAAAGAAGAGGTGATGAAATAAAATCAGTACAAACTGAAGGTTAGTAGAGCCTTGTAATTCCAGTTACCTCCATGGTCAAGTTAACAGGCTTTTACTGTACACAAACTAATGCCTTGTTTCTATCAGAAGACAGATGTGTGATCCATGACAATCACTACCCACTAGACAGTCCATTTAGACAAGGGAACAAATAAACACTGCTTTAGGAACACATTAAAAAAAAAAAAAAAAAAAAAAAAAAAAAAAAAAAGCTGATGCCCAAGACACTGCCATGTAAGACAGCCTGAGCTCAACTCGCAGGCAGGGTGAGAAGGAACTCTGACACTCTAGTGCAAGTGCAGTATTTGGAAAAATAAGTGGGAGTTGTGAGGCTCTGGCACAAGGAATGGTGGAAGCTGAAGAGAATTTTTGTTAGCAATAGTCTTAGAAGGTCTGGAAATACGCAAACACAGAAACTGTTTCCTGTCCAGTAAAATTAAACTTTGATACATCTTCTTCATGTATCTGTTATACATATCAACAGGACCACGCCAGAGAAACGCATGTCTCATCTTGACCTTCCTCGGAACAAGTTGCAGTGTCGTCAATTATTTCAAAGAGCAAGAATGCTAAATGCAATCGTATCTTGAGATTCTGTAGCAGCTATACATCTACAAAAGACATGAAGAACCAGGTGCAAAGCCACATTCAAGGATACATGTAAACCCTGCTCTATTGTCATAACATGAAAAGCGTGTTTGACCAAGTGAGCTTATCCTTTATGCTCTTCTAAACACATGCTTCATGCTGTATCTTTTAACAAGCAGCTGGCTGTTGCACCAATTCATAATACCCTGAGTAGCACCACTTGCAAATTACTTCCAAAGAAATGAGTACTTAGAAATTTGTCAGAGACCTGATTAGATGGTGAAATGAATCTGTGTTAGAGGCGCAATAGACTTTGATCAGTTTAAAAATGGCTTGTTTGAACATTTGAAATCATTAGCAGGGTGCAAATGGGAGTGATATAATTTAGTGTTGAGAGCAATTAGATTGGAGTTCATTTTGTAGTGTCTATTGAGTATGATATTTTTATCTGCTTTATAAACATTATAATACTTGCATAATAGATGCGACACTCATTCTTCTTGAACATTATTATAGATGTCTTTTTCAGTAATATTCATACACATGAAAGCAGTGGTAAAAATAGTATTTACTCATAACCTGATCTCTCTCTGAAAGACAGCTGAAGATTTCGGTGGATCAAATGCTTACTCTGCCTTCCAAGATCTTTAGACATTTATCCAAAGATCTACTAAAGCAATCAATACAGATGGAAGCGAAGCTTAAAGACCTAGATCTACAAGTTACTGAGACTGGTTTAGAAAAATCCAACTACACATATTAAATAGAAAGCAACTTCCTTACAAAATATCATTAATCTGGAAATTATACTTCCAGTTTCTCCCAAAATTTAAAGTATTACTTCTAAAATAAAGCCAAGTAAAATGAACATGCTCCAGAGAGATTTCATTCAGAAAATATAGTGATCAAATTCCAGAGTTCTCTGTTATCTATCAAATTTATTTCATATTTTCTATGTGAAATTCTGATGGTTGCCTCCCTGCCTTGTTCTCAGCAGTCCTCCCCCAGTCTCCAGTAACAAAAATGTAAAGCTTTCATATCACTTTGCAGCAAAGAACAGTTCAGAAATACAGGGGGTTTTAATGGTAGCCTGCAGAAAAATAAACACATTGATTGTAGGGGTCTGAAACTCAAGATACATAGCCCAAGAAGCAACCTACTGACAGACAACAGGGTTTTCAAAATCTCATTATTCCACATAGTTCAGTATCTTTTTGCATTAGAGTAGATCACATTAAGGGCCTGATCCAACCATTTCAAACTCAACAGCAGTCTTTCCATTGCTATCAGTAAGCTTTGAATCAGACACCTAAGCATGGAAGTTGATATACATGGAATAAAAGTGCCATCTAGAAACCAGTAGCAGGACTGCCTCCATGTGATTCATGTGCAAAAGCAAAAAACACGCAGAAACAGACTAGTAAATGGGTGGGTTGGTTAGGTTTTTTTCTAATGGCAGCGTTCACCATGAGTCATTTCTAATACACAACACTTACTGTTAAATGGACCGCTTCAGTCTTTTGAGTAGTTTTCCTCACAGTACCTGTATGTGAGGTATGGAAATAATTTTATCTTCATTTATATACAAAAACTTTGGGCATTTAAATATGCTCATAAAAAGAAATTCTGTGGCAATGAAGGAAGTTATGAAGCCAAAACACGAAGTTCATACAACCAACTTTTTCTTCCCCAGCTTGAGTCTCTTGCTTACTCAGGCACTGCTGCAATATTTGTCTCTGCACCATTCCTAGCCAAAAAATTACTGTTTCCTTCAGGGTAGCATCAGGAGTTCAGACCTGTGGCACCAGCATGTTCCACAGTGGCTCTGGTTGGGGATTCATCCCAAATCAGAGGATAATTGCTTGTTCCTCAAAGCCCTATTCCAGGTTCCACAAGCAGGTTTTGCTGTTTCTAAGGGCAGCATTGACAGAGGAATCTGCATTGGCGCCTTAACCAGAGCACCCATAGAGGCTCTGCTAACAGGTCAGAGGAAAGCAGCATATAGGCAATAACTGTCACTATTTAATGCTACAAAAGCTCCTCATCTGCCATGTAATTTATTCCTTTTGCTGAAGCTAAATCCTTAGAGCAAACATAACAACTACATACAGAATCAGTTTCAAATAAATGATGACTTCTGCCCCATTGCCAAGTTTTCACTCAGGAGCTTAAAATTTGTTGTCAAGCAAATCAAAAACTGCTGTTCCTGTTATTAGCACTCCACACCTATCAAACCATTACTTCTCATTCAAATCCTTCATAAAAACTCAGCTTGCTTAAACATGTGGTTGTGGGGGACTAAGTCTGTGAATTTTTTTATTTAAGATTTTTTTAAGCTTCATTCATCCTGCTTTTTCAGTCACATATTTTAGAAGAGCCACATAGCATGGTCTTTGTCATAGGTTGTAAAGCACAGAGTACACCAATAATCATAAATTTAGTAATAAAAGATTAAGAAACAGAGTCAAGCTAATCAGAAAAAGATATTTTCCCAGCATCATATGTATTTCAAATATTTTTTCTTATTCTTTTTCCTTCCTGAAGGACATGTCAACATGGAGGGCAGAGCAAAACAAAGCAATCCAGCTCATGAGTTAACTCTAGTTCCCACGAGGCAGCTGAGAACAAGGTTAAGTAGAATCATCCCAAAACACTTCACCTATGAATTATTTTTCTGAAGCAAAATGTTTCATTTGGCCTATGCAAAATACAGAATTGTATAAATAAATAAAAAAATTGTAGAAAATTGACTGTGTTCAAAAAGTAACAAGAAATATATTTTTCTGCTGCAGATGGCCAGATGGAAAATAAACCAACAAGCTTTTAAACACAATTTGTCCATCTAAATAGTTTCATTGTTTTGGGAAGGGAAGGTTTTTTAGTATTATTTTATTCTAAACAATCAGTCCTTCAAGAACACCAAGTCACTTAAAACAGAAACAGTAAAATAAAAATCTTTCTGCCTTTGTTGGAAGATGTGTGATCAAATAAAAGCCACCAATGGTGAAAGCAAGATGATTTCAGAGAGACAGAGTTAAATAGAGAGGCTCCCAGATGACCTTACTAACAGATGTGGATAGTATATTACATCATCATTATGAGGCAAAACTACTCTTTTTGCTTGTAAGTTAAGTTAATGTGGTAATATCAGTACTTAGGGATTTTAATAATAAAACAGGTTTCAATCACCAGCACGTTTCTACACCTGGTGAGGATCGAGTCAATTGTATCAGGATGCATCCTGCAGAGCATTAGCTACTTACAAGTGATGTCCCTGTTCATCTACCTCCAAAGCTTGCAGGATAGCAAAACAGGAGCAGGAGAGGGAAGGGAAGCCAGCGTGGGTGGCAGCAACGCTGCTTCTGACAGGCCCCTTAACTGAGCCCCCATATAGGCTCCCAACACCACCCACCCACGCCACAGGGATAAAAGACAAGCAAAATTAGGGCAGGCCTTGCAGCAGTCAATACAGAAATATCTCTAGGACTGATCTGAATAGACATTGCAGAACTAAGAGCTATAACGTGTACACAAATGGTGAGAAGGAGCACTCAAGCCCAACCCAGTCAAGACAGAGGGAATCAAAATGTTTCCTCACCTCACTTGCTGCAGCCTTACCACTTGTTTGTATTCTCCAGTTTGACCCTCCTGTGGGCCTTGCCAGTGGTACCTCCCTATATTTGGGCAAGGACCCCTACCCCTCACATCTATCTTCCCCTGAGCAGCTCCACAGAGAACTTCCCTGTGCCAGATCCAAGTGATGCACCCCAGGTCAGGAGGCTCCTCAGTAGAACAAGGAGCTTTCCTCTCACCTCTACAGTGAGAAACAGGAAACTTGTATAATCAGTTAATTTAGACACTGAAATGAACGTTGTTTTATGTTCTGACATTAAAGGATATAAAAATAATTTAAAACCTGGAAGGCAAATTCACTGTTGGTGCAAACAGCTGACTTCAGTGACATTCAGCTTGTTTATGCAAGCAGCGAATTTGGCCTGCATGTACTTTTTGCTCAATGTTTCTGTCAGACAATGTAGAGCTAACAATATTTGGCTTCATCTCACTCTGGGCAGATCAGCTATTTGCACCCAGGACTTTTTTCTTTGCCCGCCAGTTTGAATTTTCCCCCAGCCCAGGCTTTGATGTACCTTTATAACAGCTGCAAAACACATTTCATGCCAAGGAGCAATTTGCAGGCACAGCACTAGACATTTCAGAGCATTGCTAGTTATTCATACAGTATTTTTTTGGCAGGTTTTTGAAATATAATACCATAGAACTGTCGCCTCTCACAGTAACAAGTATTTTCATGCATTTGTCTTTTCTGTGAAAATAATTCATAATTTTTTGCCACAACAGAGAACTCATCTAGCAACACAGAAATTTTAAATCCAATATTTTGCTTTTAATAGTGCTAATTCGAAAGCAGTCTTGACACATGTGTACAAAATATCTCTTGCAGGTAACAGAAAGGAGACAAAAAAACCCCAAAACCATACCACCCTTACATTCCCCACTGCATGCTTCAGCTGACCTACCTTCCCCCAGGGAAAGAACGCAATGCCTGGTAAATCATATGCATGCTGTGAAAGCAAAGGCTCATCTCTCTATTCCTGCTTTGTCTGTACAAAATGCACAAACTCATCCTTTTAATTTGGATAATAATTCCACATAAGAAAAGATTTCTGTTAAGGGTATCGGTCATATGTACTTCATCTACTTGAAATTTCTAAAACCAGGCCAGGAAGGCTCTGAACTTTGTAATTTATGAGTGATTTCACCATAAAGATATGGTAAATGATTAAAAAAAACCAAAATGAACCCAAACAAACTATACCTTGCACTCATCCTTTACCATCAGTAGCACTACCAGCAAAAAACAAAGCTGTTCATAGTATCTTTTCTCAGTGAAAAGAGTTTCCTCCACAGGCTAGCTTCTGGAGTATGAGAGGTTTAGTTGCCTTCTAAGACCCAAATGTATTTCCTACAAAGCTCTCCAAGGACAGTTTTATCACAGATTTAAATTTCATTGATCTTCAACTATTAGCAAGCCCTTCCTACAGGCCAACAGCCACAGGGCACCATTTCTAGCCTTCTGTGTTTCCTCAGTTCAGCAGGTACACCACTGTTTTCTTACCTTTTGTTTCACATCACAGGTAGACTTAGCCATCGTCCTGACCTAAATTTTCAATGTAGAAATCAGCCATCCAAATCTCATGTGCTGGAAGACATCCATCTCTATTCACCAAATCCTCCCCACCTCATTTACCTTATCAAAAACTAATCTCATCAGACTTAAAGGCATTCTGATATTCTGGCTTTTAGCAAAGTACTGACTCATCTCTGGGGGCTAAACTGGAGGCATTTCCAGGAGAACCTCCTGAGAAAAGCTGCCTGCAGCAAGTTTCAGCCCACCAGCGCAGGTCCCCCCTGTCCTGGAAGGCAGGTCAGCCCTGCTTGTCCAGGAAAGGATGTCCTTCTCCCATCTTCTCCAGCCCCAGAACCTCTTTAGGAAACAGAGAAAAGGATAACCACTGCCAATTCACCACTCTGCTCCTGCCCCCTTATGTACCATCCTCAGCTGCCAAGCAATTTGATATTCAGTTGGCAGCAAGCATCTTGTTCTCTCAGAGAAAGTAAACTAATTGCCTTCATTATTACTGTTGTTTCTCATCCCATTTGTGCTTTCTGCCACTTGGCTCTTTTGATCATTCATTTTAAACATACACAGACTTCAATCCATTTAGATTTATCAGTGTTGTATTCTGCAGGTTATTACTCTTTCCAGAAAGTAAGTTTTCTTGTAGTTTGATAGTGTTTGGATAAGTATGGAGTCAGTGTCTCCCTTTGCACCTTATTTACTTTTCCCCTTCTTCCACATATCAGTTAATAAAAAAATATGGATGTAAAGGGTAAGAAAATCTTACTAGATAAGAGCAACTGCAGAAACATACAGAGAAGTTAAACACCATCACCTAGCAAATCAATAGCAAAGTCAGAAAAACTTCCAATCTCTTGATCTAAATCCTAGACAGTCTCAAAAAAGTACTTTATTTCTAACATCGCCTTGGCCTCATTTATGACATATTTCTCATTTCAGTTGCTCGAAATATTTTCAACAGTGAAAGAAAAAAATACATGATAAGTTCTCCTTTATTTTCCTGGTTTAGTTTTAAATTAAAAAGAAGAAACTAGCTTCAACCCTAAAACCTATATTTCAAAATTTAGGTTTGATTAAAAAAGGAGAGATTAAATGGACAACAGAAAGTGTGGATGATTTTTTGTTTAAAATGAGGCAATTTTTATTAAGAGCAGGAGGAAAAATCTCTACAAGTATTTCTCAACTGTAACTTGCTAAAGATAGATAAATATAAAATACAAATGTTTGACTCCAATTTGGTGTACAGAATAATAACTACATAACAACAATAGTCAAAACCTAAAGATTCGGTTCTCAGGATCTTCTAATATTGAAAACTTTACTTCGAAGCATTTTTGCCCAAGTATTTGATAGATGAAAAAGATACAAATACCCAAAATGATCAGAGCAGATAGCACAGCAACTAGCCTTCAAGTTGTCATTTAAGAGACTCGGATAGCAAAAAATACAGCCAGCAAGGCAGCTGGATGCACAATTTATTTCCAGTCTCTTTTCTCATATTAAAGACTATTTCTCTGTCATAGCAGCAACATTCATTATATTTGGAGCAGTGAAACAATGAAAACATCATCACACCGTAATTGGCCTGGGAGATGCTGGCATTAGGGTATGTCAGTTCTTTCAGTCAGAGGAAGATTGTGGCTCATTCCTCTGCTGATCCCCACCCAGAAACAGAAACAGCTCTGCAGCCAAGAGCTTCTACACCTATCTTAGAGCTATTAGTCTATCCTGTCATGCTTAGATGCCCTAAAACAAAGTGATCAAACTCAAAACGAGCAGTCAGTCATCCCTACTGGATTCCACTCTGGCTTGTAACAAATTGTGGGTTTTATGAGCAATTACAATTAAATCATTCTGTGATGAATCTGTTGTTGAGAGGCACCATAGGAACAAAACCAGCAGAATAATTCAATTTGTTTTCTCACTAAAGATACATTGTTGATCCGTATTTTTCAAATCAAGACCTTCTACCCTTGTGTCTTGTAAAAGACAGAGGACATTTCTCTAACCTCATTAAGTTCATAACAAAGACCAGAAGGAATACTGTCTTCAGTTTTCAAAAGATGACATATGGTGTGTTCCACAGGATTGTCAGAACTAATTTCTGAAATCTTCACCTTAAATTGGCTGACAACTGTGCTAAGCTAAATTTATTTTTGTATTAACCCTTAGGAATACAAGCACTTTCCAGATTGCCAGCAAATAGCGATACTAGCAACTTTGCAATTCCATTCTGTTGTTCATCTGAAAGCTTCAAGGCATTATACACGTGCCAATCTTCAGAACACCTAGTAGGAGAGATACTAAAGCCCCTTTAAAGATAGAAACATAGAGTAACAAATACAATAAATTAGATGCAAAGTAAGATTGCAATTCAAGGACAAAGCCAAGGAGCTAATTTCCCAAGACCTAGCTCATAGCTGCTGACAACCTTACTGTTAAAGACAGTATTTCCTAAATGTTTAGCAAACTCGCTACAGTATCAGCACCAGCCAGTCTGAAAACTTCTGAAAGCTATCATTTTCACATTCACAGAAAACCATCCACATGAGGCACTGACTCCAGTCCTGTTGACTTTATGAAAGCTGTTCTGGGTGGGACCCAGAAAGATGTTAATTTCAACACTTCCATTCATGTACATCAAGAATTTGATGAAAACTGGGAGACCTCTGCCTTGCTAGAGAATCAAATTGCTATTGTCCTGAGCAAGGACCTTAAAGTGAGATGCTCAAAACTATTAAGCAACTTATTTCCCCTGCCCACCCCTACAAAAAATCTATAAATGGATAAAACATTGTTCTGTACTTCACAGAATCTATGAGGAAAGCTGATTAAATACAAAGTTACTCAGTTATTACAGCCAGCAATCATGTAGACAGGACGTTAGTAAAAAGAAAGTTTTTCCAATAAGTGCAGTGTCACCAGGTAAAACTTCTTCCATCATTTCAGATGGGCTCTTCTAGCTTTTGCTGAAGGTTGTTTCTAGCATTACTCTGTACAGCTGTAAGGCTACCTAAAAAGATCAATAAGATCAGTGAACGCTAGCAAAATCAGTTTTAACAACACATCCAGACATACATTTCTCAGAAACTAGACAAGGTAGGCATTCTTTGGCTTAGTAGCAGAGAAGAGGAAAGCTTACATCTCTAGAAATCATTTCCCATTGATCGTTTCTTGACCAGATACACAGCTTCCCTCAACTCCATCTAGAGAAGTTGCCTTAACCATTCCTAGTTTTTCATTGCACTACGGCATATTGCAACATACTACAGTTCCAAGTGAGGTATTTTTCTCACAAAACATTTGACTAGAAGAAAAGAAAAGCCTTTTTGGAAGCGAGGAATAACTGTTGTCCCCAAGATATTTTTGTTCCCTCAACTGTAAGTTAGAAATTCCTGCACATTGTTATCTCTAAATCTAGCTACTCACAGATTCTTCCTAGCTGTATTTCCATAATCAGCTACAACCCATACTTATTTTTGGTCTGCATGTTCATTGTGCCTGACTGCAGTGTTAGAAATCACAACCCATCTGGGTACATTTTTTTTCTTTATCTGACTACTGTTTATTACGGCTAACAAGAATTTGCCTCTGCATTCTCCCCAAGCCGTGAATGTGGTTATTCAATCACGATATGTAAAGATCATTTCAGAGGTAATCTCAGATTCAACAAAAAGTATAGGCAAAAAGTACAGGCATTCATTTCATGAACAAAAAATACTTCAGCTGGTGTTGTTCAGGCAACAACATCAACTTACATGCAGTATTTGGGAGACATCACTCGGATTGTCTGTGAATAAAGAGTCTTCAGAGCCAAAGACTCTCTCTGTCATGCATCAAAAATTAAGCTCGCAAGCTCCTCTAGGCAGAGAGGAAGAAACAAAGAAAACATTCAAGTCACTTTTAATCACATACACATAATACACAAGTGAATGAACAAAAATAACACCAGTATAAATCCTTCATCTAGCAGCTCATCACCTCCATTGGAACTGCTGAAGCAAAGACTTTATGTCAGCTTCATATTGATCATAGATGGAAATCGGTTAACCATTTTCCTCTCACCATGAAACTGCAAGTATCTTTGTAATATAAAAGTTGCCTGTTCAACAACAAAGACGCTTTAGCTTCAACAGTCCTGAAAATTAGGCCGATAACTCCATTGTGCTGCGGCCTATATTCAAAACTTGATGCAGTCAAACAAATTAGAGATGTCTATCTACTGTTCAGAATGAGACCTCTTGATTTGGGGGGGGGGGGGGGGGGGGGAGGGGGGAGGGCAGCAGGGTCATAATAGCATCAATATGTCTGAATTTTTGTAAATATTTTTTCAATTGTTCTCTAAAAATTAAAAGTTACTTTTTTCAGTAAGCTAGTATAAGCTCAGGATCCATAGTTTCTTACAGAGCTGTGCAGAGGCATTCTGGAAAGAGATACAGACATTATTGCCAAAATTCCAATCATTAGAATACATGAAGTGCTACACCTGAGAATACGGTAAGGTTGTAAGATCAGACAGGCACAGTTGGCCTGTAATTAATATAATTGCACTGACAAGTATATTCATGTGTGCATATATAGAAAAATAGTTATAGCATAAAAATTTTGTCTTGCATAATATTAATTTACATATAAAGTAATATTTAATAGAAGTAATTATTTCCTGCAATAATAATGTTTTCCAGTTACACTTCATATACAGTAAGAGCTTATGTGTGTGCCAAAGCATATAAAGGATTTTTATGCTAAGTCAATGCTACAACATTGTATTAGCAAAACATTTGGGAGCCAGCAGGCCCTACGTTCTCAAATATCTTTGAGTCCAAGCTTGTTTTGCACCAGCTACATTGGCAAAAGAGTTTCGCTTTTAAACCAAAGTCTTGACCTTTCCAGGGCAGCAAAAGTTTCTACTGTACATTGCCATTTCCAAATATAGGCAGAAATAGTCCTTTCTGTACGTTCACAGGAAGGTACTCCGGTTCATTTTCAAGTGAAATACAAACCTATTTTCCCAAGCAAAGCGGCAAAACTCCAAGGGCAGGGGAAATGGTTACTGCTGGCCTTCAGTAGGATGATGTCTACTATGTGAAGCTGTGTAGCTGTCCAGGATCTAGGTGTCCCAAGACATCTTCAGGAAAGTCTCTCAAAAGTACAAAACCCACTAAGATACTGTTTAACAGCATATGTAGGCCCTAGTTTGCACAGTCTTTCCTACTGGTTTCAGTGCTTCAATCGGTTTTACAACACAAGTCTGAACACACTTTAGTAGGCTCAGACTCCCAAAATGTGCTCAGTCTTATTGCTTGAGGAGGTGAAGCAGCTCTCTAAAATAACAGTACACTCTTGTACAAACACGTAACTGCTGAAAATGGAGACATCCCAGCACAAAGGGACGCTCTTGCACCTCCATCACCACATTTCCATACATTGCTGGTTTAGAAAAAGGTTCATCTTCATGACCCTAATGTATTCAGAATTCTCCTTGATGACTGCAGAAGAACAGAGCCCCACACACACCTGCTGCCTTCTCTTAACTTTTGATTCAGCAAAACTTTAACTAAATCTTATCAGTTAAATAATCATGACATTAACATGAACAGTTGCACTGCTATGTTGCTTACTCTTCTTGTATCCCCATCAGGTCCATTTAATTTATAGCATCTCTGAGATGAGGACTAATTACTGCTTTGTGTTTGCACTCCAATATGATTGAGCCCTACTTACAAGCATTTAAGATAATTATTGCATACTTGTATAAATTGCCACAGAGACAATTCAGGCATAACTACTTTTCTTCAGTGCATGTAAAAATCTCACTTTGCTGTTATTTGGAAAACAAGATATAGCACTGAGAACAATAAGAATTAGCAAAAAAAAAAAACCAACTTATCTGTGTGTGTGTCTGTGTGTGTCCATCCATCCGTCTATCCCCCTGTCTAAAAATTTCAGGACCTAGGATCAAATTTTCATGCCTAATCTGTTCTTATCTGAACCAACTCTCTATTGAAGGCAGAAAACAATTAAGTGAAGCTCATGAAGTAGCCACCCTTGAATTTTTGGTTGAAGATGCAACTCCTTGTAATTTTCTATTTATTTTCCACTATATGAGGTTGAATTAGCTTAACATTTGCAAGATGTAAGCATCATTGAGCCTAAACTAGAAACTACACCTGATCTGGCCTCAAATATCACAAACATTATTAAAGTCCCTAACATTTTTCTAGTGGAGAAGTTTTTTGCATGGAAAATAAGCAAAAATGTTAGTAGCTCCAGCTTCACCCAATACTTCATATAAATGATGGCATACATTAATGGGATGCAAGCTTTCCAACAAATTCATGATAGGAACATTTCAACATTATGCATCAGTTTTTCAAACTCATTTCCAGTAGCATCACAGCTAACTCTCCACCAGAATATGTTGAGAATATGTGCTGACTTAGTTTTTGGGTTTTCTAAAGCAAATAACCTAAGAAAAAGTAGATACTTTAATCTATGTAAATATAAAACTATACAAAATTATGATGAAACAGTTAAAGTGATACAGATTATTAAATTAACCTGCCTCAACAGTCCATGAGGAAGGAAAACTGGGCTATCAAAATCAGCTGTAATTGTTTAATGTGGATGAAAACCAACAATTCAGAACTGATCATATAACTCACAGTTAGTGTGCGAGTGTTAATGTGCAATACCTACGTGAATCAGGCTCTATTGATATATTTTAAAGATCCAAAATCTATTTTTGTAGAAATTGTTTAGAGAAATGGAATCTAACCTACAGGTTAGCATCTTAGAAACACCAATTCAGAATTTAAACAGCTTAATATATTATCGTACTAAACACCCCAGTATTTTCAGAGAACAGGAGTCTGTTTGTTTAATCTCCTGGGATATTACGGATTAAGACATTAAAATTGCATGGGAAAGCATAACTGTGCCCCCTTGTGTGCATTAGTAACATCATCATATGACAGGTCCTGAACACATTACATGCTTTTCTGCCAACTTAGTTTTCAGCTTATGAAACTTTTTGTAGAATTTAGTTAACGCTGGGAATAATCCTGTAATGAGTAGCACAAATGTGACCGATAACAGGCAGCAAAGGGAGATGCACCGTAGGCCAGCCCTCCATCCCTACCACTCATGAGTGCTGTTTGCCCATGATACCCTCCAACACTGCTCACAGGCAGAGGAAATTAAAAAGCTGAATTTAAGCTGAAGGGAAGAACAAAGTACAATACGCCTGCAGCACGACTCATTCAATATCACTACCCCCAGGCCAGCAGTGTTGGGGAACATTGCCACAGGCAGTGTTTAATGCTGTCTTTAATATGCTTAGAATAAGCATTTTTATTTTAAAAAAAATTCCTATACCGACTGAGGATTATTTTTTTTTAATTACAATAATGGAGCACAGTCTCCAGAACTCCAAAGAGTCTTTCCAAATAACAATGAGTAGTTGCAGTGACAGCCTCTGAGCTTTTCTAACACAGTGAAATAAGGTAACTTGGGTGTCATTGGAAAATTACATTGGCTGCAGTATTCTGCTCTGTCCACGGGCCGATGTACTCTCAGAAGGGAACTACTGAAGATCTCCAGGAAAATTTGTTCCCTGTTCAGTCATGTGACTAAATACCACTTAGGTTAATTCAAAACCAAAAGTTATTGATTCTCTCTGCTTTTAAACAAGCTAATTTTGAGGTACCACATGGATGAACAGAGTACACAGAAGTCTGGCTGGGTACAGCACTGGAATTCTCTCTGTAGACAAGCTAGATTCCCTTCCTTCTCAAAAATCATTAAAAAAAACCCAAAGCATTTCCAATTTAGACAATAAAGTTTAATTGCATAAAAATCATGTATCCAATACTAAGCAAAAGAAAAAAACCCACCAACAACAACAAATTTTAGAGAGGTTTCAGTGTGTAAAGCAGGAAATTGTTTGCTTTGTTCCCTCCCTCTCCCACCAGAGACAGTATTTATACTCTTGGCACAATGTGACAGAGCAGTACCTTAAAACAATAAGTAGGATATAATTGCTTTAAAATCTATTTCAGTACAGACTAGGTATGACTAGGGTACAACCTCACCACAAGTGTTGGTGTCCAAAATTATTTGTCTACAGGAGAAAGGAGTCTTTACAGATGACTGCTTGACCTTTGTAGGAGGTTGAAGAACATGTTAGATCCTTTTCCTACCCACATATTCTGTTCTCCCAATTGCTGGTTTTCTGGTTATCGTAACTGATAAAAACAAAGAACTGCAGGTTAAACAGCATTTGCAGTTATAGATGTAACATTGCAAATAGTGGGATTAAGGCAATGAATACAGGCTTGCAGCCCCAAAAATTTTCAAAGATAGTACCTAGAAATTGTAAAAACATACAAAATTAGATTTTCATACACAGACATATACATGCAAATTGTGAAGGTGATGCCTAAAACACCACCTGACTTTCAGAAGTAATACAATCCAACCCTTAAAAAGGAAGAAAAAAAAATCTGAAAAGGCATGCATAACACTGAAAATACATTACCAAGCTACCAATAAATTAGCTGCACTAACTGGTATCTTCTCTTTTCTGTGTATCTGACCTCTATAGTCTCTGCAAAGACCCTCACCTCCCTGTGGACCTGAGCAGTCCCCCATGCTGTATATACACCCTCGGGCTGTGCAACTGACTGTGCGCTGCTTCAGGAGCTTCGTTTGAGACACACAGACCCATAGAAACCAGTTAGCCATGCCAGGTAGGCTGCTCCTGGGGCTTACACTGGGCTGCTTTCAATTTCTCCCACTTTCATCTTCCCTGTTCCAGCAACCATTACAGAGGGGGAAGGATGAAGAAGGATAAAATCCCTGAAGCCTACAAAAGAAAAATTAACAAAACAGGCAATCAAGATCTGCGGAAAAGCAGGCAGAGCATCATTGCCAGAAATGGAGGGGCCCAAGACAAGTTTAGCCATTCTAAACATTAGGAAAGATAGGCTGCTTTGCCGTCTAAAATCCTTTCACTCCAATTACTATGCATAAATACTGTATTAAAAGAATCTTCAGATGAAGGACATGGAAATTATTTTTGTAATCAGATCTTGAAATCTTTGAGGTTTTTTTCCATGTTGGTTAACTAACACAGGCTTCTTCATGGTATTCACGTGTATTAGTCAGCAAACATTAGAAATGTTAAAAAAACTACTGAAATAAAGGTAAATTGGTACTGAGCTACATCAAGAGAAGCTTAAAAATCTATTTCAGCATGTGATAGAGAGAGTTTTAGCATATTGCACAAACTTCAAAATCCCATTCTTGTGCTGTTTGCAGGAAAAAAACCCCACAAATTACTCACTGCAGCCAGAAAGTCTGTTCTGGTAAGAGTTTTATTGGCTAAGCATGATTTAAGATGGAGCAGTCTTTTTTCCATATGATTTGCTGTTTTTCTTCATTATCCCTCCACCCCAGAAGTTCTTCTTCAAGTGAATCAAGTAGTTTTCCCTTGAATGGGATTTTAAACACTCATGATAACAATTCTGATAAGTAAGACTGCAAGCACAAATGCCTCAGTCATTCAGGAAAAATCTTTTGTGAGAAGTAAAATTTTTAAACTGTTTAGTTTTCAGGTAGTATCTTCATTTGAATTGTTTTTTTTTTATGAAAAAATGAAAATTCCATAACTCCTGAAAATCCAGTCTGTATAGGTATCCACTCTGTTCAAGGTTGTCCAATCCCCTGTTAATGCAATAACTCTCTTGTTTTTGTGATCTTTCTGCTTCCAATGTGTGCCACCCGTCCAGTCTCAACTTTGCCACTTTCAATCATTAATAATGTTCTAGTGTTAATCATTCTTCAAAAATAGATGAATGATGCATCTGCATGGATTTTAAAGTACAAAGTTGCATCTTTATTAGCCGTGAGGTGATCTTCCTCTCCCAAAAACCTAATACCTTACTGGGTCTAGGCTGAAGTTAAACGATATCTTTTGAGCACTTATAAAGCAAATGCCCTGACTCCTTTCGTCCTTATGATGATATACCAGCTATACCCTAAGATTCTGTTCATTATTTACCCCTGAAATCTGGTTTTCTCAGCTTTGCATTCCTTTAAAGAGTTGTAAATTGATAAACTCTATCCCTATAACACGAAACAAATCATATTCTTACTTCATTTTAAAGCAAAATTGTCCCTTAAAATGCAAGTAAAGACACAGCCACCTGCTTTCTATTCTCCCAGATAAAGAAAAACACTTCAGGCCAAAAATACAGAGGCAAATCAAACATTTGGAGTCTAGGCAATATCTCCATTGTTTGGGAGAAGGACAAGCAATGCTAGCAGAACAAATGCCTGATTCTCAGGAAAGAAGACTTATCAGATTGCCAGTGGCTGCAGGAGGAAGATCAGAGCCTCTTCTCATTCAAAACTTAAGGGGAGTTAATGTCCCATAAACAGCGTATTTTAAGGGCAAAGCTATAAGGTAACTTTAGCTAGGGACACGTTTTACGTGCTCCAACAATGATGAAATTATATGATTAATAGCTAAGCAATAAGATACAAAACTGAGAGGAGTGGCGGACACACCAGGAGGCTGCGCTGCTGTTCAGTGAGACCTGGACAGGTTGGAGAGTTGGGTGGAGAGGAACCTAATGGAGTTCCACAAAGGCCAGTGTAAGGTCCTTCACCCAGGGAGGAGTAACCCCACGCACCAGTACACACCAGGCTGGGGCTGACCTGCTGGGAGGCAGCTCTGCGGGGAAGAACCTGGGAGTTCTTGTGGACACCAAGTTGCCCATGAGCCAGCAGTGTGATGCCCTTGTAGCCAAGAAGGCCAACAGGATCCTGGGGTGCATTAGAAGCATGGCCAGCAGGTCGAAGGAGGTGATCCTGCCCCTCTGCTCTGCCCTGGTGAGGCCACATCTGGAGTGCTGTGTCCAGTGCTGGGCTCCCCAGTTCAAGAGAGACAGGGAACTGCTGGTGAGGGCCCAGCAGAGGGCTACAAAGATGATGAGGGACTGGAGCATCTCCCTTATGAGGAAAGGCTGAGAGAGCTGGGCCTGTTTAGCCTGGGGAAGAGAAGACACAGAGGGGATCTTATCAAAGTCGGCAAATGTCTTAAGGGTGAGTGTCAAGAGGCTGGGGCCAGGCTCTTTTCAGCAGTGCCCAGCAACAGGACAAGGGACAACAGGCACAAACTGCAACACAGGCAGTTCCTTCTGAATATGAGGAAAAACTTCTTCACTTTGAGGGTTACAGAGTACTGGAACAGGCTGACCAGAGAGGGTGTGGAGTCTCCTTCTCTGTAGACATTCAGATCTTGCCTGGACATTTCTCTGTGCAACCTGCTTTAGGAGAACCTGCTTTAGCAGGGTGGTTGGACTAAATAATCTCCAGAGGTCACTTCCAACCCTGACCATTCTGTGAATCTGTGAATATTCCAGCAAACAAACTCCATTGAAACACCTTTTAATTTCAAAAATATTCTGAGTAACCCCCATTAATGCATGGGGGTTCAGCATTTACTTCACTTTCAGTGTTTACTGTATCATAATATTCCCAAATTTAATAAACAGATTAAAGATGCAGCATAGACTATATATCTTTCCTCAGATAACATTTTGAGAACTACTCAAATTTGAATTATTTTGTTCTGTCTCTCAGCTGGTAATAGAACTTCCTTCAAAGGCTCTTTGCAGGTCTAAAAATCATCAGGCCTACAAAACGTTGTATCACATGTCCTAAAGTATCACAGATTCAATCACAGATCAATCACAGATTCCTCACACCTCTTTTTCTTCTGCAGGTCATATCATATATAATGTTGGAACCATCCCCTAAAATGGACTGTGCTTCTGTTAAAATATGTTTTCCACAGAGAAAAGCCTCAAACTGAGAATTAAAAAAAAACTCAGAAGTGACTTCTGTCTTTTGATTAAAAAACAAAATATTTGAGCAAATAGAACGACAGCTTGGTTTGGGTTGGAAGGAACCTTAAAGGTCATCTAGTTCCAACCCCACTGCATGGGGAGGGACACCTGCCACTAGACCAAGTTGCCCAAAGCCCCATCCAACCTGGCCTTGAGCACTTCCAATGACAGAGCATCCACAGCTTCTCTGGGCAACCTGTTCCAGTGCCTCACCACCCTCACAGTAAAGAATTTCTTCCTAATATCTAGTCTAAATCTACCTCTTTCTGTTTCAAGCCATTACCCCTTGTTCTATGGCTACATGCCCCTGTGAAAAGTCCCTCTCCAGATTTCTGGTAGGCCCCCTTGAGGTACTGGAAAGCTGCTGTAAGGTGTCCCTGGAGCCTTCTCTTCTCCAGGCTGAACAACCCCAGCTCTGTCAGCCTGTCTTCATAGGAGAAGTGCTCCAGCCCTCTGATCATCTTTGTGGCCCTCCTCTAGACTTGTTTCAACAGGTCCATGTACTTCTTACACTGGGGGCCGTAGACCCAAACACAGGTCAAATACTTTTTACTAATTTTTTTCCAGGTTTTCTCAAGTGAAACTACAGTAGCCCCATGAGGCAGCCAGCCTTAACTTCTGGAAAGAGCTCTCACCAGAATTCCCCCTGACAGGCTCCACAGCAGCAAGGTGGCTTACTGTCGTGGTTTAACACCAGCCGGCAACTAAGCATCACACAACTGCTCACTTGTTCCTCCTCAGTGGATGCGGGACACAATCAGAAAGCAAGAAAACTTGTGGGTTGAAATAAAGACAGTTAAACAGGTAAAGCAAAAGCCGCACACGCACGCAAAGTAGAACAAGGGATTCATTCCCCCTCCCCACCGGCGGGCAGGCTCAACCACCCCCAGGAGGGCAGGGCTCCAGCACGGGTAACCGTGACTGGGGAAGGCAAACGCCATCACGCCCAACGTGCCCCCTTCCTCCTCCTTCCCCAGCTCTACCCGCTGAGCATGGCGCCATACGGTACGGAATGTCCCTTTGGCCAGCCGGGGTCAGCTGTCCCGGCCGTGCCCCCTCCCAGCTGCTGGTGCCCCCCAGCCTGCTCGCTGCTGGGGGGTGAGGGGCAGACACGGCCTCGGCTCTGGGTCAGCGCTGCTCAGCAGCCACCGGCACCTCCCTGAGCCACCAGCGCTGGCTCCAGCACAGATCCAGAACATGGCCCCGTACAGGCCACTGGGAAGAAAACTAACTCAAGCCCAGCCAAAACCAGCACACTCACCAAAGTGGCAGATGTAAGCACAGCACACTGGTTTCAAGAGGCAGGGTGAATCATTTCAGTCACTGTGAGTAGTAAACCACTGAAATGATATTGCTGAAAGAAAATGAGAGGAACACTGATACTGAGGAAGGTCAAAACACACAAATTGACATCTCAGAGAGAAGGAAAGGATATTTTTTTCTTAATGCCATGCTAATAAGGGTGAAATAGACACCAATACTGTTTGCAGATGATATAAATAAAATGGTGTGTAATGCTCGGTAAAGTGGTAGGTGCAAAGGTTTCACTTATGCTTTCACAGGGATAACACGCAAAGTCAAAAACCTTTTGTAAAATAGCTTCATTAACATTAAAAAGATGTAAAAGTATGACATTCTTCTAGTACTGAGAGCAGCTACAAAGGTAGTAACCCTCACTTCCTGAACATCACTTTATGTTACATGATAGCAAACCCCTGTGGAAAACACATTAAACAATATTAGCATAAAGCTTCCCACTGCACAGAGAACAGAATCTCCTTATGGTGACTAGAGCAGGCTAGAAGAAAAATGATGTCGCAAAAGGTGACCTCTGAATAATTTTATAGAGAAGTGATAATATAAACCTATTCTCCCAAAACAGAACAGCACAAGAATCGCAGTTATGAGCTGAAGAGGATTAGTTCAATTGTCCTATAGCAAGGAGAAAGTATTTGGTTTAAAATTAAGAAACTACAAATGAAGAAATATGATTACATTAAGTAAAATTCTGTTTTGTATGACCTTTCCTATTGACAACAGGGTATGAGTAATCTATAGAAACACTGGTCTTGTCATATCAAGCAGTGCATAGCAGCATTAATGCTGAAGACCTTCAAGACTCCCTAATGATAAATGGTTACACTGTGGTAGCACTAGTTAGCACGCAGAGTGCCAAAATCCCTTGAGAGTCAAAATATTCCCACAAATATATATCACCGATTAGAGTTTTGTAAAGTAAACACAGTAGATTTCTTACAAAAAAATTGAGCAATGGAAGGCAGTCTTCAATTTTATTCAGTAATCGGGATAATTTATTTTTTTTAGATGCGGTAAGAGTACAAATTCATTCCAGTTTTAGCCAATAAAAAGCTCCATTTATGGTCTATAGAAATGCTAAACTTGTACACTTTGAGGATTTATACATAAATAAAGCCTAAGCTTAAAAATAACCAAAGTATTTTTTCATTCCTGTTTAAAAATATTTAATAGTCTTTGAGCCCAGCTGACTGGCAGCTTTTTCACAAATTCAAACACTCCTATTTTCCTGAAAAATTATCATTAAAAATTGTAGTTATTTAAACTTCCTTTTGCTTTCCACAGTTAAAAAAAAAAAAAAAAAACCACACACATACAAAAAAACCCAAACCATAGTTTTCCTGCCATTTAATTTTTTCTACAACAAAAGAGCTTTGTCAAGGGACTTTGGGGGCAGCAGCCACCCCAGCAGCTCCCGCCAGGCCCCTCCTGCCCAGACGCTGGAGCGCAGGTGCCCGGGGCCCCTGCCCAGGCCAAAGGGCATGGCTGCCACTTTCCCGCCTCCGCCTGCAACCGCTAGCAAAGCTGCACATGTGTCCCACAGACACACACATGCAGAGGACACAAGCAGGGCCAGTCACTCAGGCTGCCACAGACAGGGTGCTGCCTTCAACAGCACCTACATACAGGACTCACATAAAACACAAGCCCAGACAGCCACATCCCTTCCCCCTTTTCAGCTGGTGGAGACAGGAGGTCACCGGTGAAGGCACACACAAACACATACCCACGCCCCACATTCACAAGCGCACGCACATCTGTGGATCCCCAAGTACCAGCACAGCTTCTCTGCCTGTCCAACACCCCTGCCCAGATCCTGGACCCCCTTCCCTGCCCCACAGGTGTCCTACTCACCAGGTGGTTCTGCTGGAGGTCTGCTAGTGGACACACACGCACACCAGATCTGAGGGAGATACCCTCGCCCCCACAGCAGCTAACACCAGGCACACAGGCCGGGGCACAGTCCTGCTCCAGCTGCTGGTGCTGAGCTCCAGCTGCTGGTGCTGAGCCCCTCACTCGCACTGTTCCTGCCCCAGTGGCTGAAGCCGAGACCTCCACCCGCTCCAGTGGGTGGCACCGAGACCCCGCGGGCTCCAGCAGCTGGTACCACAGTGCAAGGGTGCCCACAGCCCCCATCGGACCCCAGCAGCTGGCACCCAGTCCTTGCAGCACTCACACACACAGGACACACTGCGAGGTTACACAGAGAGATCATTAAAAAAGGATTTAATCAGAAGATGAGACACACTGTGGTGATGAGGTGCAGGGCTGAGACAAGCATACTGACCAGCCCTGTTTTACAAGTAACCAACCCTTTCATTACCCCTTCCTCTCTATTCCCACTTTGCTCCTCCCTGATCCCCTTCCCCTGCACATTTCCCATCGGTTTCTCTAGTACCACTGACCTGCAACATCCTGGACCCTCAGGTTTTCAGCCTTATCAGCTGCAAAGTCTAAGTTTGCCTGCAGTTTCCTGACAGCTCGTTAATTTTCGTTTCTTGTCCTTGTCCCACTATGTTTGTCTGTCAGGTCTGTGACTCTGTAGTTCTGTTATTGCTTCCCCCCTTCTCCTTTTCATTGCATTTGTCAAGGTCCTTGACCAGATAATCTTACAGAAATACATATTCCCACATTCCCCACACCCTTTATCTCTTAGTGTGACATACCCTATGTACTCCCACATAACTTCAGTCAGAAGTTTGTAAGGATAAGTGAAATCAAGTAAAAAATGCACTTTAAAAGAATCCATAGATAAATTGCTATGGGAGTATTCCACCTTCTACTCTTGCTTGAGGTGTGCTCAGGCGAGGACCGTACTCATACGCACACAGAGAATTTACACTCCCTGCATTTACAAAGTAGCTCCATTTTATTTCAAAGAATCCTTCAGGGAGGAAAGTTATACTCTGTGTGAGTAAAGGATGCTTTCAACTCAAAATACAAGGCAGATCATACTGCAATAAGCCAATCTTGGGGGGATGCGGGGTCTAGCTAGTCTACAAACCAAAGACAAGGATTTAGTCAACAATTCTACTTTATGAGAAGGAAAAAAAAATTACATTTTCCAACTTTGAAGAGAAGTTTGCAAGCTAATGCTATAACTGTTTCACTGTCTTTTTAAACCACTAAAAATGTAGAAAGTTTTTTGTCAAATAGAACTTAATTTTGACAGAAAGTTTATTGTTTCTTGTCCTCATGTTCCAATAGTTATAGTTATGTACCCGGCTAACTCTCCCCACTTTGCAAAAAAGGGTAACATCAGTTACAGGAGTAGCACTATGTAATAGTGCTTAAAGCTTCCACAATAGCAACCTTCCCACAAAATTCAGAGCAAATGCTAGGCACAGTGAGTAGCAATAACATACTGGCCAAGGATGGCCAGGGCATGTAACAATGAGGGCAAAGAAAACACATACTTAACAGAATAACCGGCATCATCAAAGCTGGAGAAAGAGGAAAAGCATGACATCTTTGAAATTGTCTGTTCCCCTCCAGAGGTCCAGAAAGTGTTTCTAGACTTCAAATGTCTGATCCCCTAAAGACTAATTTAATTCTCCCTCCTCCTTAATAAATTAATTTTATTTAAATGATTAATTTATTAAATAAATTTATTATTATAAAATCTTTTTTCTGTATTCTAAAGTTAAGAAACACTGTCAGGAGTATACAAGAGATTATATGCTTAAAATTTATTACATTTGGTAACAAAGAAATGATATTCAATGTTCCAAAACAAATATTATTTGATGTAGAGGATCTAGGGTGGAGCTTTTGCCAAAGTGTTAATCTAGGTAACCATCAGACCAGCTCAATTCTTCTAAGATCTTACAATGCACCTTACAATGACAGATAGAACCCATACTTGCTCAGCATATGCATCCATATTTCAGCCTAAAGCTCCTTCCTTACAAATGTGTCTAAAGTACCCCAGCTCTCTGTTTTAACATGCATTTTGTGTTAGAATTTAATTCCGCTATATACAAAGAATCTGACAAAACACTGTTCAAAAGATTAACTCTTCCCCCAACCTCAAGTCCTCCTAGGAAACCATACATTAGTGGAAGTTCATATGTATTCCCAAAAAGTTCCTCTAAGTATCACCATTTCATAGCAGTTATACTTGACAAAATATGCTGCAGCTTCTAATTGAGTCAGGCAGTTTTTATGAAGAAAGGCTTTTTTTTTCCTCCACTTTTACAAAACACAGCTTATGAATTCTACCTGCTTACTGATAAATTTGACACTATTGGAAAAATAAGGCAGCTGATTTAGGAAACAAGAATTATTCACACTGGGGAGGTATACATCATTAACCATTTTTTGTTTCTTAATCTGTTCTTCATGTGCTGTAGATAGAACAATTCTGCCACCTAGAGTAAAATCCAGGACCAAGATAAAAAGATTTTGGTGAACATGTATTATCTGCCTGACTAATTTGAAATGGAAGAGACACCTTCCGTGGCAGATAATTAAATGCAAATATTTTGGGTTTATTCATTTTTTTAAATTGTGCTACAAAATATTTAGTAGGCTGTTGCTATCAAAATCAGCAGCATTGCCAGAGAACTAGGTGAAATATGATAAATACAGTTGAGATAATTTACATTTTTATTGGCCTTTTCATTACACACACCTCCAAGTACTTCCAAAACTTCACAAAGCAGTTACCCATTTCCCTGTATAAATGGGACAGAATTCCATTAACTAAGTTTTAAATTAGGAATTGGACAAATCAGGAATCATAACCCAGTTTAACAGGAAAATGGTTTCTGTTCATTCTTTTTATGTATATACACACATACATCACATTTCCAAATATTTCTATTTCTGAGGCAAAAAACTGCTGCCAGTTGATACGTAAAACACTGCTACCTGGGAAGGGAAAATTGAGGTAACGGCAAGGGAAAGCAGTTCCTTACAAAGAGTTAATGATCTTTAATTTATATAAAAGCCAGGATTTTAGCATCTAATTAGTATGAATTACTGCATCTACCTCCAGCTCACAAGGGTGAAAAGCTGATGTATCCTTGGTTATGAATCTGTGGTTTTAAAGATAAATACAATAAATTTAAAGCAATAAATTGTCCTATTCTGAGGGCTCAAAGGACATATACTGAGGTCTTCATAAGCAGTTATGTCAAAGTACAAAATAGCACATAATTTTTCCTCTAATGACTGAAATACATTTGTGATGGAGCTGGTAGATGGAGATTTACTTCCAGCTAAATAGACTAGAAGTATGATTTTCTTCCTCTACGTTCTCTCTCTCAGACAGAGGAGAACGTTATATGGAAGGTAATGCAAGGTTACTCCCTTGGCTCACCAGGCGCTCTTTGAAAAGGCATGGAGGAGAATTCTCTTAAGTGGCAGGTTCTGGATGTAACCTTTGGATCACAGTCTTTAAAATATTTTTTTCTAGAAGCCAGGAGAGTGTGGCCAGATAAAGCATCAGGTTTTTTTGCAGTTCTCTTCCTTAAACTCCTGAAGACTAGATAGTGAGGTAGCTGGACCTTGGCATGACCCATCATGGCCATCCTTACATGTTTGTTTTTGTGATAGGAAAAACACCAAGAATGAGTTGTTGCTAGAACTAAAAATAGCCTGTGCTTATTAGCAATAATATGTTGCACTGGATGCACATAGCACACTTCATCTGAGGATCTAAGTGTTTTGCAAACATTAATTAAGCTCTGCACTGCTGTTATGATTCACAGAATGTCATTATCACACCCAAGGGATGTAGGAAAAAAGCCAAGCAACGTATAGGGAAGCAAGCCCTTGAAAGCACAATGACTCTGGTTCCATTTCAGATCCCATCAACCTACATACATCCCAGGACAAAAAGTAAAGTCAAGGATTACTCAGAACATAGCACATCATTTTTATGTGATTTTTGAAGCATAAATCACTGTAAAAATGTACTTCTGACCATTCTTTCTTTTCTTGTCACTTGTATTATTAGCATTTCCCAGTCCTATTATTATTCCTCTTTATTCTGATCTCTTATCTTGGTAACCCTGAGTACGTTCACCTTTCTTTTCAAATCCGCTAGTCTTTACCTACTTCCAATCATTTGTCCTTGGAGTATCATTTCCTTCAAACACCCAATTCTTCACATTCTTTCACTTGACGTTCCTACCCAGAAGTCAGATATTTTCCTCTCTCAATCTTTACCATGTTTCTCAATACTGCACTGATCATTTCTGACTCCCTGGGGAGGAAATCACTTTCTATTGTTATGAACAGGGAGTAAATAGGCATAGAGGATCTCAGGAGCAAAGACCAGCAACCAGCATTCATTGTTCTCCACTACTTCCTTTCTTCTCATCTCCATTAAAGCAGAAACACACTGAGGATGTGTCCTCAGAGTTTCAGTAACTGGCATGTTTAGTGCTGTGATAGGTCTTTATAGTATCAGTCGCGGCATCACCAGGAAGCCAGCACTCCTGCACGCCTCTCTGAAGTGCCTGTACGCTCTCACAGCATGCAGAACTGACATTGGGGCTTACAGGTCTGCATGCAATTGCAGAGGTATGATCCCATTGGGACCATGGAAACACGGTGGGATAACTCACACAACTGTTGCAATGGGTGGACACAAAGCATCATGGTGAGGAGGTGGAGTTGCCCTTGATGCGAGAGCACCACAGGGATGCATGGAGCTGGGTCTGGGGATGGGCGATGAGCCAGCTGACAACTTACAGGTCAGAATCACTGGACAGACCAAAACCAGTAATGTTGTGGTGAGTGTCTGCTACCAACCACCTGATCAAGAGGAAGTACTGAATTTCAGACAACTTCAGACAACTGAAGAAGCCTCACATGCACAGACCCTGGTCCTCATGCAGAATTTGACCACCCCAATATCTGGTGGAGGCACAGCACAGCAAAACACAAGCAATTGAGGATGTTTCAGGACTGCATTAATGATGACTTTCTGATACCAATGATCAAGTAGCCAACAAGGGAAGATGCTGGAATTTATACTTAAAAAGAAAGAAGAATGGGTCTGGAGTGTTCCAATTTAACCGCCGTAGACAGCTGAGCCCCATGCAGCCACTCACTCACTCCCCCAACAGAGGGATGAAGTAGACAATTTGAAGGATAATAGTGATAAAACTTGTAGGTTGAAATAAAGACAGACTAGTAAGAGACAGAAAAAAAAACGGGGGGGGGGAACAGGATGGACACGACATCAACAAAACAAAAAACCAATATGCTGCCCAGATAGTCCCTGAGCAACATTAAGCCCTGGAAAACTTCTCCCTAATTTTATTGCTGAGAACAATATCAGATGGTATGGAATATCCCTTTGGTCACTTGTGATCAGCTGTCCCAGCTGTGTCCTCGGCCAGTCTCTTGTCCACAGAGAGAAGACCTTGACACTGTGTTAGAGCTGTTCAGCAACAGTGAAAACATTGGTGTGTTATCAGCACCACTTTGGTCACAAATCCAAAACACAGCACCATACAGGCTGCTATAAGGAAAATAAACTCAGTCCCAGCCAAACCTAATACAGGGGGTGTGAAAGCTAGGGGCAGTCTTAGCTGCCATAACCTTGAGGCATGGAGTTCAGGATCCAGAGAGGAGGAAACAAGCCAAATATTAGAATCCTGTTTGGGAAGGAGAATAGGGACCTACTTGGAAGAGTCACATGGAGCGTGATCCTGGAGAAAAGTGTTTCAGCACAGCTGTTTGTTTTTTGTTTGTGGGGTTTTTTTATTTTTTGGTTGGGTGGGTTTGTAGTGGTTTTTTTTCCCAGTGATCACCTCCTCCAAGCTTAAGAATTGTCTGTGCCAAGGTGCAGACTGTCAGAACACTCGCATGGATGAACAGGGGGCTCCTAACAAAACTCATCTATCAAATGGGAACATAACAAGAGATGGTAGCATGGGCAAGTGACCCAGGAGTAATACAGAGACACTGTCCAAGTGTGCGGTGATGGGGCTGGGTAGGCCAAAGTCCATCTGAAGCTGAATCCAGTGAGAGACATGAAAGGCACTAAGAAAGGCTTCTGCAGGCATATCAGCAACTTAAAACTAGGGGCAGCGTGCTGAATGTGATGCACAGTATATGCTGACAGCCCGCATGGATAATGCTGAGGCACTCAATGCCTTCTATGCTTTGGCCCTTTTTACTGGCAAGATTGCCTCTCAAATCTCAGGTCCCCGAAATTAGTGGAAAAGTCTGGAGCAAGGAAAACTGTCAGTAGAGAAGGGATACACCCACAAGTGCTGAGGGAGCTGGCCCATGCCATTATCAGACCACTATCCACTCTTTTTGAAAGGTTATGGTGATTGACGAAGGTTCCTGAGGACTGGAAGACAGAAAGCGTTGTATCTTTCAGAAGGATAAGGAGGAAGGTAGGTCCTGAAGAACTACAGGCCAGTTGACCTCACCTCAAACCCTGGCAAGGGTGATGGAGCAAATAATTGTCAAAGCGATTTCCAAGCACATGAAGGACAGAGAAGCGATGAGTCATCATGGACTTATAAAGCAGGAATCATGCCTGATGTGGTGGTTTGACCCTGGCTAGATGCCAGGTGACCACCAAAACTGCTCTACCACTCCCCATCTCAACCAGACAGGGGAAAGAAAATATAATGAAAGGCTCATGAGCTGAGATAAGCACAGGGAGATCACTCAGCAATTACTGTCACGGGCAAAACAGACTCAACTTGGGGAAATTAGTTTAATTTTTTACCATTCAAATCAGAAAAAAAACCCCAAAAACCAACCAAAACCAAAAACACCTTCCCCCCACCCCTCCCTTCTTCTCAGGCTTAAATTAAATCCCAGTTTCTCTACCTCCTCCCCTCGAGTGGCACAGGGGAACAGGGGTTACGGTCAGTTCATCACATGTTGTTTCTGCCTCTCCTCACACTCTGCCCCTGCTCCAGCACAGGGTCCTCTCCCACAGGAGACAGTTCTCCATGAACTTCTCCAATTTGAGTCCTTCCCATGGGCTGCAGCTCTTCACACACTGCTCCAGCATGGGTCCCCCATGGGGTCACAAGTCCTGCCAGCAGACCTGCTTCAGCATGGTCTTCCCATGGGTCACAGCCTCCTTCGGGCATCCAACTGCTCTGGCATGGGGACCTCCATGGGCTGCAGGTAGATACCTGCTGCACCATTATCTCCATGGGCTGCAGGGGCACAGCCTGCCTCACCATGGTCTTCACCACAGGCTGCAGGGGAATCTCTGCTGTGGCACCTGGAGCACCTCCCCCCACTCCTTCTGCACTTTCATGTCTGCAGAGTTGTTCCTCTCACATAGTCCCAGTCCTCTCTCTCACTGGCACAGATTTCTGCTCCCCAGCTTCTTAAAATGCTATCACAGAGGTGCTACCACCATCGCAGATTAGCTTGGCCAGGTCTGTCTTGGAGCCAGCTGGCACTGGCTCCATTTGACATAGGGGAAGCTTCTGGCATCTTCTCACAGAAGCCACCTCTGTAGCAACACACACACACACACTATGCAAACCCACTAGACCTGAGCAGCCTAATAGCCTTCCACAATAACGTGATGAGTTCAGCAGGTGAGGAGAGAGAAGTGGATATGGCTCATCCTGACTTTAGCCAGGCTTTTGATGGTCCCGTCACTTTCTTATAGGCGTACTAACAAAATGCAAGTGAGGTAAGTGGACAATAAAGTGGAAACCAGCTCAGCTGAAAACCAGCTGAGCTGCCAGGCTCAAACTGGTGGTTGTGATCAGCAGCACAAAGCCTAGCTGTAGGCCCATCACTAACCTTGTAGCCCTGAGGCTGATACTGGGGCCAGTACTGTTTAACCTCTTCAGCTGGAAGATGGGACAGAGCACAACAGCAGCAAGTCTGCACATTATAAATGATGGGGAAGAGTGGCTGATATACCAGATGGGTGTGTGGCTGTTCCAAGGGACCTCAACAGCCTGGAGAAATGACCCAACAAGGAACCTTGTGAAGTTCAGAAAAGGGAAATACCTCCAAGTGCTGTGATCAGTCCTGCTCTCCCCAGTACAAGAAAGATGGACAAACTGGAGCAGTTCCAGCACACAGGGCCATGAAAATGATTGCAGGACAGGAACATCTGAAGTGTGGCTCAGAGAGCTCAGATTGTTTAGGCTGGAGAAAAGGCTCAGGGAACCTTATCAATGTGGATCAACACCTGCGAGCACAAGACTAAGCTAGACTCTTCACAGTGATACACAGCAAAAGAACACAAGGTAATAGCCATAAATTCAAATGGGATTTTCCATTCAAAGAAAATACTGGTTCTAACACCAAGGCTGGTCACACATTGGTACAGGTTGCCCAGAGACACACTGTGGAGTCTCCATCGGTGGAGATATCCAAACCCAAACTGAACACAGACCTGAGCAACCTACCATAGATGACCCAGTTTTCAGTAGGGCTATTACGGAGTCTCCAGTGATTCCTTCTAATCCCAAAAGTTTCATGATTCTGTGGTCTGTGTTCTGATGACAGAATAAGGTGAAAATAAAAAAAAATAAATAAAAAGAAACTGACTGTTCCCCAATATGTTTCAAAATCAACATACCAAAAGAGATCAGAGACTGTTAGACATTCCCAAGAAACATACACTAAGTGCAATCCACCTGCAGGTTAAGCCATCAGTCATCTCACCCAGAATAAGATCTCCGAATACCTTTGAAACACCAGGTGGGCTTACTCACCATGTTGAGTACCAATGAAGTCAAGCTGCAAGAGTTTTACAGAAAAGCAAACGCTGATTGCTTTAGCAGAGGACACTTGTTCATGTCTGCAGCTAGCTAGCAGCAGTAACAGGATAAGCTTGAACACTCCTTTCTCTTATTTGTGTGTACTCTATTAATTTATAGAGGCTTTTAGAATAACTAGCAACATGGATGTGAAATACATATCCAGCACTGTTGAAAGTCTTTGTGATTGTTCTGTACCACTTACGCTTTATATTCTCAGTACTTTTGTGTCTTTTCTTTCCCCCCATCATGTCACTTTATAAAACTCCCTGTTTAAGACGAAGGAAGGCCAAACATGGGTTTTATATTATGCTCTTTCCTGGCATCTCATTTTACTTGCCACTCACTTCCAACCACCACCCCGACCCCCCAAAAAATTAATTGGTTTGTGTGTATCCTGAAAGACAGAGCAGAGTTTAATGTAGCTTTGAAAATCAACATTTCTCTTTGCAAGAGAAAATGCTTAGCTCTCAGAAGAGTTTTATTCTTTAATCTGATGAATTACTAATAACATCTGGAATTCAGAAGAGTACGTTCAATGTTCAATTAACAGAAGCTTAACATTCATTCAACCCCTTACAGGAAGCCAGTCACTATTGTCTTTCACAGAACAATCGAACAGTGTAATTAAAAGTCACAAGGCAAGTAAATGACAATAAGAACTAGATTTCACCTTCCTCTCTGAAGCTTTGCTAAATGTATTATCTCATCTATTTGTACTTGTTAATGCAAAGATCCAAAGTTACTACCCTTTGTTGATACTCACACTTTTGAAGGGTCAGAAAACAACAGAAATCTTTCAGTGACAATAGACAAAACAGTTTTCCACTTGAAAGACTCATTGCTTTAAGGTGCTAGTGGAAATTTATATGGATCCTTAGCCATATATTTATTTTATACATACATATGTATATAGAAAAACACATACACACAACTGAAGTTGAGTTTGAAGCAATGTCAATTTTCTTTTAAGGAAGTTGGTTGGGGATTTTTCCTGTCTTATTACTGTGCAGATAGCTGTGCTAGGTACTAGCTATTTCATTTAAACTGAACGTGGCTGAGCTGCTCTCTGGTAAGGCCCCCAAAACATACAAAGCTCAATCAGTAGGAGCCTAGGCAGAGCAATCAAGTACTAACTTGGAGTGCACTGGGAAAAGCTCAGCTGGGGCTGCTGTATCTGGCTGCTGAAACAGAAAAGAACAAAGTCCTACTGGTTCACTAAAAGCAGCTTTGAAAGACCTGTAGTTTTATAGAGTATTTCCAGAGCAGCCATCACTAGGTAAGTTTAAGAGGGCTGCGTAAAAGGTTCACGAAGCAAACTTCTTCACAGTTGTGAGCAAGACATTACTACTATGTTTTATCACTGAAAAACATACATAAAGAACACCACACTACCTCAGTTTCACTAAGGACAGGTAAATGATTTGCAATGGTGGAGAGTATATGTAATAATAAGTTATATTCTTGCACTATAAAGACACAAAGTCTCATACACAACAACCTTTTCCTATGTACCTCTACAATCCAATTCTACAGTGCGGTAGAGAAAAAGTATAAATAAAAATTCAGTAATTAAGGTTTTGGTTGCACTTCCAGCACGACTTAGCAAGAATCTGCTAGTTTCAGCTGAACGTATCATACTACCAGAGATGGGGGCAGAAGTGTAATAGAAACATTAGCAATAATCTTACTGGAAGACACTCTATTTGGAAGAAGTGCCCAAGGTAACTTGCATGAGCTAGAATTTCAAGTTGGCAAGTTGATAAAGCATTGTTTAAGTGCTTCAAATTTATATGATACTGTTTTAAATCAACTTAAAAAACACAAGTGTTGGTAAATCTTTCTGGTGTCCACAACAGTAAGCTATAACAATTCAAGGTGGCTTCTGATTAGAGATTCACAATCCAACAGTATTTTCATGAAAATCAATACCGATGTGATGTTTGAAATCATACCTTTTCTATTATTCTCTCCCCACCCCTCCTAAATTCTTCATTGCTCCAACTACACCCTAAAGCACAGTACTGATCAAAGCAGATGTCCTTTGCTGTTACAATCCCCTCTCTTCTTGCATGCAAAAGAATCCAATAGCAGGACACACAGATTTCCTTGAAGTCTTCAGTAAGCAAGTTGTGAATGTGATATATCATGGATGCAGCACTAAAACAGTGATTCACCAGTGTAAGACCCTCAAGAAAAACACAAAAAAAAAAAAAAAAAAAACAAAACCAAAAAAAGAGGAAAGAGCTAGCATTTCAACAGAGTTCAGGCTGCTTTTAAAGCGAGGGAACTATTCGTTTAATTTCCAAGTCTTCAAATGAATGTTTGACTTCTCCCAGACAGGGAATACAGTAAGAAATAAAAGGCTTTTTTCACAAACAGCTAAGAAATTGAGCCGCCTGCCTCGTTTATATACTTCTTTGTAGAGAAGTCATCCTGTAATGCGCATACTAATTTTCCCTTGTGAAAAGGAGCAGCAATAATAACCAACAAGTTGAACATTAGCATATTTGTGACCTAGCCATCAAATCAAAATGTGTGAATTACAGTGCTGCTTTCTCCATTGATGTTCAGAATTCAACATATGCCAGCTTACACAGTGCTTGGAGATGAAGAGCATCTTTAAAGGGATGGAAAGCATACACCCCCTTCTCCCTCTGGAAGAAAAGAAGAAAATTAATATTTGGTTGTAATGCAACAAAATCAATCACAGCTCTTTGATAATAGGTTTGTCTGAGCTTCCCTGGAAAATAGGACACTTGAGAATTCCTAACTACAGTAGATACAAATCCAAAATAACCTTTGCAGTTGCAGCGAATTAGCGCCAAGGAAGGCTGAATTATTTCCACACAAATCTCTGAACAGTTTGGTTCCACAGGAATACTGAAAGATCTGGCAGAAACCAAAAAGACAAGATGATCATCTGAACCAAAATACACCACCTTCTACCTACAGATCTGTATGAAGGTAAGCAGCACGGGGCAGCTATTCTTCCGGAGTCTGGCAAAGGGTATATATAAGAGGATCTAGAGAAAGGAATGAACGTTACTGGGGATCTTGCACTTAATTTCAATAGCTCTGGACAAAACAGGGGGAGCATAAGCAGCAGAACTGTATTCTCTGCTACATACCCAGGAGCAAGGCATGGGAAAGTATATGGTGTTTAGCTGTGTTTAGAGAAAATGCCAGCAGGAGTTTCTGCTTTTGTGCAGCTCCCCTTCACAGGCCTCCTACAGGACCTTTATTTTTAAAGTACAGGATCTCCAGATAATCCTCAAATTATTACCATTCAATGTTACAATGGAGGCTCTGAACAGGAGTCTTTTCAGACATGTGGAGGAACCCAGTTTGGTTTTCTCTTTAGCTTGCTCTAATGTTGAAGAGTACACCACACCTCTCAATATGATTGATTCAAAAAAAGAAAAGCCACCTCTTGTAAGAGAAATTACCATCATGGCAGCTAATGATTACCTTGCACAACTGACCATACTTTAAATGTCTTTACCGCTGTATTTTCAACTCACCCAATTCCAATCCTGACATCGTGCATGTTCAAGTTGATTAGCAGCTCAACACCCAATTCTACACTGAGCTGCCAAGACTCTTTCCCGAGTTCTAAACTACATCTAGAGCATTCCAGGGATAAAGTAGTTGACATTTCAAACATGCATTTATCACAACTGATCACCTTATCACTCTTCCACACTTGTTTACACACATTCTGCCTTTCCAGTCTTCAGTGAAGTTAATTACTGGTAAACCTAATGAGGTACCTTCACTGTTCCCATAAGCAATGCAATTGTATTACTCCTTTTAGTTTCTTAACTCTTGGGCTGCTGTGCCATGAGCATTCTTCTGTAGCCCTTTGCAAGAGGAACTACTGTGTTTTCTTTTATTCATGCTACTTTGGGATGTTGAAGGGTAAAGTAACACTTATCTTTTCAAGAAAACAACCTGATTCAAGACTGCAGAAACTAGAGCTCCTTCAAGGCTTCTTCCTAATTTTGGCATGGTTTAGATGGAAAAAGCCTCAGTATTTTGGTGAATTTTCTCTGCTCCCTGCAGAACCTCAACTAGTATACTTGTCTATGACTAATATTAGCAATGGCACTTACTAGCTACAGCAGTTGCCTCAGACACATGATCCCTAGCAAGGCCCAGTAGCTCTGGCCAGACCTGCCAGCAATTAAGTATTCCAGGCTTGACAAAACAAAATGCCAATAAAAGACTTGGAACTTGCAAAAAAACTTCAGTTTGTCCGTAACATGAGGAGACACACTGACAAAAGCAAAGCAGCAGAGGTATCCCCCGCCTGATTTGTACAACGGAGGTTGCAGAGGTACACTTCAGGGCATAAACTGCAGCGCAGAAACTTTTCTTGGCATTATACAAGACAAAAAGAAGTCAGATTTACCACAAAACATAACTTCATGTTGAGGTAGATGCTGGAACTGATGGGTTGAGCTGCTTTTCAAAAGAAATTAAGATCACGTACACAAATAATTTTGCATTTAGATATTTTACACTAGAAAGCTTGTCCTAAATGGATGTATTCTCTCCTATTTGAAGTTTGTCATCTCAGGTTTTTGGGCTTGGGGTTGTTTTTAGCTATTTTGTTGTTTTTCTAGATATTAAATTTGGAAGTTTTGCTGGTTACAGATCTGAAGACAAACATCAAAGCAGAAACTAACGGTTAAAGCACACCTTTGGCTGAACAATTCAGCCACGACTAGACTATGAATGCAAAGGACTTAATTTTAAAGGGTCATGCATCTCTTCAGAAAAAGTCCACATTCAGAAGCCCTTTCTTGTTTGGTACTGGTGATGGATTAACTTTATAAACTTCCATCAAAACTCAGTGTTTCTCTCTTATGTCTCTGCTGCTGCTGCTTCCACCCTAGACAGAAATTAAGCAAAGTCTCTGTCAACATAAACTACAGTTATCCAGTCTATTATATGCTCTAACTAGGCGACAGCATACCTAAAAAAAAGAAAAAAACACTTTAAACACCACAGT